>NC_090265.1:1772504381-1773104381 GCF_040414725.1 Anabrus simplex | reverse complement strand
TAGCCGGAAAATGAAGGACTACTGGGCCATCAGGAAAGCTCGAGGTACCAACAAGAAAACAGCTGCCAAACCAGCCGCTAAGAACACCAATTGTGGCAAACAACGACGATGACTTCAAGAAACAGCTAAAACACAAGCACCGTGGTCCATAGATGGCCCTAACGAATTAAAAATAATAATAATAATAATAATAATAATAATAATAATAATAATAATCAACATTCTAAAGGCTAATGCCTTTTCGATACAAACACTCACTTCTTTCATTGACATAATAATGATAATAATACCGGGCGAGTTGGCCGTGCGGTTAGGGGCGCGTGGCTGTGAGCTCTCATCCGAGGATAGTGGGTTCGAATCTCACTGTCGACAGCCCTGAAGTTGGTTTTCAGTGGTTTCCCATTTTCACACCAGGCATATGCTGGGGATGTACCTTTATTAAGGCCACGGCTGCTTCCTTTCAACTCCTAGGCCTTTCCTATCGCATCATCGCCATAAGACCTATCTGTGTCGGTGCGACGTAAAGCCACTAGCAAAAAAGAAATAATAATAATAATAATAACAATAATAATAATAATATTAATAATAATATCCTATTAATAATACAACTCTCACTAATCCACCATAAACAACTACCCCTCTAGTTATGTTATACAATAAAAAATATAATCTTCTAAATGGTAAGATTAAATTAAACATTTTCAATAAGAACATTTTTTAAATATGATTAGGTCATATAAAACATCCCAAGGTACCAGTTAATGTTATTACTACTAGAACAAAAATTACATATGTGACTATTTTGAAAATATTATATTGAACCCGACAGGGGCATGACCCAAGGACCTTTGGTTGATATCGATCTTCGTAATACTATTTGAGGAAAACAATGCTGAAATTGATTAATATTCATAACATTAATACAGGTGATACCGAAACTAATTAATATTCATATCATTAAGATAGATAAATTGAGGCTTTGGAAGTTAGTTTACGAGATTTCTTTGTTTGCGCCATATTATCCTTTGTGCAGCGGGGGCCCGCAGCGGAACGCAAGCTCATCTATACCCGGGAGGGGTTATGAATGGGGATTCCCCGTGACATCACTCGAGAGAAGACATCCCTCCTCAAGACTCAGAGAATGAGGAGAAACCAACTTTTTCGAAACGAAATATAGGAGCCATCTAATATTCGGACTAGCCAACTTAATTACCTAAGATCTAGAGAATTAATGAAACTAGAATTATGGATTCGTCTCCCGATTTAAAAGGGATAAATGTCACTGGGACATTTATTTAGAGTGTCTAATGTCCCTTTTCTTGATAACTTTCAGAAGAAGAAGGAATACTGTGTTGTTTCTGCGTGGAAAAGTACTGGGCCATCTGTTTATTCTCATGACACGTCCTCGACGGAGGGAGTTCACCCCACATGGTGGGGGAAGCCGGACAGATTTTAATTAATTGAAGGAGATCCACCGAAGGATAATTGAGTGGTTATGTCTCAATCTCATCAACTAAATATTGGTCACCTATTAGACGTACTATTACACCTCGAGTATGCCGTGAATAGGCAATACGCAAATTAGTGGAAGGGGTATCGCTCCCTTGTAAAAACCACTGCAGTAAGGGACGAGCGTCACTCGGGACTCGCGGCTCATCGACGGCGAAGCTATGCTTGGTTAAGGCCTCGTTAGTTCTTTGTTCAAGTGAAGTTAACTCCCATTTCATGTGAAATAATAGGATTCGCATAAACAATGTATAGTTTTGGTCTCCGTGACATCAGTGTTAACTTTTTATAAAACCGTGATGTGTAAAGTAATATTATTATCATTACTATAGCATAATAATCTTACGTAGCAGCAGACTGAATAGTGGTTGAGAGATAGAGGGGATTTGGTACTGAACCGCGGACTACGTAGTCGTATCCGAGATCGTGACCGGACGTTCACATTGAACGCTGTTAACCGGAGTGTGGAATTAAACAGTGACGTTGTGTGTGTACAGGATTAACTGCCAGCGGCTCCACAAGGAACGAACCATGGACCCTCAACTTCAAGGTGGTATGGAAATGCAAGTAATCACCGCGGTGCCCATAGACCAGGAGTAAGCCCAGGATGGACCTCCTGAGCTGACGAAGGTGTCATCATGTGATAGAGATGAGTACTAATTTTTAATATCTGGCATGCTTAGAGGGGATGGGAAATGTTTATCGTAAGCCGACGCTATAAAAGATTAAAGATGTAGTCCAGTTAAAATAGAGCGCCGAAATGGGCGCGTAGTTGTTAATTCTTAGTTTAGGAAACCGACGACAGGTCTGACTAATTGATTGTAAATAATTTAGGGAATATAATACCTTAGTTTTGCATGTGGTAGAGATTTATTCAATTATTTCTTTCTTGGGAGTTTTTGTTTGATTATTTGCGTCAGAAGACCGGTAGTAATCAGTTTAGGGGAGTGCAGTGAAAGTAGTTATTAATGAGAGTAATTATTATTTTGATAAGTGCATGGCAAGTAAAAACGGTAAGTACTATAGTGTGTAAGGCACGTAACTACGAGGCTCAGCGGCCGAATTGACAGCCAAACACCCCCCTCTTTGAAATACTTAGATAGGGAGCGTTAGAATTTAAATTGATTATGTGATTAAGCTTACCAGGATGTGATCATAGTGCGAGTGTCAAATATCAATCCGTGTGAATATTAATTAATTAATTAAGGTATTGCCGTGTGACGGTAAGGTAACCAAGTGCTGATCATCGATTAATAAGCAGTCAATAATCAGATGTTAATTGCCGTGCGAGCACGTAAATTGTGTTGTAATTGCTGAATAGATTCCGCACGATGACCATGTATGATTAATGTAGCGGGTAAGTTATGTAGAATGGCAGCAATAATAATAATAATAATAATAATAATAATCGGGCAAATATTAGCATTGTAATATCGGAGACGCGTTGTGAAAGTGACGTGATACTGTTGGGAAAATATGTGTTGAATTCGAGGTAATTTGCGCGAGTGTTTGAGACCTCAGTTTATTGTAGACGTACTTCCGAGTGGAGTGGTCTTGTGTCCTTATGAAAGGGAATGTTACGCCTGTTAATGGTGGGCTGTTGACCGCATGTGGAAAGGGGAGCATTTCGTCTGTCCCTGCCACCGGTCGTGTTTTTTTGTGTGTGTCCCAATGAAAAGAGCAAGGGCTTTTAAAGTGAAGAGAAAGAGGCCTGTTTGACGGCTAAATTTTTGATTCAATCAACACGCCAGAGCAGTGTATTTATTAACAAATGGCCCGGCCGATAATGCTAATGTTTGCTAGTGAATAATTGTTAATTGTTCGAGTATAATATAGATAGGGATTACATCGCAAGAGGTTATCAGTTCGATGCTCAACGTAGACATTGGAAGTTTACGGCGTCTGAAGGAAGATCAAAGTGCCTTACGTATTTTGTTGCATATCATGTATGATTTATGTGTTCTTTATGTCATGTGTGGTTGTAAATAAGGTCAGTGGTGGTTCTGTCCATCAGCCTGGCGATGTCTATAATAGCGAGGGTCGGTTCGAACCCAGGTGTTGTTTCATATGAGTGCATTTTTCTTTTACGCTATTTCATTGGGAAATCTAGGTTTTCATTAGAGATTGCTCGGACACGTTGTCGGTGCATGTTAGTTTTATGTGTTAGTGATAACATAGCCTCAGTGTTATGGTAAGAATTTCCATTCGCTTCATGTCACGATACATCGCTTCTCGATAAACGTGCTCATTTCTATCAAGCATAATGGACAGATGTCCACATAATAATTCACAACAAACATTTATAAATTTTAATGTAGTTCATTAGTGTATTTTAATGCGCCATTTCCCATCATCATTAAGGTTGAATAAACCGGTTTGTGAGTTAAAATCTTAATTCGAATGTGTTCTCATTTTAGTTAAGCATGCCCCGCTTCTCCTCCCCTGTACGCCTTTATGATTACTTTAGTTCCGCACCTATTTATTTTTATTTTTCTTGACCCATGTGCGACCCTGTAGATTCCATGCCGGTGCCTTATAGGGAGGGGGTGGGTGCAATATGTTTTATGTATCTCACGTCAACACTAATCTCTTGTTCGCAATCTGGACAGGGTATATTTAGTTGTTCGGAATCTGGACGGTTTTTGCCTTGTTCGGAATCAAGACACAACCGAATCTGGATCTCATGGGTCTGTGATGCAATCCCGGCGTTTCCCCACACACACTTGGAATCAGTGTTGTCAATCTTGCTATTTTACATTAAACCAAGCAGGTTCAGATATTCAGAAAAATAGCACCAGATACTCCCTTACCAACAGAGTCTATTTTAATGCGCCGGAGATCATAGCTTCATGCTGTACTCTGTTATACTGAACATTTACCGAAAACTAACGAAGTTGTAAAAGCATCAGATCCTAATGAAGCAGCATATATTAGGCTGGATCAACACGCATCGTCATGTGTCATGTGTGTAACAGCTCATTTCCACTGTATTCATAAAGCTATTACGTCATTGGAAGCAGTTGGGATTGCCTTACACCTGCCACTTGCAAAATTTGACAAAAACGTTTCCACTTTAAAAACAGTTCCAGAAGTTATAGGAGAAACTGTGAAACTGAAGGTAACGAACGTTCTCTCCAAAACTCCTGGGTATAATGAATCCACTGCTTGAAATTGTAGATGTTTTAGAAGGCGAAGCACCCACAACACCAAGGGATCAATCATTATCTACAGAACAGATAGCAGCATTTGTGATGTCCCTGTCACTTCGTGCGGTGAAGAACGGAGTTTTTCGCGCTACAAACCTTTGCTGAGGGACAACAAAAAACGACTGACATTGGAAAGCATTCGTCACTCCCTAGCTGTTAATTACAATAGCGGAGAATTCAGCGATGATGTCTGCCACTTCAAAATCCATGGAATGACGACGTAAGTTACATATACTAATTTCATTTTATGAAAATTTCGTCCCTCTAGGGATTTCCACTTTGCACGGTTGGTACCTAATGTTTAGCCGCGCGCACACGCGTAGCCTCATTCCGTTGTCTTGTTGTGAGAGTTGCTTGTGTGCACCACGTTTAGTTTCCGTGTGGAAGGAGCATTCATTTTTTATGTCAAGCTGAGTTAGTGCAGCATTCAAATTAGGAGCCTGTTATTTCTAGAGTGAGCACTGATATGTGTATGTAACACTGGGCTGCATTTCAGTCGTGTGGTGTAGTTCCTGGCGTGTAGTCGCTACAGTGAGGTGGTTGGCGTGAGTTAATGTAGCTCCATTACAATAAATCATGGAATGTTCGTAATTTCGTCCCCCTTCATTTTATTTGTTATGTAGTTTATTATCATTTTCAGTAGGAAAAACGCAAGCAGTGGGATAAGAAGGCTACGAAAAAGGCCATTAAGGAAGTGAGGGACAAGATTAATGGATTACAAACGTGCAAGTAAGGCGTTTAACATCCTACGAGCATCGCTGAAAGACCATGATAAAAAGAATACCAAGAAAACATTTTTCCTAAATGGCCTTCAAGTATTAATTATAGGGAGAATGTTAGGTAAGGTTAGAAAAGAAAATTATATTAAAATTAATTGTACTTTTCATAAATTTGGAAGGGGACGAAATTACGAACACATTGCAGGTAGTTAAGTTTTGTAGTTCTTATATTGATGTCAAATATTGACTACCTTTCGTTATGACAGTTTCATTGTAACTTGCCCGCAATTGGAGAGTATATTCAGTAATATTCAGAGGGGTACAGAAAAATGATGACACTCTTTGATAGTCAAAATTAATGGAACAAAACAGCATACCATTACAATTCTTGCACGGCGGAAAGGTTATTTTATGTGGTCACAGTGACCCGAATTAGCAGGCAAACAACCGTCGATGCCGCTGAAATGCTGATCGGTGTGATAGCCGCACAGGACACCTGGATGGTTTCATGTAGCTCGTACACTGTAGCTGGCGTCTGTCGACAAACTTCATTTTTCAAGGTCCCCCCCTAGGTAGAAGTCAAGAGGTGTAAAGTCTGGAGACCGTGGTGGGTACTCAGCAGCTCCTCTTCGACCTATCCGTCGTCCACGTAGATTTACATCCAAGTAGGCTCTGACATCTCTGTGGTCGTGAGGAGGAACGCCATCTTGATGTAGGTAAAATCTTTCATTATCGAACACCTCTAGGATGGCAGGTAAAATCGATGTTTGCAGCATATGAAAATATACCTCACCAGTTACGGAACCTTCAAAGATGAATGGGCCAATCAAACCTCGTGATAACAGACCACACCACACATTAAAGTCCACGTGACCGTGAGGATTTTCAGGAGCCCAGTACCCGCAGTTGTGGCGGTTTACATTATCGCCTCGTCAGACCAGAGGACATCCCTGCAAACCGTTTGTTCTCGCGAAGTATAACTTACAAACCACTCGCAGTACTCCATCCTTTGATCCGCGTCATCCTCGTTCATAGCGTTCAGCGATCTTGGAATGTTCACTTTCCACTTTGCAGCCTTCAGAATTCGTGGTATGGAGAATCAGCTTACCCCGCTTTCACGTGCATCTTGGTTCACAGATATTTGAGATGACCTAGCCAAATGTTGCAACACAGCAGTTTTGGAAGCTGGAGTTGTTGATGTTTTTGGCAGGGCAGACCTTTTTTGTGCACATCCTAAAGAGCACCGTCGGCTTCAAATTTATCCCGAGCACGATACATTGTTGTACTTGTTGGTGGCTGAGTTCCGTACACATTACGCCATTGAGGTTGTACATCTATCGTGTTTTCGTACTTCAAGTACCACTTAAACACAGCCTAGCGTTGCTCAAACGACAACCTTACTTCATTCTTTGCTGCACTGACATCTGCTGGAAAATGCGTGCCACGATTGTCGCGCCGTTCACGTGACTTTCATCATCTGTTGAGAAAACAATGGACTACGCTACCGCGCAAGTACTGCAACGATGAGTCATTTTATTCCAAAGATATCGACTATCAAATAGTATCTACATCTTTCTGGATCCCATCGTATACACCAATTTTCAGCCTTGTTTATAACATTCCTCAATTGCTACGAGTCCAATTCTGCTAAGGGGGCGAAAAATGGACCCCCTACCCTAAGCTCAAAATGTCGTACATTTATGTACTTTCTAGGGCATTAATGCATTCATATTTATACTGTTTTAGGGCATGAATTTCCGATCCTTAATTATATGATATCTACGAAATTCTACAGATTTCTTTACGACCAGATGTTCCTCAAGCATAGGCTCGCGTTTGCTCTGCTTCTTCACAACCAGCTTCCTGCCACCTAATATTCTCCTCTTCAGTACTAGTGTATATTCCGAAACAAGCATTTCAATGACGAACGTGATAGAACTAATACACAACCCTATAATCAAGAGGAAATATGCCCCTTGAAGTTCAAATAGCGAAAGTACAGTGTTGCTTTCTTCTAGCATATAGGCGATGCTAATCGCTTCATTTATACTCAAGTCAGATACAATTTTTTCCACAATTCCACTCTCTACACATCCATCTATTATTCTGTCAAAAGTATGCACTAACAAGCTTCCCTTAGGCATCAACATTGATACGTAGAATGATAAAAAGGGTTTTCGGAGACTATGTAATTCAGGTAATACTCCTTTGTCAGCATACTTCGTCACTGCGATGTACTTTAAGGCCATTTCAATAGCTAAGCAGGCATCGCCATGCGTGACTACCGCATCGAAGCACTCCTCCACCGTGTCCCATGCATGGAAATGTTCTAGAACCTTTTGGCCGGTTGGGTCACTGTCGTTCACAAAGTAATGCTTACACGCCTCCAACATTCCTACCCTCAGATCTGAATTTACTAACTCTTCTATACTGCCAATTTGACGACCATATCCAGGATGAGTAAGAACACAAATTAGACAGGATTTATATGCAGCATTGATCAGCAAACACCCGAACAACCATATAATTAGAACAAATCTGAAGTATGTGGTGTCGGGAAATGTGTTTGCTGCATTCCCAAGAATAGCAAGGAGACAGTTCTCAAAATAAGAATGCACGCGTTTCAGTTTCCCGTTCGGTTTCCTGATAGCTACTAAATACAGGGTCACTGATGCTAGGAAGTATGCGGAAATTACGCTGAGCCAAATTTCCTTTGAAAATACCCTTATTAAATTTAAAGAAGTTGGTATCGGGTTTTGAAACGGCAATATCCAAATATAACTGGCTGGAAGATAGGGAACAGTAGTGTCGGTGAGTGTCATCGTCTTGGCTTTATACCGTAACAGACCGAGTGCCACGTCAGCTCGGTTGTATATGACGTCACTGACAAGCCCTGTCCAAGTACCGTTGGGATGTCTTTTGCTCCATTCTGGCTTGATGCCTTTTCGAATATATTCCATTACTACCGTAAAATTTGCCTTCTTTGCTATTATATCGAGCAATGTTATTTCAATGCCTTTATAACTACCCTCCGATTCGATGACGTACGGGTGAAATTCAATTGCGGAGGACTTTAACGGGCATCGATGAAAATTAGAAAAAATCTTTGTGGGGAACAAGTTGGCATTTTTAGTAAACCGTCCATCAGTCCAACAGTCTAGCAAAGCACCATAAGAATTACAGTTTTCTGCATTTTTGTACTGAAACCAGGTGTAAACCTTTAACGTGGAGTAATTTAACTCATTCGATGTCGACGTGACCACTATGCTATTGTATATATTTCTTGACTGCAGCTCAAAAAGACAGTCATTAACAATATACTGCTCATGATTCACATCGACATTCTTGATTGCTACAACGAAGCGGGCCTGGGAGTTCCATGTGTGATGCGACCACAGTTTGTTGATGCACGTAAGTAAACATTTGTTTCCTCTAATGACTATCAAGTAGCCCTCAGCCTTCTTGCACAATCCAGAGAACTTCCATTCTTCTTCAGAACAGCAGTCCAAAAGCAGCACCGTATGTTCGGAATGCTGAACCTGTTTTATAAAGCTATCTGTATAGCTTAATACATAATTCTTTGAACTGTTGTAGTTCATAAATACACAGGAATCATTCGAGACACTTTTGCCGATGGAGGGAAACAGGAAGGAGTCCGACGTGTTTAGATCACCATTTACTTTCTCATAAATATTTCGTTGAAAGTCAAATGATATGACAAGAGGTCCTTGAATTTCTTGAAAGAAACGAAAATAAATATCTGCCACAGCACGAATCACACCATCTGGAGGAGGATGACTGCCGGAGATTAACACAGTCGTTGTGAGAATCAACCACGCCGATTGACAGCCAGTACTGCCCATCTGAAAGAAGAAAACTATTATTATTATTTGTGTTAGTAGTAGTTATAGTAGTAGTAGTAGTAGAAGTAACACAGTAGTAGTAGTAGTAAAATTTACATTGCTTATCACAGATATTTCTGAGGTCACTACCTTTTATTTTCTTTCTTATTCCTGGCCCTTGCCAATACCATATGACTTTTCAGGTGAAATTTCCAACTCCTTCGAAAGTTTGACATTTACGGTGTCAGATTCCCTATCTGTTATTCACAAAGGCTTTTCTTAAATAATTGCACAGAATTTTGAATTGTATTCAACATCTCCCTTGGTAAATTATTCCAATCCCTAACTCCCCTTCCTATGACCGAATATTTTCCCCGATTTTTCTCCACCTTTCTCTTCATATTGTGATCTTTCCTATTTTAAAGACACCACTCAAAATTATTCGTCTACTAATGTTATCCCACGCCATCTCTCCACTGACAGCTCGGAACATATCTCTTAGTCGAGCGGCTCGTCTCCTTTCTCCCAAGTCTTCCCAGTCCAAACTTTGGAACATTTTCGTAACGCTACTATTTTGTTGGAAAGCACCCAGAAAGATCGAGCTGCTTTCCTTGAATCAAGTAATCTTGGTGAAGGTACCATACACTGGAACTATACTCTCGTTGGGATCCTACCAGAGACTTATAGATCCTCTCCTTTACATCCTTACTACAACCCCTAAATACCCTCATAACCCTGTGCAGAAATCTGTAACCTTCATTTAAAACACATTTAGGTGATTAACCCAATGAAGATCTTTCCTTATATTAACACCAACCTTTAAGTATTCTCAAAATGACGACAGATGGTCCTCTACTGCATTCTGCCGTCAATAACTCTACTTGTTCTAATTATCAGGATAAGAAAAATGCAAGTATGTACTGTGCACAAGACGGCTTCTTCTGAACTCACTCAGTTCCACCCCAGCTCGAGATACTGTGTGAGCCCGAGTGCGGAATTTATTGTACAATTCCATAAAGCACAATCAATAAAGCTCATTATAAGCTCTTTCATTTAGTCCCGAGTTAGATCCACGAGATGATAATGAGGCATACCTTGGAGCATTTAGTGATAGACTCGCGTTACTTAAGATAAGGCAGCAGCATGAGTTATCATTGGATATTGTCGTTCATGTAATGGGCTGGCATATTGTGGGGTACAATTAAACAGTGAGTAGAAAAAGCGTTACCACACTGTTAAATATAATGCATGTCAATACACTCCGGTCTCGCACGGCTGCAATAATTACGGATTTATGGTTGCAGGCCTTATAAGATTTTCTGATAGGCAATCTTATAATTTTCTCCTATGTACTGTTCGCAGCTAAGTTTATTATTATTAATATTGTTATTATTATTATTTTTATTTATTTATTTATTTATTTATTTATTTTATTTACAGCTGTGTGAAGATGGCACCGCTGTACTTCTGAAATGGCATTCCATTCTGCGCTGTCAAGATCAGAGCTAGTTACGTGGATCGCCAACCTCCGCTCGGAGACGGCGTCTTAAAGAAGAAGAGAAAACGGCGAGACCTCATGTACATACTGAAACCGTACAGTGTCCTGTACAGCTCATGGGAATGATGTGGGCCTTTTCTACTCCATTAAATTTACTCCAAAAGGTCGCGTCATTGGTAGCAGTATAGGCGAAGGGGATCGAGCGGCGTCCGGCCAGAATGGAACCCGCGAAAAGAGCGCCTGCGAACAAAGGGAGGACAAAGCAACAGCCAAGCCCCCGCGGAAATACGCTCTCAACTTGCAGAGAGAGATAGAAGGGGACGCGATGCTGGAGTAGTCAGATACGCCCCGAGGTGTGGCCTAGCTTCCCAGAGTTCCAAACGAACATAAGGAACTTCCGGTTTTTTATGCACGTGTCGGACTTTGGCGCGTAAACAATGGAATGATATTTTAATCCAAACATAGGAAAATTATGCGAGACACACCATTGAATAGAGCGGAATTTTCTGCGTTCCCCAGACTAAAAATATGTAATAACTTATGCAGGGGAAGAAATGAGGTCACCAGCTGTCAAGATGTAACATATCGCTAACACATGTGGATACAGCGGCGTCACCCAAGCCAAGAGTCGCGCTCAAAGTTAACTCCACCTCCCGAGGGACGCTAATGAATTAATCAAAGGCGGGAAGCAAATTACATAAAAACTGCTGATCGTAGGTCCAGCACGCCTGGCTCAAATGAAAGAGGAGACAGAGGGCTACAAGATGCAATATTTAAATATCGTCAATTCTTGGTGTGAAAGGAGCTCTTGTTCTTAATGAACCGTGAACGTTGACGCCCCCAAGCTTCCGGCGGGCAAGATAATATAGGCCGAGCAGGCCATTGCAGAGACAGTTGTTCTTTTACGGTCGTTGAGAAGGACACTGCGTCCCGCGGTGCCCCAGTTTAAGTCAGAAACCCTTGACCGCGTACTGAAAGCGACATTGTGCCCAGCACGCCTTGTGAAGTGAACGGGAGGCCAAACGAGCCTAGGTATTGTTTCTGTGCTGCGTGTCAAACTAGTAAAAACCGCGAGCATAACTTACCAACAAGTAGCAGAATACGGCTGAGAAACTGCCGGTTTAATGAGTCAGTGAAATTCATAATTTGGTATCACCCAAAGTGTTGCTTTGAATCAGGGGCTCGAGTCTCGTGAGCTACCCGATTCTTACTGTGGACGCGCCCGCCGTAATTTGAAAGTCCGTCTTATTCGGGGTGTAAACTCTAAAAATAGAAGACGTGTGACGAGTGTACAGTGTTACCCACTTGGATTACTGTAAGATTTCAGCTGTGACGAGTCCCCCAGGATGTCGGACTTGTATGGACCAGGGATGAAGGACTGCACGCCCGCCACCTACCGAGTGGTCATGGAGTACTAAGAACTTCACCATGGGTCTCCCGTGGAAGGAGAAATAACGGCCACCAAACAGATGAGTGATGTCCAAATTTAATTTCTAAGCATGACATAACCCGGGGATAGGATTAGCGTTCTTTTGTAAATATCAAAATGCTGTAAGTTAATGCATGTCCTATATGGAAATTTTATTGATTTTTATAATGTTGAAGTAAATTCAAGGGAGCTAAATTCCCGGACGACTCATATTTCTTTCTTAATGATTAGCTTATCGTGAGGGTGATATTTTTAGTGAAATGTAGAATGTCCTAGCAAATATGGGAACAAGGTTAGGAGAATATTTGAGTTTCCCGTAGGGGCGGTTGGAAAAATGGAATTTGGCGAGCGAGGAAACATGTCGAGATGTTGGTAGTCACTGTCCCACGTGGTTGTCAAATATGCCAGGGAAACTCATGGGTCAGTCAGACAATGCATGCCTAGCTTACAGATATAATCAGCGCATGGACTGCAAGAAAGAAGAAATCCCGACCGGGAGAGGTACATATTGTGTGATTGAGACAGGTGTGAGGGACCATGTGCAAGTTTCCCGTGATTTTTGATTAATTGGCCATAATGGTTTGGAGTGTTTTGTTTTTTATCTATAGCCGGGGTGAGAACCCAGGGGCAGGAGTCCCTAATCTTTGGTCAGAAGGTTTAAATATAAGTGTATTTATGTGGTATGAACGAGGAGCCATGAGAGCCATAGGCCCAAGGGAAGAAGATACGCGATATGAGACGTAGTGAGAAGGCCGAATAGGAATTTACGATGAGATGATTGAGAAGTGATCGTGCCCACAGTCTCAGTGATAATAATGAGAAGGGAGTGAATAAAAAGAGTATTTCATGGGAATTCCATAATGATATGAATAAGCAAATGAAGCGGGCCATGGATATGTGTCCCCGAGATGAGGGGGTAGACGTGTGAGCGAGAGAAGAATCAGAACGGCCGTGCGAAGTGAATGACCGCCCTCCCTTCCTTGTCTTTTTTTGTTGTGAATGTCTGGCTCTCGCACTCGTGACAGAGGGATCCCTTTAAACCATTGTGTTGAGACTAACTTCTGAGCCCTGGGTCAACCTCGCGCTCCCCTCGGTTGGTTTAAATGGCCTAGCTAAGAACACTTGTATAATGATAATATCACGGTGATTTCTTTTAAAGGTATTTAATAAATGAGTAGGGATTCCCCCAGATATCCGGCGATATGAGATTGTAACTATTCTAGGGATCTACAGAAACCCACAGTACCTCTCGGTCGGGAGTCGGCCAGTTCGACCCCGGATTATGGTGGCGCCCTTGAGCGGGTTGCTCCAGGCGTACGCCTTGGGCCGGAGACAGTGATAACCATGCTGTTTTTTTTTCTAGGAATGGCTCTCCTTTGTGCATGAAGTGTATCTATCCATATATCTGTGTATGTTTCGTAATTATGTGCGCATATTTTTGAGTTCAAACAGAACCTATGTGCACGTTGTGTGGTCTTGGTGATAGATGAGGAGTCCGGGGTTTAGCAAAAATGGTATTTGTGTTTGTTTGTGCATTATGCAAATGTGTCTTTTAATATGATATTATGTAGTGTAGGCCCCGGTTATGTTCGTGCTTAGAACAGCTAGTAATATTTGTGAATAGGGACATCAGGTCATCTTACGGTGTGATCGACAGAATAATGTACAAATTTCATGAACGGTATGAATTAATGAGGAAAAATGAACGATGGCAAGTCGCAAAACCTCAATTATACCGTTATGCAGACGACGCCCATGGGCGATTCGTATTTTAAAGTGATTATTATTTTCTTTTCCTCCCATCTGTGGAGAGTCATTGTATAGAGCTGTGTCAACTTTTTTTATTGTCATATTTGAATAAATTTGCATTCGTAACTCCTAATTTATGATTCTTGTCATTTGTAGCAGTGCTAAGCAATATCCAATAGGCATTTGAACCCAGAGATCCTACTTTCATATTATAGACATAAGGCTCCATCTTAAGTATTAGTTTTTTTTCTTTCGAACGTACCACTTCCCCAAGTGCTCAGGCTACCGGGCCGGCACAGAAAGTAGGAAGGGGAGCGGTTCGAAGCTCGTTAAGCAATTCGACCCGCTCTTCAATCCAATCTCATCCGTGGGTGTTTACCCCGTTACGTGGAGGCATTCTTATGCGTGGGTCATCCATTCGAAGCCCGGTAGGGTGTATACTTGGCGCCCTTCGTGGCCGGGCATTGTTTATAGTGTACGCTGGAGCTGTTTTAGTAATAGATAGGCCGCCCACAGGGAGGATAGTGTGCTATGATGGAGTCAAATTGCCAGGTTCGTGCCACAATCTGATTACATTTGGCATCGAACGGGTTGGCAGTTATTTGGAATGGAGTACCCGCCACGTAACCGAACGGATGGAGACGTTAAGCACATGTCCGAAGTGCTAAGATTCATAATTATAAATTGGATACTGCAAGGGTTGCTCTGATTGTGTGATACTCAGCCGGACTGTCATGGTCATCGTACGGGTGTGCGTAAGTCACAACTCGTGATGATAACTCACACAAGATCAGCCATGAAAGGGAGCGACGTGAATAAGGAATAGGATAGGAAAATGACAAGAACAGGAAAATCATGTGTCCAGTTTAAGTGCAAATCCGCATGAGTGTCGCTCATAAATTAAAATGGATACCCGGGACAGACTATGAAGCTGTCATTTCTTTGGGAGACAATGTTGTGGTTCTCTCAGTGTGAGGTTAAAACGGCCGGCAAAATTCTTCAAATTTCGCCAGTTACGGGTATCGGCCAAAGATTGTGCTCCGAGGTAACAACATTTGGCAGATATAAGTATGTTTTTCGCGAGGGCTTTATATGCCGCGGATAGAGCAGGGTACCTCAACCCAGGCTCTAATTTTTGCGCAGTGACGGATGCGATGTTGCCAGTTTGAGACGGGTAATTGTCTGCTAACGTCATCTTACCAATCTCAAGGTGATAACATCCATTAGTGACTGGGGTATGCCATGTTTCCGGCATACGTAAAATCGAGCCCACGGTAGGCCTCGCGCGAGGTTGGAAAACTTATTCCAGGATCAAAGGGCTAACGTAGAATCAGTATTATTATTGTTATTATTATTGTCAAATGATATGACGAAATTTCCTATACAATGAATTATGACATTAATATGGTGGGGGGCGTGACACAAGCCGTTTGTAGGCCCAGTTTGGATTGATTTGTTGGAATTTCGAGTAAAGTTAGGTCACGCTGAAATTTGTATTAAATATTTGAATGTATCTAGGCTTTCTGTCGATCACCGGTGGTCATTTTCTGCCCACGGGAGATCCGCTTTCTCCAAGATTGAATTTAATATGGACATGGAGGTCATGAGGGAAATGATGTGACAATTATTGGCAAAACACGAGGAAGGCTTAAAGGAACATTTCGAAGAACGATTAGACAAGCAGGCGGCAGACGTTAAGGCGCAGTTCGAGAAGCAGGGAGAACTTTTAAAGGGACATTTCAAAGAACAATTAGACACGCAGGCAGAGCTTTGCCAGGCTCAGGCGGCCACGAATAAGGCTTCGTTAGACGAGCTCGCAGAGGATATGAGATTAGGTCGTGAACGTAGCGACGAGAACGCCGCGAGATTGGAGGCAAAGATGACCGAGGCGTTAGAGGGGAAGTTGGAGGACGTCATCCAACAATTAAAGCAAGTAGAGATTAGGGTGACCAATAGGATCGACGTGACGGACACCAGAGTAAGCGCGTGCGAGGAAGAGATGGAGAAGGTGAGCACCCGCATAGAGGATGTTGCAAGAGACATGCAGGAGGCCAAGGCGGAAGTCCGAGAACTAAGGACGCAGACGACGGCGGCCCTCGACAAGGTGGCGAAGGAGGTCAGTGACCGTCTGACCCAAGTGCAGGATATTGCGACCGCCAAGCTCAAGGAAGTCCAGACTCAGGCCCATGGAGAAGTCATGGAGCTTCGGAAGGAAGTGACCGAAGAGATGGAAGCGGAACAAGAAGAAGTCCGAGGGAAAATCCAAGGCCTGAACCGACAGGTGGAAGAGTGGGGCAAGAAGACCCACAAGGCTGCCATCCAAGTAGAAGTCCACACGGAGCTTATTAAGGAGATCCGGGAGGAGGTCGAGTTGTTAAAGTTCCAAGAGGCGAGAGGTGAGATCGTGATGCGATCGATCCTCAAGAAGCAGGATAGCGTTGACAGAGTGAGTCCACCCAGTAGTATTGGTCACGAGGCCAACGTCGACGTTTCGCAGGGAAATGAAAATGCACAATTGCATAATGCACCTCGGGGACAATCGACCCCGCAAGATAGTGGAGCAATTCCGGTATATAATCTCCTCCGGATGACGAATGACGAGCCGAAGAAATTCGGGTCAAACACTCATCTTACCCCGAAAGGTGGATCAATACTTCATTGATCATCGAGTTCCAGCGGACCGAAAACTCAGAGTAGTCGAACGGTACCTAACGGATCAGCCTTTGGTCTGGTACCGGGCGTTCAAATATTGTTTCGATGGGTATGAGGAGTTCCGGCGGCGCTTCCTCGAGAAGTATTGGGGGATCGAGACGCAACAGAATTTGAGGCTAGAATTGTATTCGCGAAGGTATTCGGGTGCAGGGCAGACCCGTTTCTGCGAGTATTTCGTGGGCCAGTTGTTGAAGTTCAAAGAACTGGATAGTCCTCCCACAGAGCTAGAGTTGATTTCCGCCATCGGGAAACAGCTTCCACCGGAAGTGCAGAAGGTGCTCATAGCGGCGAATGTCCGAAATGCGGTCGATGCTGAACAAATATTGAGGCAGCTCGATCAAACGAGTGGAATGCAGGCGCGACATCGCCATAGCGAGGCAGTCCATGTTGTCGACCTAGCTCAAGATGAAAGCCCACCGAAAAGGAAGAACCAGGGGACTAGTACGAATGAAGTTCGGGAGATGTATCCCTCTAGAATTAGGAGTGATTGGGGTCCCCAGACATGGAATGGACCGAAACGGGAATACCAGGAGGGCTGGAACACCCGCGAACAAGGACCCCGTGAGAGGATGAATCAGGGGCCAAGGCTTCGGTATCGCCAGTATGGACAGCGGAGGAGGCCGTACCAGGATTGGGGACCGAGCGGACAACGGTCGACAGGGCAACGACCAGGAAGAAGGGAAGAGTACATACGAGATCGCAGGAATGATTCGCGACAGTATGTGGAACAACTGCGAAACACGCCGCCCGGGATTGACAAGTGGCAGAGACCCATACAGGGTATGGCCGCCGCGGGAATGTGCGAAGGGGCAGAAAGCCTGCAACTGCAAGCCCACAAGAAGGAAGGACGTGGAAGAGAGTTGAACCCCCATGCTCCGGAGTATGCCAGTAGCTCCGGAGCGCAAAAAAAAATTTCGCCTAACCAGTGAGGAGATAGCCTGCGGTTCGGGGAGCAGCCATTCTTTCGATTCACAGAGGACGTCAGTTACCATAGCTGCGTGGGTGATCCAACCCGAGGATTTGATCGAAGACGCACACCGACAGAATAAGAGGATTATCAGGGAATTACCAGTGGTGTACATCAGAGCTAATGGATTGCGCGTGCGCTCTCTTGTAGACACGGGAGCCAGCGTAAGCGTCGTGTCTAGAACGCTCATACGGGAAATCCAATCGAAGGAGCAGATCCCATTACTACCTGTCTCTAACATGAAGGTACGAGGAATCATCCCAGATCGCGCCACAGTGTGCAAGGCTCAAGTTTATTTAGATTTGCAGATCAGAGAGGCCATTACTTCACACCCATTTATCATCCTCGAGAAGATGGAATACAACATTATATTAGGCGCCGACTTCTGGAGGGACTATAAGGCAGTTATCGACATGCACCGCAATGAAATCAGGCTAGAGATAAACATGCATTCCGAAGGGGTGAAACTAAACGAGAGTGGAGACTGCGTAGTCGATGAGAGGATTTGGACTACTCAAGTGACCTACGACGAGGAAGTCCGTCCTGATCAGATTCTGGATGGGAAACATCAGGAAGAAGAGATAATAATCGGACTCGAAAGAATGGTTGCAAACTTGGAACAGGAAGAGGAAGAACCGACATTTGAGGAGGCAGTGCTATCAAAAATTAATAAAGCAGTGATAGGTGAAGAGGGAAGAGCTAGACTGAAAGAAATCTTTGAACGCCACCGCGATGCATTTGGGTCACAACCGGGAAAAATTTCGAATTTCAAATACAATTTCGTCGTCACAAGTTGGGAACCTTTTCGACGGAACCCGTACCCGATTCCCGAGAAACATTATGCCAAGGTACGACCTATCATCAAGGATATGGAAGAAAACCAGTTAATTTCCAAATCTCCGACGCCATTTTTAAACCCTTTAGTCATCGTGGAGAAGACGAACGGTTCGCTGAGGGTGTGCCTAGACGCACGTGCCATTAACGAGCGCTTGGTACCAGAGTACGATAGGGCACCAAACATTAAGGATATTTTGAAGAGGTTTAGTCACAAAAATTATTTTTCTGGGGTCGACTTGAGATCGTCCTACCACCACATTGAGTTGTCAGGGGAATCCAAGGTACTGACGGGATTCATGTTTGACGGACAGACGTACGTCTACAAGCGTTTGCCGTTCGGCGTCAAGAACGCAGGATCGGCCTTGATAAGGGCACTTGATAGGAATTTGGGCGAGCAGGTGAAGAACTTTACGGTACGATATGTAGACGACATTTTGATTGCGAGCGAGACTCTGGAGGAGCATTTGGAACATTTAAACCTGTTATTAGCAGAATTGAATAAAAACAACTTCAAAATTAATTTGGATAAGTCGAACTTTTGCCAGAAAAGCATTTTGTTCCTGGGACACGTCATAGATTCGGAGGGTGTCACTCCGAACCCCGTTAAGATTCAAGCTATTCAAAATTTCCCCAAGCCAACACGAGTCAAACACATCAGGCAGTTTTTGGGAATCTGCGGGTTTTTCGCCGATCATTGCCCTAGTTACACTGAGGCGGTAGCTCCTCTTCAGGACCTCCTGAAGAAGAATAATAGATGGAAATGGGATTCAAACTGTGACGAAGCTTTCCAAAGGACAAAAGAATTACTTGCCAACAGCATCAAGCTTGGGTATCCCGACTTTGCGAGCAAATTCGTAGTCCAAACCGATGCATCCATGATAGGTGTAGGGGCGGTATTGTACCAGGAGACGCCGGATCAGGAAAAACGCAGAAACTACATCGCGTTCATGAGTCGTAGACTTCGGGCTCATGAATGCCAGTATACCGTCACGGAATTAGAGATGTTGGCAATTGTTACAGCCCTCAGTCACTGGAGGAAGTATATATACGGATTCCCGGTCGTGCTGCAGACAGACCATAAAGCTTTGACCTTCGCTTTGAAGTCGACGATGGCATCCGAGAGTGTAAACCGCTGGACGTTATTCATCCAACAATTCGACTTAGAGATCGAACATTGTGCAGGAAAGGACAACGTGATTGCCGACGCATTAAGCCGAAACCCCGAACCGGAAGCCCAAGTTCTTTATCACATAGAGTTGAGCGGGGGTGACCGTGAGACGTTGGACAGGCTACAACGCATCGGAGAAGAGCAAGAGAATTGGCCCACGACCCGACGACTGATCGATTTCTTCAGGAAGAGGATACCAGCAGGAACGCCTGAATACCAGGAGAGTGAGAGGCAGGCACCAAAATATAACTATTTCAACGGAATCCTTCACCAGTTCATAGATGAAGACCATACGAAGTACCGTGTTGTTGTTCCGCCCGTGCTACAAGTGGAACTGATTTGGCTCGCACATCATTCCATCGGTCATGCGGGAATCGATAAAGTTACCTCGACACTACAGGAGACCTTTGTCTGGCCGAGAATGAGGCGGATGATTAGGACCGTGTTGACAACATGTGATGCTTGTCAACGAATCAAACCAAATACCTATCTCCTGCGGCAACCACCTAAACCGCTGTTGCCAGAGAAGCCACGAGAGCTATTTGCGATAGACTTTTACGGGCCCTTGCCCAAGGCAATTAGAGGGTTACAATTCATTTTGGTCTGCGTAGATGTTTTCTCGAAGTATGTGATGCTGTGCCCAGTACAGAAGGCAAACTCCAGGTCGGTACTGACACAGATCCGAAATAAGATCATTCCATCTATGGGGAAGCCAGATAAGATATTGAGTGACCATGGGTCTCAGTTCACGTCCGCCATGTTCAAACGCGAGATCGAGCAACTCCAAATCCAGCATATCTTCAGTTCTATTAGGCATCCTGAGTCCAATCCATCAGAAAGGATCATGCGCGAAATAGCGAAATTTTGCAGAGTGTATTGCGCCAGACAGCATTGGCGATGGGTTGATGTTCTTCCAATCATCATGGAGTGCATCAACGGGACGATTCATGAATCTACGGGGCAGATCCCGATAGCGGTACATTTTGATCAGAAACCAGAGAGACCGTGGCACCGCGTGCTACAGTGCCCAGAAGATCCCAGGCCTTCGGCTGAACTTCGTGTGAGGATAGCTTTGGACCATCTCAAAGCCCAGGCAGAGAAGAGGCTCAGACGTCATCGAAACCGGAGATTTCATCGGCCACTTCGTGTGGGAGAACTAGTTTTAGTCAAACGACCAGCCATGTCCGACCCTCCGAGGAAGTACTACCACAAGTTCGCAGAACTTTACATCGGGCCGTATAGGATAATCCAGAACCTAGAAAATAATGCCTACAAGGTACAGTCCATGGATGGGAGAACAGAGGCCACTTACAATGCTGCGAATCTCAAACTGTACCACGCCCCAGGACAACACCCTGAAGAAGGTCCGGAGGAAGAAGAACCAGGAGAAGCCGAGGATGACGAGGACAACCCGGATCCAATGGAAGAAATGGAAGCCGATGAAGAAGATGATGCCGTGAATCACATTGTTTTGGAAGAAGGGAGCAAGTCCGAGGCATCAGCCTGTGAAGATTGTCCAGAATGTTCTGAGAGGACCGGTCTTAGGAACGCTTTAATTAATCTATGCTACAAGATACAACTGGAGAACACAGAGTTGACCGAGAAGGTCCGCAAGTTACGCGACCATCACCAGTGACTACTTTCCGAGACAGTTGATAGGGAAAGAAAAATCCCGAGTTCGTGATTTTTCTTTGATGAAGCAGGAGGAGAATGAAACCGTACAGTGTCCTGTACAGCTCATGGGAATGATGTGGGCCTTTTCTACTCCATTAAATTTACTCCAAAAGGTCGCGTCATTGGTAGCAGTATAGGCGAAGGGGATCGAGCGGCGTCCGGCCAGAATGGAACCCGCGAAAAGAGCGCCTGCGAACAAAGGGAGGACAAAGCAACAGCCAAGCCCCCGCGGAAATACGCTCTCAACTTGCAGAGAGAGATAGAAGGGGACGCGATGCTGGAGTAGTCAGATACGCCCCGAGGTGTGGCCTAGCTTCCCAGAGTTCCAAACGAACATAAGGAACTTCCGGTTTTTTATGCACGTGTCGGACTTTGGCGCGTAAACAATGGAATGATATTTTAATCCAAACATAGGAAAATTATGCGAGACACACCATTGAATAGAGCGGAATTTTCTGCGTTCCCCAGACTAAAAATATGTAATAACTTATGCAGGGGAAGAAATGAGGTCACCAGCTGTCAAGATGTAACATATCGCTAACACATGTGGATACAGCGGCGTCACCCAAGCCAAGAGTCGCGCTCAAAGTTAACTCCACCTCCCGAGGGACGCTAATGAATTAATCAAAGGCGGGAAGCAAATTACATAAAAACTGCTGATCGTAGGTCCAGCACGCCTGGCTCAAATGAAAGAGGAGACAGAGGGCTACAAGATGCAATATTTAAATATCGTCAATTCTTGGTGTGAAAGGAGCTCTTGTTCTTAATGAACCGTGAACGTTGACGCCCCCAAGCTTCCGGCGGGCAAGATAATATAGGCCGAGCAGGCCATTGCAGAGACAGTTGTTCTTTTACGGTCGTTGAGAAGGACACTGCGTCCCGCGGTGCCCCAGTTTAAGTCAGAAACCCTTGACCGCGTACTGAAAGCGACATTGTGCCCAGCACGCTTTGTGAAGTGAACGGGAGGCCAAACGAGCCTAGGTATTGTTTCTGTGCTGCGTGTCAAACTAGTAAAAACCGCGAGCATAACTTACCAACAAGTAGCAGAATACGGCTGAGAAATTTGGTATCACCCAAAGTGTTGCTTTGAATCAGGGGCTCGAGTCTCGTGAGCTACCCGATTCTTACTGTGGACGCGCCCGCCGTAATTTGAAAGTCCGTCTTATTCGGGGTGTAAACTCTAAAAATAGAGGACGTGTGACGAGTGTACAGTGTTACCCACTTGGATTACTGTAAGATTTCAGCTGTGACGAGTCCCCCAGGATGTCGGACTTGTATGGACCAGGGATGAAGGACTGCACGCCCGCCACCTACCGAGTGGTCATGGAGTACTAAGAACTTCACCATGGGTCTCCCGTGGAAGGAGAAACAACGGCCACCAAACAGATGAGTGATGTCCAAATTTAATTTCTAAGCATGACATAACCCGGGGATAGGATTAGCGTTCTTTTGTAAATATCAAAATGCTGTAAGTTAATGCATGTCCTATATGGAAATTTTATTGATTTTTATAATGTTGAAGTAAATTCAAGGGAGCTAAATTCCCGGACGACTCATATTTCTTTCTTAATGATTAGCTTATCGTGAGGGTGATATTTTTAGTGAAATGTAGAATGTCCTAGCAAATATGGGAACAAGGTTAGGAGAATATTTGAGTTTCCCGTAGGGGCGGTTGGAAAAATGGAATTTGGCGAGCGAGGAAACATGTCGAGATGTTGGTAGTCACTGTCCCACGTGGTTGTCAAATATGCCAGGGAAACTCATGGGTCAGTCAGACAATGCATGCCTAGCTTACAGATATAATCAGCGCATGGACTGCAAGAAAGAAGAAATCCCGACCGGGAGAGGTACATATTGTGTGATTGAGACAGGTGTGAGGGACCATGTGCAAGTTTCCCGTGATTTTTGATTAATTGGCCATAATGGTTTGGAGTGTTTTGTTTTTTATCTATAGCCGGGGTGAGAACCCAGGGGCAGGAGTCCCTAATCTTTGGTCAGAAGGTTTAAATATAAGTGTATTTATGTGGTATGAACGAGGAGCCATGAGAGCCATAGGCCCAAGGGAAGAAGATACGCGATATGAGACGTAGTGAGAAGGCCGAATAGGAATTTACGATGAGATGATTGAGAAGTGATCGTGCCCACAGTCTCAGTGATAATAATGAGAAGGGAGTGAATAAAAAGAGTATTTCATGGGAATTCCATAATGATATGAATAAGCAAATGAAGCGGGCCATGGATATGTGTCCCCGAGATGAGGGGGTAGACGTGTGAGCGAGAGAAGAATCAAAACGGCCGTGCGAAGTGAATGACCGCCCTCCCTTCCTTGTCTTTTTTTGTTGTGAATGTCTGGCTCTCGCACTCGTGACAGATGGATCCCTTTAAACCATTGTGTTGAGACTAACTTGGAGCCCTGGGTCAACCTCGCGCTCCCCTCGGTTGGTTTAAATGGCCTAGCTAAGAACACTTGTATAATGATAATATCACGGTGATTTCTTTTAAAGGTATTTAATAAATGAGTAGGGATTCCCCCAGATATCCGGCGATATGAGATTGTAACTATTCTAGGGATCTACAGAAACCCACAGTACCTCTCGGTCGGGAGTCGGCCAGTTCGACCCCGGATTATGGTGGCGCCCTTGAGCGGGTTGCTCCAGGCGTACGCCTTGGGCCGGAGACAGTGATAACCATGCTGTTTTTTTTTCTAGGAATGGCTCTCCTTTGTGCATGAAGTGTATCTATCCATATATCTGTGTATGTTTCGTAATTATGTGCGCATATTTTTGAGTTCAAACAGAACCTATGTGCACGTTGTGTGGTCTTGGTGATAGATGAGGAGTCCGGGGTTTAGCAAAAATGGTATTTGTGTTTGTTTGTGCATTATGCAAATGTGTCTTTTAATATGATATTATGTAGTGTAGGCCCCGGTTATGTTCGTGCTTAGAACAGCTAGTAATATTTGTGAATAGGGACATCAGGTCATCTCACGGTGTGATCGACAGAATAATGTACAAATTTCATGAACGGTATGAATTAATGAGGAAAAATGAACGATGGCAAGTCGCAAAACCTCAATTATACCGTTATGCAGACGACGCCCATGGGCGATTCGTATTTTAAAGTGATTATTATTTTCTTTTCCTCCCATCTGTGGAGAGTCATTGTATAGAGCTGTGTCAACTTTTTTTATTGTCATATTTGAATAAATTTGCATTCGTAACTCCTAATTTATGATTCTTGTCATTTGTAGCAGTGCTAAGCAGTATCCAATAGGCATTTGAACCCAGAGATCCTACTTTCATATTGTAGACATAAGGCTCCATCTTAAGTATTAGGTTTTTTTTCTTTCGAACGTACCACTTCCCCAAGTGCTCAGGCTGCCGGGCCGGCACAGAAAGTAGGAAGGGGAGCGGTTCGAAGCTCGTTAAGCAATTCGACCCGCTCTTCAATCCAATCTCATCCGTGGGTGTTTACCCCGTTACGTGGAGGCATTCTTATGCGTGGGGTCATCCATTCGAAGCCCGGTAGGGTGTAATACGCAGTAGAGTCATTAATTTCGTGGACTGGCCGCCTAGTGTCACAGAGAGTTTGCATCAAAGGATGTTGACGTGAGAGTTCTTCGCTAGTCCCAGCAAGAGGCAGTAGCGTGCGTACAGTGTAAGTAGAACTACGAGCAATGTTGTGAAAGATACTTGAATATCAGTGGCAGAATTTGAGAATCGTAGTTGGAGCAACGGGCACATTTCAAGTTCTGCAAAATATTAGGCAAATCTGTTAGGGGAACGTTTGAATTGATCAATTCGAAATGGCCCGGATCACCAAGACGGAAAAAGACGTCAAAACACAGGTCAAAGGAGTATGTGATCCTTGAACTGT
Organism: Anabrus simplex; assembly: GCF_040414725.1. Taxonomy (NCBI): domain Eukaryota; kingdom Metazoa; phylum Arthropoda; class Insecta; order Orthoptera; family Tettigoniidae; genus Anabrus; species Anabrus simplex. The sequence continues at coordinate 1,773,079,198 of NC_090265.1, read as the reverse complement.
TAGTGCCAGTTGAGGAACATATTGACTATAGTACGTACGCAGGTGTACACTGTGTTGCCTACACTATAGGCGCCAGTCCAAGACGGTATCGACTGTAGTACAAAGGTTTACTCCGTGTCGCCTACACAGTAGGCACGTTATTGACTGTATAAACCGTTCCCTTGACCTAGAGATTTTATTTGCAATATTTACATGGTTTCCAAAATACTTAAATAGTACGGTGCAACATGTCGTCCATTCTCTCTGTCGACAGTTAACTGATCTCCCATTAATTCAATCATTCCTGTGCTCACAAACTTTCTGTCCGTCTGTCAGTATACTATTCACTCATTCATCCACAGAGTCACATGTACATACAGCAGTTCCATTAAATTACATTTTTCTTTATATGCATCTGAAATTTTGGAAGGCACAATTCCTTGACATCTCCTGACAGCGAGTCCCATAATTTTGCGGAATGCCGATAGAAGGTGGACAAAGTATAACACTTTCTCCTCTTTTAGCTGAGTGATAAACAAGGTATTGACGTTGGAAGTGTTGAATTTCTACTGTCTCAGTGGAAGGTGACATAACTGGATGAGTGCCGGTTATTAGCGGCACTGTACTGTCATATTCTGTGTTGTTATGGGATGCCAAGCAGGTAGACCATACGTCAGTACGGACCGAGCCAAGCTCATCTTATAGCTCGTGGAAAGAAGCCAGTGAGATGTTTAATGGCATGAAGTAGGGGAAGGGTGAAACCCCGTCTGGACACATAGCCTACTCGTGTCAAATAACACCAAGGTATCTTCTCAAGGCTAAACATTTCCATCGGACGGATGAATTACCATCAACAGCTTCATATGCCTTCGCTCCAAATAAACACTGGGCAGAGGTTTGGACTCAATCCAGTCGTTGTAAATTGTACTACACCACCTGTCCTACCCTGGTGGTCAACGTTCAGCTGATGAAAATTTGTTTTCACCAACGGGACTCAAACCGGCTAACCACGGTGTCAGACCATAGGGACTGAACGTCTTAACGATTACGGCCATTGATCGGGCACTAAAAGGACGATACCTCCTTAATCATTCAGGCAAATCGCCTACCGTGAGGGGCTCCTCCATAATAACAAGTTTATTGATGTGAATAAACAATTTATTTTGAAAATGATATGTGTTTAATTGGTTTCTAATTTTATGGTAAATTTTTCACTGCAAACTATCTGGTGGACTTTTCTTCCTTAAGTACTTGAGGTCTATCGTTGATGGCTTAAGCTGCGTAAACAAAAAATAAAAAAATAAAAAATAAAAATACACATAAAAATTTAAAAAAATTAAAATTAAAAAAATAAAAATTAAACATAAAAATAAAATAAAAATAAACATAAAAATAAAAATAAAATAAAATAAAAATAAAAATAACAATAAATTAAAAATAAAAATAAAATGGAAATAAACATAAAAATAAAAATAAACATAAAAATAAAAATAAAATAAAATAAAAATAAAGATAAAATAAATTAAAAATCAAAATAAAAATTAAACAAAAACAAAAATTAGATAGCTGTTCTTATATTTTTCATCAATTTCCTACACTTACCATTTTGTGTGGATATTTTGAAAATGACGCTTTATCGTACCATGACTACTTTCCGCACTCAAACGAGAACGGAAAATGACGCTTTATCGTACTGTAATTACTTTCCGCATTCGAACGAGAACGGAAAATGAAGCTTTATCGTACCGTGACTACATTCCGCACTCGAACGAGTACGTAAAATGAAGCTTTATCGTACTGTAATTACTTTCCGCACTCGAACGAGTACTGCACCGTTTGGTTTATTAATGTTCCCGCGGTGACTTCCTCTATTACGCCGCGTTGGAGCATTAATTAAATATACACCTGTTTAAACATTGCTCCGGCTACGAAATTCACAACATTGGGTCAAGAATCATGCCTAGACTTTGTATTATATCATTTACGGATAATTTACATGAAAACTGGGATATCATGTATGAACACGAGCAATAACAATATGGTGCATATTTGTTTCTCAGGGTAAATTACTTTCATTGTATTCCCATATATTCTAGATAAGTCGTAGATTCCGTTGAAGAGTAGCTATATGCTCAACCAGTCATTCAATCTCCATACATTTAGGAAATTGCCTGATCAACGCTTAGTATTAGGCATAAACAAATTCAATTGATCCATATATTATCTTACTACTACGTACTATAAGTTACTTTAGGAATAGAAACGCAATATTAATACTATATCTAGTTTATTAGCATGCTAATATGTTGTAAAGTGGAATATTGATTCATCTATCAGCAATAAAAAAAAGAAAATCATACGAAATTACAAAGATCATTCTTAAATTCTTGACTTCTGAGATAAACATAGTTGAAAATCTTTAAATTACCATTATATTTGTTTACATTTACGTTAACCTTCAATAATATATCATATTTTCAGTATTCAAGTTGATTTATGGGGAAAGGTAGGGACCAAAACTTTATTCATCAAGGGGGAGTGGAATATCTTCCTGTTATTACTGTTTGGGATTGTCTTTGGGGCATCATTTAGGTTTTCATCTTTCTTTTCGGTCTATTTGTCTGAATTTATTTGGATACTTGTTTGGATTCTCACTTCTGACTCATCACGTCACGAGATAAGCATTACGTTGTTTAAATCTGGGTTCAAAACACCAATGCAGTTATTAACATTCCTATCATAGCCAAAAATTGAGTAAATTAAAACTGTACACCATCATATGTACATAATAAACCAAATATCCTTACTACAGAGTGCCATAGATATAATAGTAAGTCAGTCTAACCTGCGAAAATCGTGCCACGAATTCCTAATCATATGCCAATGTATTTACTTATTCTCAAATATCTCTTCGCTGTGCCAAAATTTTGTCAAAGAAAACCGTTCTTCATATTAGCGTTGACGCGTTGAACTTCAAATATATATATATATATATATATATATGCGAGACTCCATTTTATTCTTGTATATTTATATTACGTAACGTATAACAAACAAGTAACCTATCAATACCTTCAGCTTGAAAGTCACTACGAAATATATTATGTTTGGCTCAAGTCATACACTCAACTTAACATGGCCTGAATCCTTCACTTGCAGTGCTAATTCTAATATAAATATTATATGTAACACAGGAATTCGCAATTCAATCAGCTATCCCTTACTCATGCAACGAACAGAAAACATATCTCCTCATTCTAACTACATCTTGCCACATTAATATTCCATTTCCTTTATACATACCTCCATATTTAAAAACATATTCATTTGACTCCATTTAAATGACCTCTGTGTTACGGTAGAAATACTTAATAGCCTGAATATTCTTTCACACACTGCAACTCCGTAATATTTCAACATTTCCTTACCATACAATTATCGTACTGGCCATGACTGCAACTCATATTGACCTCAAATATTAGGTTACGTCTCGTATCTCGCATGCATTTCCTACAACCACAACTGGTTTAACGTTTCACGGTCTGCTCGTATAGATTAGCACTACACATGCATATGTGCTCAATCTGACCTTGTTTCCATTAACCTAAAATTATCTCATAAGCACCATAGTTATACTGCAGAAATTGTCACATATCATCGGTTAATAATTGGCATTTATACTCTAGTATCTGTTCATTGGTACTAAATCTCTTACTTCTAGCACTCCTGCACTCATACGAAATATTTTTCATCAACTAATTTCAAATTCAATACGATGCAACTCATAATACTTATCTCGTAACGGGATTTTGCTGCTGGATTTCTCCTGGTCTAGGACATCTTGGAACAAGTAGCCCTTGCAGTCCAAAGATTATGTCATCTGCGGCTCCGGCTGGGAATCTTGGCTTGAACTATTTCATCTTGAGCGATCAATTCCATCTGTTTAAGCTGACTCCATCTTGTCACCAGTTCTCATGAAATGATAAAACAACAAATACATGGTAGAATGCATATTTCACTGGTGAATAGTAGGTTATTCAATATGTATTAATTGCCTCGTGATTCTCGTATTGGTCGTAAATATCTTTCTTAATCTGATAATTTCTTTAACTCGGCCTACTTTTTGTTAATTCTTTAGCCTAAACAGATATTGTTTCCCACTTGGAAACAATAAATTATGCCTTCCTTAGCATAAATTTGCCGCTATAATATTGATTTCGGCAATGTTCGACTCGGCTGTAGTCACTTTTTACTTCTGAATTTGGCTGTTGCAATAATAAATATTCTCCTTCAAATCTTCGTTTTTCCTGCCAATATTTTGCAGCTAGAGTCTTCAACGATGTCTGTATATTATTACTTTAATTTTTAACGTTGCGCTAATCTTTTTCTTCTGCTTCAGTAGGTTGTGCTGATCCTCTTCAACTCGTAACTTTTCTCAAGGTAGTCAAGAATCGGTTCCATTCAAATTTTTTATGGTCCATCATTATTTAATCTTGAGACTCTTTTCTTTGCGACCGGTCGATATCGATTTACTATATCTCTATTCTGTGCATTTGCACATTGCCTGAAGCTATTGTACGCCATATTTGTCCACTGTTTCCATGACATTTACGGCCGCTAATGTAACGTAATGGTACAGTACGGAAAATGAGGCTTTATCGTACCATGACTACTTTCCGCTCTAGAACGAGAACGGAAAATGACGCTTTATCGTACTGAAATTACTTTCCGCACTGGATCGAGAACGGAAAATGACGCTTTATAGTACCATGACTACATTCTGCACTGGAACGAGAACGGAAAATGACGCTTTATCGTACTGTAATTACTATCCGCACTCGAACGAGAACGGAAAATGACGCTTTATCGCACTGTAATTACTTTCCGCACTCGAAGGAGTACGGAAAAAGAGGCTTCATCGTTCCATAACTCCTTTCCGCTCTGGAACGAGAACGGAAAATGAGGCTTTATCGTACCATGACTACTTTCCGCTCTGGAACGAGAACGGAAAACGACGCTTTATCGTACTGTAATTACTATTAACACTGGAACGAGAACGGAAAATTAAACTTTACCTATCGTGACTACCTTCCGCACTCGAACGAGTACGGAAAATGACGCTTTATCGTACTGTAATTACTTTCCGCACTCGAAAGAGAAAGGAAAATGACGCTTGATCATACCATGACTATTTCCGCACTCGAACGAGTACGGAAAAAAACGCTTTATCGTACAGTAATTACTTTCCGCACTCGAACGTGAAAGAGAACTGACGCCTAACCATACCATGACTACATTCCGCACTGAAACGAGAACGGAAAATGACGCTTTATCGTTCCGTGATCACTTTCCGCACTCGACAAGTACGGAAAATGACGCTTTATCGTACTGTAATTTCTTTCCGCACTCGAACGAGAAAGGCAAATGACGCTTTATCGTACCATGACTACTTGTCTCACTCGAACGAGAAAGGAAAATGACGCTTTATCATAGCATGACTACTTCCGCACTGGAAGGAGAAAGGAAAATGACGCTTCATCGTACTGGAATTACTTTCCGCATTGAAACGAGAACGGCAAATGAGGCTTTATCGTACCATGACTACTTTCCGCTCTGGAACGAGTACGGAAAATTACGCTTTATCGTACTGTAATTTCTTTCCGCACTCGAACGAGAAAGGAAAATGACGCTTTATCGTACCATGACTACTAGCTTCACTCGAACGAGAAAGGAAAATGACGCTTTATCATAGCATGACTACTTCCGCACTGGAAGAAGAAAGGGAAATGACGCTTCATCGTACTGGAATTACTTTCCGCACTGAAACGAGAACGGAAAATGAGGCTTTATCGTACCATGACTACTTTCTGCACTGGAACGAGAACGGAAAATGACGCTTTACCGTACTGTAATTACTTTCCGCACTCGAGCGAGAACGAAAAATGACGCTTTATGGTGCTGTAATTACTTACCGCAATGGAACGAGAACGGAAAATGACGCTTAATCGTAACGTGACTACTATCCGCTCTGGAACGAGTACGGAAAATGACGCTTTACCGTACTGTAATTACCTTCCTCACCGGAACGAGAACAGAAAATGACGCTTTATTGTAATGTAATTACCTTCCGCACTGGAACGAGAACGGAAAATGAAGCTTTATCGTACTGTAATTACTTTCCGCACTCGAACGAGTACGGATAATGAGGCTTAATCGTACCATGACTACTATCCGCTCTGGAACGAGAACGGAAAATGACGCTTTATCGTACTGTAATTACTTTCCGCTCTCGAACGAGAACGTAAAATGACGCTTTATCGTACTGTAATTACATTCCGCACTCGAACGAGTACGGAAAATGACACTTTACCGAATCGTGACTACTTTCCGCACTCGAACGAGAAAGGAAAATGAAGCTTTATCGTACCATGCCTACTTGCCTCACTCGAACGAGAAAGGAAAATGACGCATTACCATAGCATGACTACTTCCGCACTGGAAGGAGAAAGGAAAATAACGCTTCATCGTACTGGAATTACTATCCGCACTGAAACGAGAACGGAAAATGGGGCTTTATCGTACCATGACTACTTTCCGCTCTGGAACGAGAACGGAAAATGACGCTTTATCGTACTGTAATTACTTTCCGCACTCGAACGAGTACGGAAAATGACACTTTATCGTACCATGACTACTTTCTGCTCTGGAACGAGAACGGAAAATGACGCTTTATCGTACTGTAATTACTATCCGCACTCGAACGAGTACGGAAAAAGAGGCTTTATCGTACCATGACTACTTTCTGCACTGGAGCGAGAACGGAAAATGACGCTTTATCGTACTGTAATTACTTTTCCCACTCGAACGAGAACGGAAAATGACGCTTTATCGCACTGTAATTACTTTCCGCACTGGAACGAGTACGGAAAACGACGCTTTAATGTACTGTAATTACTTTCCGCACTCGAACGAGAACGGAAAATGAAGCTTTATCGTACCATGACTACTTTCCGCACTCGAACGAGTACGGAGAATGAAGCTTTATCGTACTTTACTTTCCGCACTCGAACGAGAAAGGAAAATAACGCCTTATCATACCATGACTACTTACCGCACTGGAACGAGAACGGAAAATAACGCTTTATCGTACTGTAATTACTTTCCGCACTGGAACGAGAACGGAAAATGACACTTTACCGTATCGTGACTACTTTCTGCAGTCGAACGAGTACGGAAAATGACGCTTTCTATTACTATAATTACTTTCCGCACTCGAAAGAGAATGGAAAATGACGCTTGATCATACCATGACTACCTTCCGCACTTGAAGGAGTACGGAAAATGACGCTTTATCGTACTGTAATTACTTTCCGCACTCGAACGTGAAAGAGAACTGACGCCTCACCATACCATGACTACTTTGCGCACTGGAACGAGAACGGAAAATGACGCTTTATCATACTGTAATTACTTTCCGCACTCGAACGAGTACGGAAAATGACGCTTTACCGAATCGTGACTACTTTCCGCACTCGAAGGAGAAGGGAAAATGAAGCTTTATCGTACTGTAATTACTTTCCGCACTCGAACGAGTACGGAAAATGACGCTTTATCGTGCCATGACTACTTTCTGCACTGGAACGAGAACGGAAAATGTCGCTTTATCGTACTGTAATTACTTTCCACACTTGAACGAGAATGGATAATGACGCTTTATGGTGCTGTTATTACTTTCCGCACTCGAACGAGAACGGAAAATTACTCTTTATCGTACTGTAATTACTTTCCGCAGTCGAACTAGAACGGAAAATAACGCTTTATCGTACTGTAATTACTTTCAGCACTGGAACGAGAACGGAAAATGACGCTTTATCGTACCATGACTACTTTTGTGCACTCGAACTAGAACGGAAAATGTCGCTTTATCGTACTGTATTTACTTTCCGCACTCGAACGAGAAAGGAAAATGACGCTTTATCGTATTGTAATTACCTTCCGCACTAGAATAAGTACGGAAAATGACGCTTTATCGTACTGTAATTACTTTCCGCACTCGAACGAGTACGGAAAATGACGCTTTATCATTCCTTGGGCACATTCCGCACTGGAACGAGAACGGTAAATGGCGCTTTATCGAACTGTAATCACTTTCCGCACTCGAACGAGTACGGAAAATGACGCTTTATTGTACCATGACTCTTTTCCGCACTGGAACGAGAACGAAAAATATCGCTTTCCGTACTGTTATTACTTTCCGCATTCGAACGAGAACGGAAAATGACGCTTTATCGTACTGTAATTACTCTGATTGAATGAAGTCCTCTTTACAGTATTATAAACACGGATAGTCGATGCTCTCGTCTCAAGAAATCCAGTACTCTGTTTCCCTGCTAGTGTTCAATATATTTGATTCCTTGCGAGTGCTTTCGTCAACATAAGTAGAAAAGTCATAATTGTGTCCTTAGGGTTTACTATGCATATTATAAAGAGAAGGTTGAACGTATCTCAGGGTATGAAAGTTTGGAGATCGATCTAAATGAGTCATCATGTTATATATTGTGATAAGTATCACTTATGCACTATTATCTTCAACCTGTGTTGAAAATTGTATATTTTTAAATAACATGGCATTAATCAAGCTGGAATGTTTGTAAGTTACAATTAATGGTCTTTCATGTTAAATAAAAGGATTTCACCGAAGTCACGCGAGGTTGTAATTACCGTACAAAAGGATCGACGGTCTAATGATAGAGCAATATTCCTTTGATTTATCGTGAGTTGTCTCCGATATACGGTTTCTCCTAATATAAAGATAACCGTAATAAGTGGTTGCGGAATATTGGGTAACATGCTTTCTATTACCTCTTTTATGCCTGATTAGTGCTCAGTACTTAATGTTAAAACTAATGTAAGTTGGCATCAGCCGCGTAGTGAACTGAGTATTAGTTGTGTTATCTGACATCAACGGAAAGGGACGCATTACACACAAATCCGACAAAATGGATATCAATTTAACAGCACCTCTTGTAGATGCTGAAGTGGGGGAAGCTGCAGGTTCATCATCGAAAAAACTCCTGACAAAAAAGATAATAATAGAACAGAGAGTTTTGCGAACTGTCTGTAGAAACTGATACAAGAGCTAGATAGATACTCTGGTCGTCTGACCAGAAGTCGCCTTGATGAGGGTTAAAGTATGGTTACTGCGCATGCGCGTATCTGACGTCTGAACGCCTGACAATAAACATCTGTTCCGTCCGCGGTGACTCTTGCAGACCAAGACAGACCGCACGATGTTTGTACTCTGGGCTAAAGCAGCTGCCTCAGCCCAACTCACGTCACGCGCGGCCGCCCTGCTTTAAGCGTGTATACAGTCTTACATGAAATCTTACCTTATAAAAGATTCTGGAAGTGTAATCCTTCATTATGAGAGACTTCATAAACACCATTAGGATTTTCTGCACACCAATAGCGAGAGTTATGACTGTTCACACGACCATTAAGATGGAGCCAGGCCTCGTTTGAAAAGACACAGGCTGTGGGTCGGATAAACGATCATTCAATAGATGCAAGATCCCACTCACAACATCACTCCTTTGGCTGGATAAGCAGGTTTTAAACAAGTGGCCCGCGTAAACCTGTGCGGTTTGATGTGTAACAGGCTTTGAAGCTCTGTGTGCAAAAGAAACCGAAATCCCTGTTTGTGTTCATTTTGTGAGTGATTTATTCGGTGACGTTCGAGATTCGCACCAGTGTCATCTAGCATTTCCTCTGTTAAAACTGTTCGTATGTGCGCATGTTTCTAATCAGTAGTTGAAATTTTATTTACAATTACGTGAATCTGTGCTCAAGAAGATGGCACTTCACCGGGAAATTGCTGAACCAATGCATCTTGTCCTCTTGGAGCCGATTCGTACTTAAAATAACTTTTACTTACGAAAATACGGTATCGCAATGATAACTGTATCACCATGTTAACAGTTGAGATTCAGACTGGTTACTGCTGCCAGGTCGAACACGTGCACACGATTTGCAAGGTCGAGAACAATGGCGCGCCTCCCGTACAGCTGCTTAGGTCTCGGAGAGTCAAAACGCTGCCGGACGATCTGGGTTTAAAAGACAGACCCTGTACTTTAGTGATATATTTACTGTAATTACTGTACAGTTTAACTATGAGAATACATCTGTTTCAGAGAGCCTTCGAGTGTAGTATCTCTTACTCGCTCCGTACTTACAAGCTGTCGTGACTTCTCGTTAGACGCAGATAGTATGTCCAGCCGCCAAAATCAGCTAATGGCGCTAGATGAAGTTGGCTAGTTTACATCGATTGGTCTTGAATAGAGTAGTATCGCCTGATCTCACATGCTTCGTTTACTTCCTCTGAGAAAATTTCACGCAGCTCATGTATAAAACAAAATAATTCCTCTCAGTTAGGACTGTTGCAGCCAATGGAACGCTTCGTGACATACCGTGAGTTTTCTTATGTGTAGACAATCTATGCTTCGACGCTGTAACGCATACTGTACTGTAGAAGTATTGTAAAGAAAGGAATAGAATTAAGTAATTTAATAGATATATATTTACCAGATATTGTAATAGGAGTTCAATCATGGCTGAGAAATGATATAATGGATGCAGAAATTTTCTCACTTCACTGGAGTGTGTATCGTAGAGATAGGATAGGAAGGGTGGGAGGGGGAGTGTTCATTCTCGTCGAAGAAAAATTTGTAAGCTACGAAAAAGTTAAAGATGAGACATATGAAATTCTAGGTGTTAGGCTCATTTCTAAAGATGACAGGCAACTTGATATATTTGGAGTGTACAGATCGGGAAAGGGTAGCACTGACGCGGATTCGGAATTATTTGATAGGATAGTCAGCTATGTGGGAAACGACATGGAAAGAAATGTGATTGTAGCGGGAGATCTGAATTTGCCAGATGTCAATTGGGAAGGAAATGCGAACGACAGGAAGCATGTCCAACAAATGGCAAATAAGTTAATATGGGAAGGACAGCTGATTCAGAAAGTGATGGAACCAACCAGAGGGAAAAATATCCTGGATGTGGTGCTGGTAAAACCAGATGAGCACTATAGGGAAAATGAACTAATAGATGGTATTAGTGATCATGAAGCTATTTTTGTGGTGGTTAAAAATAAATGTGATAGAAAGGAAGGTCATAAAAGTAGGACTATTAGGCAGTACCATATGACTGATAAAGCAGGCATGAGGCAGTTTCTAAATAGTATTTATGATCGGTGGAAAACGGTAAATAAAAATGTAAACAGACTCTGGGATGGGTTTAAAATTGTTGAGGAATGCGAAAACAGGTTTTTACCTTTAAGGGTGGTAAGGAATGGTAAAGACCCACCTTATTATAACAGAGAAATAAAGAGACTAAGAAGGAGGTGCAGACTGGATAGAAATAGAGTTAGAAATGGCTGTGGAAGTAAGGAGAAATTAAAGGAACTTACTAGAAAATTGAATCTAACAAAGAAGGCAGCTAAGTATAACATGATGGCAAGCATAATTGGCAGTCATACGAATTTTAATGAAAAATGGAAGAGTATGCACAAGTATTTTCAGGAAGAAACAGGCTCCAAGAAGGACATTCCAGGAATAATTAATGAACAAGGGGAGTGTGTTTATGAGGATCTTCAAAAGGCAGAAGTATTCAGTCAGCAGTATGTAAAGATTGTTGGTTACAAGGATAATGTCGAGATAGAGGAGGAGACTAAGGCCAAAGAAGTAATATTATTTACATATGATAAAAATGACATTTACAATATGATACACAAGTTGAAAACAAGAAAAGCGGCTGGAATTGATCAGATTTCTGGAGATATACTGAAGACAATGGGTTGGGATATAGTACCATATCTGAAGTACTAATTTGATTATTGTTTGGTCGGAGGAGCTATACCAGATGAATGGAGAGTTGCTATAGTAGCCTCTGTGTATAAAGGTAAGGGTGATAGACGTAAAGCTGAAAATTGCAGGCCAGTAAGTTTAACATGCATTGTATGTAAGCTTTGGGAAGGCATTTTTTCTGATTATATTAAACATGTTTGTGAAATTAATAACTGGTTCGATAGAAGGCAATTCGGTTTTAGGAAAGGTTATTCCACTGAAGCTCAACTTGTAGGATTCCAGCAAGATATAGCAGATATCTTGGATTCTGGAGGTCAAATGGACTGTATCGCGATTGACCTGTCTAAAGCATTTGATAGGGTGGATCATGGGAGACTACTGGCAAAAATGAGTGCAATTGGACTAGACAAAAGAGTGACTGAATGGGTTGCTATATTTCTAGAAAATAGATCTCAGAGAATTAGAGTAGGTGAAGCTTTATCTGACCCTGCAATTAAGAGGGGAATTCCTCAAGGCAGTATTATCGGATCTTTATGTTTTCTTATATACAAAAATGATATGAGTAAAGGAGTGGAATAGCAGGTAAGGATTTTTGCGGATGATGTTATTCTCTATAGAGTGATAAATAAGTTACAAGATTGTGAACAACTGCAACGTGACCTCGAAAATGTTGTGAGATGGACAGCAGGCAATGGTATTTTGATATACGGGGTTAAAAGTCAGGTTGTGAGTTTCACAAATAGGAAAAGTCCTCTCAGTTTTAATTACTGCGTTGATGGGGTGAAAGTTCCTTTTGGGGATCATTGTAGGTATCTGGGTGTGAATATAAGGAAAGATCTTCATTGGGGTAATCACATAAATGGGATTGTAAATAAAGGGTACGGATCTCTGCACATGGTTATGAGGGTGTTTAGGGGTTGTAGTAAGGATGTAAAGGAGAGGGCATATAAGTCTCTGGTAAGACCCCAACTAAAGTATGGTTCCAGTGTATGGGACCCTCACCAGGATTACCTGATTCAAGAACTGGAAAAAATCCAAAGGAAAGCAGCTCGATTTGTTCTGGGTGATTTCCGACAAAAGAGTAAATGTTGCAAAGTTTGGGTTGGGAAGAACTGAGAGAAAGAAGAAGAGCTGCTCGACTAAGTGGTATGTTTCGAGCTGTCAGCGGGGAGATGGCGTGGAATGACATTAGTAGACGAATAAGTTTGAATGGCGTTTATAAAAGTAAGAAAGATCACAATATGAAGATAAAGTTGGAATTAAAGAGGACAAACTGGGGCAAATATTCATTTATAGCAAGGGGACTTAGGGATTGGAATAACTTACCAAGGGAGACGTTCAATAAATTTCCAATTTATTTGAAATCATTTCGGAAAAGGCTAGGAAAGCAACAGATAGGGAATCTGCCACCTGGGCGACTGCCCTAAATGCAGATCAGTATTGATTGATTGATTGATTGATTGATTGATTGATTGATTGATTGATTGATTGATTGATTGATTGATTGATTGATTGATTGATTGATTGATTGATTGATTGATTGATTGATTGATTGATTGATTGATTGATTGATTGATTGATTGATTGATTGATTGATTGATTGATTGATACAATGATGGTGACGATCAAAACTTCCAGAAACGTCTATCCATTGCATGTCATATGTCCTTGCATCTAACAAGAAATAAAGGTTGATGGGTTCGAACTCGAGTGTATCATTAGGTAGATACTGAACTTGAACCTAAACGAAGGCCACAGTCACTACCAACCTATTGAATCGTCCCTCAACTCGCCATCCCGAAAACGTGCACGTTTTAGTTACGTTAATCCGCTAGCAAGAAAAAACATTAAAAACCGCTGATCGAATCAAATCAAAGTTATCTTGACAACTAATTTCAAAGTCTATCAAAGATTATATCGTTACGTGTCAGCCCTGTGGTAGCTCTTTTGTGTACTTCTTGGAAGTGCGTAGTGAGCCACGTGACCGGAGAGTTCGCAGCGGGCCTGGAGGGCTTGTCTCAGCTCAGAGAGGAGAAGGAGTTGTCCTCTTTTCGCCCTTACCACTGTCTTTCTACTGGCTTTCTGCAAAGCTATGAAACTTACTGTTAGGGGATGTTCAGAACTTGCCTCTTCCAACATATCAAACGTACGTAAAGAAAACTGTATTTTAATGGAACTGCTGTATCCATCTGTGAGTAATACTAATACTAATAATAATAATAATAATAATAATAATAATAATAATAATAATAATAATATAAGTCTCTGGTAAGACCCCAACTAGAGTATGGTTCCAGTGTATGGGACCCTCACCAGGATTACCTGATTCAAGAACTGGAAAAAATCCAAAGAAAAGCAGCTCGATTTGTTCTGGGTGATTTCCGACAAAAGAGTAGCGTTACAAAAATGTTGCAATGTTTGGGTTGGGAAAAATTGAGAGAAAGAAGAAGAGCTGCTCGACTAAGTGGTATGTTCCGAGCTGTCAGCGGAGAGTTGGCGTGGAATGACATTAGTAGACGAATAAGTTTGAATGGCGTTTATAAAAGTAGGAAAGATCACAATATGAAGATAAAGTTGGAATTCAAGAGGACAAACTGGGGCAAATATCCATTTATAGGAAGGGGAGTTAGGGATTGGAATAACTTACCAAGGGAGACGTTCAATACATTTCCAATTTCTTTGAAATCATTTAGGAAAAGGCTAGGAAAGCAACAGATAGGGAATCTGCCACCTGGGCGGCTGCCCTAAATGCAGATCAGTATTGATTGATTGAGTGTGTGAGTGAATGTTTGATAGAGTGAAAGGAAGTTTGTGAGAAAGGAATGAGTGAGGGGCAGATTGCTAGAGTGAAAATAAGTGTGCGAGCATGGGAATGATCGAATGAATGAATTATTAGCTAACTATTGGTAGACAGAATGGACGATTAGTAGGAAATTATGAATATATGTATACGTTGCACAGTATTATTTAGATATTTTGTAATCTATGTAAATATTGTAAATAATATCTAATCTTAAGGTAGGTATAGAGGACATTTTGTATCACCCTTTTTCTTTAGACCTTCCATATTTCTGAACAGAATTGTGGTAAATCAATACTACTAATACTAACTGTAGCCGTATGTGTTCCTTAAATAAGTTATGATGATCCTGAACACGACTAATGAAAATACGTTAATTTTTGTCTTTTTCAATGAATGTCGTGTATACTATAGGCAGTACAAATGGTTTGTAGTTATCGAAACATTGCATGGAATTACAACCCTCATCTCTAGCGTTTATATTTTAGTTATCCAGAATATAAAATCCAGGGATGGCAAACCTCTTCCGACTAGTGTTTCAATTAAGGTTGTGTCTATTATTTTCTATTGTCTAGTGTACGATTGATTATTTTCCTTTAAAACCATCACGAAGCCTCTCCTTTGACTTCATTTAGGTATTATATTGCTTTACATATAAATCCATTCGAATGAATATTTCATGATTTTATTTTGCAAACATAATTAAAAATTACATTATAAAAACAGGTAAATTTGAATAATAAAATATGTTTCTTTTAACCTAATTAAAATTAGCAGCGATAATGGAATTGTGGCGGCTGACTAACCTGTTCCACTCATCTGGGGCAATGAAAAATGAAATAAGAGTGTTGCTGGAATGAAATATTACTGGGAAAACCGGAGCATACAGAGAACAATCTGTCCCTCTTCCCCTTTATCGAATACAAATTTCACATGGAGTGATCGTGATTCGAACCATGGAACTCAGTGGTGAGAGGCCGGCGCGCTTTCGCCTGAGCCACGGAGGCTCCGTTTAACCTAATAAAATTTGTAAAAAATATGGAATTGAGAGTAAAATTCTTATTTATTAAAACGCAACGTTAAAATATGTTAGTATGTTGTGTGGCCTGCCATAGGTTCGCCATCCCCGTACCTGAATATCTTCTTGCTAATTACATAACAGATATTCTTGCTCCCAGATGTTGTATCTGGCATATTGAAACATTAACTACAAACGTTTTCCTTCCTCTCCTGAAAGGGACGGCGGGCCTCGTAACGGTTGCATCGTCTCTCAGGACTGGGAGATTTGTATCGGAGAAGGAGTGGCGCGGTGAAAGTGAGCAGGTTGACAGTCGTGCCCTATACCAGGAACTGTCCCGGCATTTACCTTAGTACAGGATAATGGAAAACCACGGAAATCCATTGTCAGGACAGCCCGCCGTGGGGACCAGACCCTCTCTGTCTCCTGAATCTGGAAGTGTAGAGCTACCGTAGAGCCTCCTTTGCTCGGTTGGTCGGTCAGAGCGCAGAGCTGTCGGACTTGTAGGCCACAACTTACACTGCATCTGGCGGTGCTGAAACACTTCCCCTTGTGAACCGTGTTTCCACTGCTCTGACTTTCCTTATAGGTTGCACAGGACGGGGAGGTTCGTTACTGGACCCGGTGATCTAGTGTACTCCTCTGACTTTCCCTATAGAGTGCACATGAGGGGAGGGTCGTTACTGTACTCAGTGAACTAGTGTACTCCTCTGACTTTCCCTATAGAGTGCACATGAGGGGAGGGTCGTTACTGTACTCAGTGAACTAGTGTACTCCTCTGACTTTCCCTATAGAGTGCACATGAGGGGAGGGTCGTTACTGTACTCAGTGAACTAGTGTACTCCTCTGACTTTCCCTATAGAGTGCACATGAGGGGAGGGTCGTTACTGGACCCATTGAACTAGTGTACTCCTCTGACTTTCCCTATAGAGTGCACATGAGGGGAGGGTCGTTACTGAACCCGGTGAACTAGTGTACTCCTCTGACTTTCCCTATAGAGTGCACATGAAGGGAGTGTCGTTACTGGACCCATTGAACTAGTGTACTCCTCTGACTTTCCCTATAGAGTGCACATGAGGGGAGGGTCGTTACTGTACTCAGTGAACTAGTGTACTCCTCTGACTTTCCCTATAGAGTGCACATGAGGGGAGGGTCGTTACTGGACCCGGTGAACTAGTTTACTCCTCTTCCGTGCTTCAGTCTAAGAATATCTGATTTCCTACAGCCGACCATTTCAGACTCTGCGCTTTGGGATGTGAGGTGATGTAGTAGTTTGGATCTAGAGGAGAATTCACATATGTTTCCAAGAATGCATTCCAACTGCAACATTATATCAGCAGAGACGGTTAGAGGGAACTAGGGAGGGGACAGTAACACCCCTCAACTCCCACTTCATGGCGAGAGCATTACCTTTTTACTCCATTTTATCCGGCTGAAACTAAGAATTATAGGAATTATTCTAACAAGCAATTTTTGCAAGCCCTATTGTCTTATCAGCTAATTCTTTCCTTTATTTTCTTTAATTATTAGCAAAATTATTTGAGAAGGTACGTAAAAGAACGTCGTTCGTCGAGGCTAACCGATTTGTATAGCGCCACAGCAAGTAGTGAAGACTTTGCATGTGCTGTGAGGGAAGGCAACAAGCCTACATTTTTTCTATCAAGGTCATGGACACTGAGGATTGATTCACACGAATGCCGCGCGCATTCGTCAGTCGGGCAGTCCCTTTAGTGTCTGTTGCTTTCTTACTGTGTAGCCAAATACTAAATTATTTTTAATTGAATAATCACACCGTACTTCTATTTAATTGTAATAAATGTGTAATATTGTTCCTTTAGTGAACATTTTATTGTATAGTACTGAAGAAAAATCTCAAAAAACTATTGTTACCGCGTTTAAGTTGGCAAACTCTCAACCTTTTCCAATGTGTCGAAATTCGCTCAGAGAGCATAAACAAAACACAATTTTCTACTGAACCGTTCAGTACATGGTCCAATAGAGATGATCTGCAGATAATTATAATATGCAGATGAGACCATATAAGAATGGCATCAGGTTTTATATTATGGTGCAATAGCACGCAACATTGCGTCAGTAGCAGGGTGGAGTTCCCAGCATGAACAATAAAGGAAACGAAGCCACGCTAACCACATAACTTAGAGCGTCTGATGCCAGAATCTTTATAAAAAAAGAGCGGGAGAATTCAGGATGGATGGAAACAAAGTCAACGGCTATTTCTGCCAACAGGAGGAATGTTGAGATTCTAAAATTATAGTCAGAATGAGCGTAATTTTCTAAACAATTTGATATGCCACATGAAATTATTAATAATCTCTACGAATTAATATACATTTGTCTCAAGCACCGTGAGAGAAATACCACTTCTGTGAGTGCGCATTCAAGTGGACCACACAGCGAGAACCTCGCGAGCGTGGGTAACCCTCTTCAATAAATACGGCACGTGTGGGACGCGAGGAGCATTCTCTGTGCGCATCGCTGACTGCAAGGTATACCTGTGTTACGGAAGCTCATCGACAAGAAGACAGCCTTTATCTCCATGCGTTGCAGTTAGAGATACTGCGTTGTCCCAGTGACAAGTAAGTAGCAATCTTGTGAGAAGTAAATCTGAACTTTGAACATGTGAACTGATTTAATTTATTTCTGTAGAAACATTTCTTTGCCACTATTACTCTACGCAGAGTCGTATATTATAGTCTGATGCTAACGTCAGGGTAGGCTCGGAATAACAGTACTACTTCAATTATTTCAGAATAATCTAGGTCAACTGCAAGTGTATTTGTAAAGGAGAATCGTGTATACTGTTTCACAAGTATGAACTCAAAGTATAGTCAAGGTAGCTAAAGAGAGTGTGTCAGAAGGTAAGATTGGACCTAGGCATCTAACTAAGGATACATAATAACATGGCTTTCCCTTACAGTTGTCTAGCATCAGGAAGTAGCCTGCCACGGCCAACTCATCACTCTGGAAGCGGTGGTACGAGCCAAACAACGAGGGCATCCTTCAGCGCAGAGAGGCAACGATCGAAGACCCACTGGCAGTGTGCATCACATCCAGTCGAGGCACCGCAAACAACGAGGAGACGGCGTTCAACTCATCAGTACGAGTTTCCAGTCGAAGAACGAAGATCCTCGTGATGTCGCCAAACACGAACTCCGGACTGCTGCCTTCTACCAACAGCATTAACATGGGCCACTAAATCTCATGTCCTCCCGGAGAACTGCTTAAGTGTAATCACAGATGAAGGTCAGACAAATCCTAACTTATCAGCATGGATCAGCGATAGGGTTGTTTCCATAATTTAAAGATGTAATGTAACGCCTTCAGGCTAATTTGTAAATAGTATGTGTGTCCTCGGGCACTTGTATATAGATTATGCTTAGGACACGCACTATTAGAGTAGTTTAATTTTTGCATGTTATGTTTCTCAATTATGATTTCAGTGCGTCCTATTTATTGTTCATACTGTCTTCAGTCAATGAAGAAAGGGTTGTTATTATTTCATCAACTAAAAGACTTGCGCAGTTTAAGAATTTTATAGGTCTAGCTAGAAACGCATGAGACATGTTTGGATATAAATGTTTTGTTGTCAGATATAAAGCTATAAGATCTTCAATATTTCCTTTAATGCATCTGGGGGTTTATCCGGGAATCGAGCTTGCCATGCATTCATGCAGAAATAAAAGGCGAGAGATATGGGTTTAATAAGCCCAGGGAAAATATGAGATAAAAGTGCAATAAATTGCGCAATGTACGCAGGTATAAGCTGTGAAATGATATATGTGGGTGCAGACTATAGCACATGAGCGGGGGATACTGCTCTAACTGAGCTCATGTTATGAATGAAGTATGGTGCTGGGATTCGCACTGTCTGAGATAAGAATACGTGTGGTACTTACACGTTAGTCATGTTAATGAGAGCGCATGGTAATTAACTACCTTTACTAGGGCTGGTATTTGTATGAATGATAGTCTCGCCATGTTGCTTGTTTACAACTTGTCAGCTGCTCGTAAATCACAGCTGGGATTCATGATGACGCTCGATGGCTGAGACAAGCTTCCTGGGTCGCAAAAAGTGAAGGTTTCTGACGTCACTCATTGGGGGAAACTCTTTCCAGGTCTGGTCTGACAATGAAGTCACTGTCTACAAAGGGGCTTTGACCGGCTTTCTACAGACTAAAAAAAAAAGAAATATAGACATAGTTGGTTGTACCGTTAGTACGTGCACCTCGAGATCCCATATCATTCTGCGCATTGTCAATAATTTTTTTCGATTGTGATGTAATTAGAGATATTGCATGCCTTTCAGTGGATTCATGA
Organism: Anabrus simplex; assembly: GCF_040414725.1. NCBI lineage: Eukaryota > Metazoa > Arthropoda > Insecta > Orthoptera > Tettigoniidae > Anabrus > Anabrus simplex. Next base: position 1,773,059,196 of record NC_090265.1, on the reverse strand, counting down.
GTTCGAGTCTCCGAGGTCAAGCATTAGTGTTGCATGTTTTAGTGTTAAGTGCGTGTGCTATAACTTTAAGTCCTGCAGCATAATATAAGTAGGGATGAATGTAAATACCATTTGTGTATGCGAGTTAATTTCCCCTTGATTTATTATTTTGTTTCATTTCTGTTGGAGGGCAGAATTTGTCTGTACCGAACGAACTAGCTGGTAACACAAATGCCGATGTATCTATGGATGAAAGTAGTATAATAGGACAGTTCGGCCGCCACCGCAGGCTCCCAGAGGCCACCTCCACCACCACCACAGCCAGAGGCCTCCTAGATGCCTCCTCCACCACCACCACAGCCAGAGGCCTCCCAGAGGTATCCTCCACCACCCGCGGGAAATTTGAATTTGTGAACAAAGCCACGTGCTTTTTGACAGCTGTCATCGACAACAACGCATCGCTAACCTCAGTACTGCCATCTTGACGGGCCTAAACCTCAGTAGTGCCAACTTAACCTAACTAGCGCGAGATAAACAAAGCCACGTGTTTTTTGACAGCCACGTGCTTTTTGACAGACAACAACTCATCGCTAACCTCAGTACTGCCATCTTGACGGACCTAAACCTCAGTAGTACCAACTTAACCTAACTAGCGCGAGATAAACAAAGCCACGTGTTTATTGACAGCCACGTGTTTATTGACAGCTGTCATCCGCCATCTTTAAACTACAGAGCACCGTGCTGCCCTCTTTATCGCAGTAGCTGCAAATTCGTCACCTGTCATCCGCAGTGCTGCTATCTTGGCGGGCCTAAACCTTAGTGCTACCAACTTAACCTCACTAGCTCGAGATAAACAAATCCACGTGCAGCTGTCATCCGCCATCTTTAATCTATAGAGTACAGTGCTGCCCTCTTTAGCTACTTACCTTTGAAATGTGGTGGCGGATAATTTGAAAAATGCTTTTTGACAGCAGCCATCTTTGAGCACCGTGCTGCCCTCTTTAGCTAGATACCTGTGGTGGTAGACAATTCCACGTGACAGCAGCCATCTTTAATCAAGAGAGCACCGTGCTGCCCTCTATGTGGTGGCGGCAAATTCTACATGATCTTGTTTGGAAACAAACTCACGCGCTTTTTTGACAGCCGTCATCCGCCATCTTTAATCAACAGAGCACAGTGCTGCCCTCTTTAGCTAGATACCTTTGAAATGTGGTGGCGGCAAATTCCACGTGCTCTTGTTTGGAAACAAAGCCATGTGCTTTTTGACAGCTGTCATCCGCCATCTTTAATCAACAGAGCACCGTGCTGCTATCATGCGGGCAATTTCATCAGCTGTCATCCGCCATCTTTAATCCACAGAACACCGTGCTGCCCTCTTTAGCTGGATACCTTTGAAATGTGGTGGTAGACAATTCCACGTGACAGCAGCCATCTTTGAGCACAGTGCTGCCCTCTTTGTGGTGGCGGTAAATTCCACGTACTCTACAAACTCACGTGCTTTTTTCTGACAGCTATCATCCGCCATCTTGCATCACAAACCTCAGTGCTGCACTCTTTAGCTAGATACCTTTGAAATGTGGCGGCGGCAAATTCTACATTCTCTTGTTTGGAAACAAACCTATGCGCTGTCATCCACCATCTTTAAACCACAGAACACCGTGCTGCCCTCTTGCGTCAGCTGTCATCCGCCATCTTTAAACTACAGAGCACCGTGCCGCACTCTTGCGTCAGCTGTCATCCGCCATCATTAAACTACAGAGCACCGTACCGCACTCTTGCGGGGTAATTTCGTCAGCTGTCATCCGCCATCTTTAATCAAGAGAGCGCAGTGCCGCACTCTATGTAGTGGTGACAAATTCTACATTCGCCATCTTTAATCTACAGAGCGCCGCGCTGCACTCTGTGGTGGAGGGCAATTTGAAAAGCTGCCAAGAGAGCATAGTGTTAGCATCTTTATTCTTCGACATGTGGTGGAGGATAATTTGAAAAATGCTTTTTGACAGCAGTTATCTTCAATCAACAGAGCACCGTGCTGTGCACTCTTTGTAGTAGCGGTAGACAATTTAAAAGAACATGTCAAGGAATACCTTTGTTCTAAGAAGATATTACAAGAGAAGTGATTAAGAATATAATCGAACACGGTACTCGATACAACATATGATTAGAACATCGGGTGATGTGTTTACAACATATCAGGTGTATACCTTTGCTCTAAGAGAAAAAGTAAGACTAAATTTTGAACAGCTTACGTAAGATAGCAACTCTTATAACTTTCTTTACTTTGCTAAGGCATAGCTTTATCGAACATACAACGCAATCTTGCACATATCGCGTACCTACATGTTTATACTTGAACACATACTGCTGTTCATAGTTCGATATTGTAGAACACTGCATTACAAGACTAGAATAAAAAAAGTTTGAGGAAAAAATTCTGTTCTCGACATACTTACCGAACTAGACGATACTATACTTACGAATCTGCTCATCACCTTCTTTCTTGCTTTCCTTCTATGAGTAATAAACAAAAACTCTATCTTGCAAATAAGGAGCGGGAAGAAGGTAATACCTAACCTAAAATAAAAGAATATGCCAATTCTACATTATTTATTTACATCTTATATGTACAAGTTTTATCTCGAATCATTTTACCCTAGTGATGTTTGCGTACTTCTCGACGCAATTCTTGTATGTACAAGTTTAAACTTGCCGTACTACGCTCTCAGCGTACCTCTCCCTACAATATGTACAGTGAATTGTGATGTAAGACAGCGTAACGTAAGTACACACCTCTAGCATAATGTTTACACACACATCTGCTTTATGTAAAGTAGTACCTATCAATACTACTATGCCCCTAGGCTAGAGTGTTGGTAGAATTTGGAATGACAAACCGTTTGCAATCAACATTATTAAGGGCTACCTTACTAATTAAATGAGTGTACAACTGGTGCTTCTTGCTTCTAATGACAGACATTTGCTTATGAAAAACAGGTGGATTACTTTTAATGCAATTGTTATAGTTTTCAAAACTTAGCTGATTCTGAACGACATTCTTTTTAACCCCCTTCAATCTCTTTATTTGTAATTCATTTAAGAGTTTTATGCAATATGACTTGGATTTAGTACCTACAAATGAATCGATAATATTCCCAGCACATTCATCTTTCATTTTACCTAGAACCTTTTTGCTCGCTAGCTGTAGATGATATTGATTATTTGCAGGATAATTACTTGTATCAAACCTGCCCAAGTCTGGCTTTATATCATTGTAATAGTCATCAGTTTTGATTTGATAAATAAACCAATCGGTATCTGTGCAGAGCAATTGCGCATTATGCGCGTACTTCTTCATCATATAATCGTAATGGAATTCATACATGAGTGTTTTAGCCAATTCAAGTACTGCGAAGCCGACGTAGGTAGGTTTGTCATACTTAACCTTAACACGATTCATCTGTATAATAACTAAATTCTCATGTATGATGGTGCAGCTGTGGAAATTTGGTTTACTTATTAAATAGTTAGCACCATACCTTTTCTTAATATCTTCCCAGTTTGTAATCAATTTTACATCAACGCGTTTGTCAACATTTTCCATAGTCTTACCAAACACACTGTTATTCATGAGCTTGTAGAAATCTTTTTCAAACTCGTTAACCGCATTCGTTCTTAAATTATTGTTCAGATCGATATATGGCTTTAGCCACGGTGACTGATTAAATTCTAGTACGCGATGAATTTTGGATAACTTCAAACCATGCTGCAAACACTGTTTTAAATTTCGGTAATGAATGATATACTTAGATTTATCACACAAATTAGCAATGAGCATTTTCGTCGTTGATGCGATGTACGGAGGCTTCATATTTTCAGGGCAGAACGGTAGGTCATTATGAGAAGTGTGTAACTCTTTAGGATACTGTAAGTCAACTTCGAGGAAATAGCCTTTATCAGCTTCATCGCCTAGGGCGTGCAGCTCTAAAGCATCAATTTCGCACTGCGTTAGCCAGCGGAAACCACTCACCGGTAGATGCTGACTCATCGCCCACCCATACTGATTATTAGCATCGAGATAAACGGTATACTGACATTCCTGACTAGAATCGAAACTTTGCATGTACTTATTATTTGCCTTGGAATACCGCCCGCTGCACTGACTTAGACCGCCTCGAATAGATGATTTTATAAAGTGCACCATATCAGTATCGGTTAGCAGTTCCAAATTCACCTGCGTGTATTTTAACATCGCATCCCAACTTAACCCAGGCGCAGTAAAATACTGACATGGGTCAAGGCTGTAGGTTTTCTTACAAACACAGCGAAAATTTTCAAAAACATCAGCTAACAAAAGTACATCCGTCTTTAAATATAAATCGGAGTATTCACCCAGCGTTTGAATGTGGAACTGCTCCCAGATATGTTGTGCATGTAAATAGTCATCATCACTAATATCTGCTGAATTCAGTGAGCTGTAAAAGGATTGTTTCAATGGTAAGGCACGTTCTTCGAGGCGTTCTAAGCAGTCAAGATATTCATAACAAAAAAACCCTTACGCCGAAGTAAATTAAACTGCGCTTCTTCGGGAAAAACGCGTCGAATTTCCGTAAATTGTTCTGGCTGTAAATGACTAGAAAGTTTATCGAGGCTACTAGCCATAAAGCGAAACGAGTCAAGGAATCTCAGTTTTATAGAATGCTCCGCATCTACTTTTACAGACTTTGCAAACGCAATGTACCGCTCTTTATTCTGAGGGATTATATCTACTTTTTCATCTGAAGCTCCAAATTGTGAAATGATGAAATGAGAGTCGTAACCAGATAAGTTATGAAAAATTACAGGGATAAATTTAGGAACTCTATACTTAAGATTACAGCTATAATGAGCGGCACATCTGTAGAAACCAGTTAAATGATCATGATCAAAAACTTTAGGGTCATTTTCGGAAAATTCCCCATCACAAATGCTACACTTTGTAGCACGTTCATGATCATTTAACTGAATTTCGGTGAGTGGCTTCATAGGAATATTACTATTTAGAATACGACCAAGACGAACTGCATCACTTTCAAGTCTTTCTAAAAATACTTTAGCAGCATCATGTCCTCGATACAGCTCTAACTTGTTAAGCGTACTATCATAACTACACTTGATGTAATACGCGAAGCTATACGGGACATGCATGTGCGTAGTATTAGTGAAAGAGTTGTCAGGATTAGGTGAGCATGTGTTGCATGGCGTGAGGATGGCTTCAAAGTCTGCATAAATCACGAAAGGTACCCACATCTGCTTGTTAAAATTTGTAAATTTTAAAACATTATTGCCTGTAGTAGGTATCTCTGTACGTACATGATTGCAGTCATTCCTGGAATGCTTCGTTAACTGATCTTCAGTTTTAAAATACTGCAAACATCCATCACATAGCCACTTTTTACCATCATGTTTGGACAACTGACTACTAACAAGTCTACTCAGATATTTAATAGAGCAAAAGTGGCTATTCTCACTGTTTTCAATATAGAGTAAGTTAACATGAGTACCCTTCTTATGACATGTATAATACAGAGGACCTACTACAGACTTTTTCTCTACACCATACACATTAATGCTAATGTTATTTAGTTCCTCAAAGCGCTTAATATCCTTTATCTGCACAGGAAATTCTATACTATCGAAATTTAGCTGCGTTGAGTAGTGTGGATACGATGATGTTCTATTCGCTACATTCGATTTAGCAGGATTTAAAGCCGACATCACCGCCCATGCAAAACATGCTTCGTCATTGTTTTGGATGTTTACAACTGCTTCTTTTCGCTGAATCCATGTCGGCAGCTCGATGTGCGAAGATCCTCGCATAGGATTGTACTTATTGATGTTAACTTCTAGATACATTATTTCAACTAAAGCCCACCCTGATTCCTTTTCCTGAAATTCCTCGCTCTTAGTTGAAATAATGTTAGAGACATCCCTAAGTACATCACCAAAATTAGTCGACTCACTTATGACAAAATTCTTCGTATTAAATGATTTAATGTCCGTTATTTCGGATTCATCCGTGCTTTTAATGTACAAGGCGAAAAGTTCAAAATTAACTTTAAATAAATTATGATTGGACAAAGATTTAGCAAGAAGCTGTTGTACATCCGGTTGAACACAATTTAAAAAGTTTGAAGTGCTCTGAAACTTTTGACTGGTGCGAATTCTGTAACTAGAAAACCTACTTTTAAATGCAGTATTAATTTCCTCGATGTTTGCGTTACTACCACTTCTACACGCATTATTTTTATGTGCATTACTCCGTAAGTGTCCCTGAAAATGTGAAGATGGTACATCAGTATTACAGTGTTTACAGTAAATAGTTTGAAGTTCATTTTTTTAGGTTTTTTACTATTAGTACTTTCTACAGTTACATCAGTAGCTGCACGCTTTTTCCCTACTACTACCTGAGGGCAAGTAGATATTTGATGCACCTCTACTAAGTGAGCCTGATATTGCTCTACATTAGCGAAATACACCCCACAAACTTCACATAAAGCGGATGTTATGCTAGGGTGTTTTACTTTTTTTATGCCGCGTAAGGGTATCTACCCTCGTAAACGTCGTCTCACACTGCTCGCAGGCGAACGTAGTAGACGCTTCTCCATGTTTCATTTTTAAATGTCGTGTAAGAGCATCTCGTCTTGTAAACGTTACATTGCATTCCTCACAGCAGGCGAACATCTAAAAAGAGAACAACCAATAGAGATTAGGTGAAAGTTACGATGTTCGGAAGAAACCAAGTTTCAACGTATAGAGGTCGGACATGGCTGTGAGTTTGAAATTATAAGATTAACCTCGTCTATAGCACGAGGATTGAAGAGAACGACTATTTATCAATAGACTAAAGTTACGATGTTCGGAAGAAACCAAGTTTTAACGTATAGAGGTCGGACATTGCTGTGAGTTTGAAATTATAAGATTAACCTCGTCTATAGCATGAGGATTGAAGAGAACAACTATTTATGATTAGCTTAAAGTTAAGATGTTCGGAAGAAACCAAGTTTCAACGTGTAGATGTCGGACATTGCTATGAGTTTGAAATTATAAGATTATCGTCTTCTATGACATGCAGATTAAAGAAAATAACTATTTATAGACTAAAGTTACGATGTTTTAGAAGAAACCAAGTTTCAGCCTGTTGAGGTCAGACATAGCTATGTGTGTGTGTTTGAAATTATAAAATTAACCTCGTCTATAGCATGAGGATTGAAGAGAACAACTATTTATGATTAGCTTAAGGTTACGATGTTTTAGAAGAAACCAAGTTTCAGCCTGTTGAGGACAGACATAGCTATGTGTGTGTTTGAAATTATAAAATTTACCTCGTCTATAGCATGAGGATTGAAGAGAACGACTATTTATCAATAGACTAAAGGTACGATGTTTTAGAAGAAACCAAGTTTCAGCCTGTTGAGGTCAGACATAGCTATGTGTGTGTGTTTGAAATTATAAAATTAACCTCGTCTATAGCATGAGCATTGAAGAGAACAACTATTTATGATTAGCTTAAGGTTACGATGTTTTAGAAGAAACCAAGTTTCAGCCTGTTGAGGACAGACATAGCTATGTGTGTGTTTGAAATTATAAAATTAACCTCGTCTATAGCATGAGGATTGAAGAGAACGACTATTTATCAATAGACTAAAGGTACGATGTTTTAGAAGAAACCAAGTTTCAGCCTGTTGAGGTCAGACATAGCTATGTGTGTGTGTGTGTTTGAAATTATAAAATTAACCTCGTTTATAGCATGAGGATTGAAGAGAACCACTATTTATGAATAGACTAAAGTTACGATGTTTTAGAAGAAACCAGGTTTCAGCCTGTTGAGGACAGACATAGCTATGTGCCAGCTTAGCATTGGCCAGCAGGTATTAATCGCTGATCGCGCGGAATTTAAAATGTCGCAACTTTTAAGCCCCGTAGTTAACGCCCTAATGAATGTTGCCACCAAAACTTGATGCCGATATCGTTTCCGATGTTCGGAAGAAACCAAGTTTCAGCCTGTTGAGGTCAGACATAGCTATGTGTGTGTTTGAAATTATAAAATTAACCTCGTCTATAGCATGAGGATTGAGGAGAACGACTATTTATCAATAGACTCAAGTTACGATGTTCGGAAGAAACCAAATTTCAGCCTGTTGAGGACAGACATAGCTATGTGTGTGTTTGAAATTATAAGATTAACCTCGTCTATAGCATGAGGATTGAAGAGAACAACTATTTATGATTAGCTTAAAGTTACGATGTTCGGAAGAAACCAAGTTTCAACGAATAGAGGTCAGACATACCTTAAAATCTTCGCGCTGCAAACTGTTACTCGGATGAATAAAATGCGTACTTTCAAGCCTCTAACTCGAATGATAATATTCTGGTCGTGCCTAAAAGAAAAGAACAAACATATATGAATGTAGTGTAGGGTACATCAGCTAACCTAGCTATCTTTACAACTCAAAGTTCGAGAACATACCTTAAAAATGCATGTGCTGCAGACTGTTACTCGGATAAATAAAATGCGTACGTTCAAGCCTGAAACTCGAATGATAATATTCTGGTCGTACCTAAAAAGAAAAGAACAAACATATATGAATGTAGTGTAGGGTACATCAGCTAACCTAGCTATCTTTACAACTCAAAGTTCGAAAACATACCTTAGAAATGCACGTGCTGCAGACTGTTACTCGGATGAATGAAATGCGTACTTTCAAGCCTGTAACTCGAATGATAATATTCTAGTTATACCTAAAAAAAGAAAAGAACAAACATATATGTATGTAGATGTCTATTACCTAGCGTAGAAGTTGCTTTGCAAACAGTAACTAACAGTTCTGACTTACCTTAAGATAAAGGCTGAAGAATAATATTCACTGCAGACAGTACTTAGACGGGAGATGTGTAAGTAATAAACGCATACAGAGAGCTGTGAGGGCTTCACGCAGCCTGCAGCGTGTAAATATGCTGCTTGTTACCAAGCGGATGTGAAAGTCGCCGACAACTGCAGTACAGTTGGAACTAAATATTTATGCAACAAGAGCTCTCCTGAGGGTCTTACGCTGAGTTCTGCAGGCTGACGTATTTAAGCCGGAATCGAACCTGCTGTTGATGCCGAGGTGTCAGAATTTAAGAGTTCTGCAGCGGATCGAGCCTTAGAAAGTTAGCGCGCGATCCTCGACCTCTGGACTTAAACGGGAGGGTACTAAGCTACATCCGCGGTATTCCTTACCTGTAGGCACTTAAAAGTATTGAGCTAAAACTACATTTAGCTCATGTAATTACACGTTATGACGATCGCGCAGGCCCCTCGCCTAGCATTTGCAATTTTTTACGGCTTCCAACAGTAGGAGTTCGAACCCGCTATCTTCCGAGTAGCGAGAATGATGGCGGGTACAAGAGTGTTGAGGGTGATTCATTTGTCGGATGGAGGTGATAAGCCTTGTGCAGGCTTCTTCGGTAGGAGTAGGCTATGTGCCGGTTCCGGGACATCTAGTTATAAAACCCACTACAACTGATTTGTCGCGTATACTGCGATTTAAAATCCTAGTCAGGAAGGGTAACCGGTCGTAAAACTATGGTGTATGATCTAAGAGGCGGGGTGTGCAAAAAAGCCAGCATTAAGTAAGGGCTGTTGATAGAGGGGCGTTAAACCTTGTGCAGACTCCTTTGAAAATGATTGTGAGTACAAGACGTTGATGGTGATTCATCTGTAGGATGGAGGCAATAAGCCTTGTGTAGGCTTCTTCGGTAAGAGTTGGCTATGTGCCGGTACCGGGATATCTAGTTATAAAACCCGCTATAACAAATTTATCGCGTATACTGCGATTTAAAATCCTAGTCAGGAAGGGTAACCGGTCGTAAACTATGGTGTATGATCTAAGAGGCGGGGTGTGAAAAAAAGCCAGCATGAAGTAAGGGCTGTTGATGGGGGCGTTAAACCTTGTGCAGGCTTCCCCGAAACTGATTGTGAGCACAAGATGTTGAGGGTGATTCATCTGTCGGATGGAGGTGTTAAGCCTTGTGCAGGCTTCTTCGGTAGGAGTAGGCTATGTGCTGGCACCGAGTTTTACCCTCTCCCTACGGTAGTATATTACATTCTTAGGCAGTTTCGAGGGTGTGCAAAAAAGCCAGTATTAAGTAAGGGCTGTTGATGGCGGGTGTTAAAACTTGTACAGGCTCCTTCAACAGGAGAAGCCTACATGCCGGCGCCGTGCAGGCTCTTTCGATAGGGGTAGGCTATATGCTGGTACTGTGTTTTAACCTCTCCGTAAAATCATAATATTTTATGTTAGGAATTTACACGAGCTAAATGCTACTCAGCTAAGAAGACGTTCCGTGAGTTACAAGTAGCTTATCAGCACGCATTGTCCCCGTTCAAGGTTAGTGCAGCCGGAAGATGCGTGTACAATTTCAGTCAACACATGCATTCCGCACTCGCTCTGAATGACTGCGCCGATACAACTTCAAAGATAGTGTTCTATGCGGTAGAACAAAAATGTAACCCATAGCATGCTACTAAAGCTTAACACTGTAAATGTTTGCAGCTCCTGTTTTACAGCTAGATGTAGTTCCTAACGTAACAGGATCGGGATTAAAAATATGTTTTACAGCCGAGTACCCCTTCCATAACATGAGATTTTAAATCGCAAGTATCTGTTTTACGGCCGGTTGCCCTTCCTGACGCGTGATTTTAAATCACAAGAATCTGTTTTAAAACGGGATGCCCTTCTAGGATTTTAAATATCAGTATCTAGCCTCTTACATCATACACTATTGTTTTACGGTCGGTTGCCCTTCCTGACGTGAGCTTTTAAATCACAAGAATCTGTTTTACAACTGGATGCCCTTCTAGGATTTTTAATAGCAGTATCCAGCCTCTTACATCATACACTATTGTTTTCGACCGGTTGCCCTTCCTGACGTCAAAGAACTGGGATTAAGGATCTGTTTTACAACTAGTTGCTCTTTTTAACACGAGAATCGGGGTTTTACAGCTAGATGCTCAAAGCCGTATCTATCCTCTTACATCATACACTGTTGTTTCACGGTATAGCCGGTTGCCCTTCCTGACGCGAGATTTTAAATCACAAGAATCTGTTTTACGACTGGTTGCCCTTCCTGTCGCAAAACTGGCAGTATCTAGCCTCTTACATCATACACTATTGTTTTCGACCGGTTGCCCTTCCTGACGTCAAAGAACTGGGATTAAGGATCTGTTTTACAGCTAGTTACCCTTTCTAACACGAGAATCGGGGTTTTACAGCTAGATGCTCTTCTTAGATTTTAAAAAGCAGTATCTAGCCTTTTACATCATACACTATTGTTTCACGGTATGGCCGGTTGCCCTTCCTGACGCTGAAAGACCAGGATTTAGCCAGTTACCCTTCCTGATGTAACAAGACTAGGATTTATTTTTTAGACTGCACTTAGCTAGAAATAGCCACACGAAATTATTATATAGAAAGAGAATTGCTGGGTGGATGACAGCTGACGCAAGAGTGCGGCACGGTGCTCTGTAGTTTAAAGATGGCGGATGACAGCTGACGCAAGAGGGCAGCACGGTGTTCTGTGGTTTAAAGATGGTGGATGACAGCGCATAGGTTTGTTTCCAAACAAGAGAATGTAGAATTTGCCGCCGCCACATTTCAAAGGTATCTAGCTAAAGAGTGCAGCACTGAGGTTTGTGATGCAAGATGGCGGATGATAGCTGTCAGAAAAAAGCACGTGAGTTTGTAGAGTACGTGGAATTTACCGCCACCACAAAGAGGGCAGCACTGTGCTCAAAGATGGCTGCTGTCACGTGGAATTGTCTACCACCACATTTCAAAGGTATCTAGCTAAAGAGGGCAGCACGGTGTTCTGTGGATTAAAGATGGCGGATGACAGCTGATGAAATTGCCCGCATGATAGCAGCACGGTGCTCTGTTGATTAAAGATGGCGGATGACAGCTGTCAAAAAGCACATGGCTTTGTTTCCAAACAAGAGCACGTGGAATTTGCCGCCACCACATTTCAAAGGTATCTAGCTAAAGAGGACAGCACTGTGCTCTGTTGATTAAAGATGGCGGATGACGGCTGTCAAAAAAGCGCGTGAGTTTGTTTCCAAACAAGAGCATGTAGAATTTGCGGCTACCACATAGAGGGCAGCACGGTGCTCTCTTGATTAAAGATGGCTGCTGTCACGTGGAATTGTCTACCACCACAGATATCTAGCTAAAGAGGGCAGCACGGTGCTCAAAGATGGCTGCTGTCAAAAAGCATTTTTCAAATTATCCGCCACCACATTTCAAAGGTAAGTAGCTAAAGAGGGCAGCACTGTGCTCTATAGATTAAAGATGGCGGATGACAGCTGCACGTGGATTTGTTTATCTCGAGCTAGTGAGGTTAAGTTGGTAGCACTAAGGTTTAGGCCCGCCAAGATAGCAGCACTGCGGATGACAGGTGACGAATTTGCAGCTACTGCGATAAAGAGGGCAGCACGGTGCTCTGTAGTTTAAAGATGGCGGATGACAGCTGTCAAAAAAGCACGTGGTTGTCAAAAAACACGTGGCTTTGTTTATCTCGCGCTAGTTAGGTTAAGTTGGTACTACTGAGGTTTAGGTCCGTCAAGATGGCAGTACTGAGGTTAGCGATGAATTGTTGTCTGTCAAAAAGCACGTGGCTGTCAAAAAACACGTGGCTTTGTTTATCTCGCGCTAGTTAGGTTAAGTTGGCACTACTGAGGTTTAGGCCCATCAAGATGGCAGTACTGAGGTTAGCGATGCGTTGTTGTCGATGACAGCTGTCAAAAAGCACGTGGCTTTGTTTACAAATTCATATTTCCCGCGGGTGGTGGAGGAGACCTCTGGGAGGCCTCTGGCTGTGGTGGTGGTGGAGGAGGCATCTGGGAGGCCTCTGGCTGTGGTGGTGGTGGAGGTGGCCTCTGGGAGCCTGCGGTGGCGGTGGCGGCCGAACTGTCCTATTATACTAGTGATGAAGATGCAAGGTTTCCCAACAGTAACTCTGAAAAGACAGAGGATCCTATTTCTTGGTGTAATTGTTAACTGGAAAAATATTATATTGTATACAATTTTCTTTATGAAATTAAATATGAGGAATCCAATCTCTCATTTTGAAATAAACTTTGTATTTGATTTCGAATGTCGCGACTCACTCATTTTCTTTTATCTTATCTTGTGTTAGTTTTAAAACCTGATCGTACCTTTCCTCTTCTTCTTTTTATTATTTCGCTGACCCATTTTACCCACGTATCTTATTCTGGCTGAGCTATGCTGTGCTGCAGAAGAGGATTTACGATTCAGGTAAGCTATGTGCCAAGGTTACCCACCACTATAATGCATCTGGTCGGTTCTCAGCATTTGCTTGACAGCGACGAGAGCATTGTAGGGCACAGTACCCTTTTTGTCGGTTTTGATGTATTTACCCTCTGCCCCCGCTATAACCTACAAACCCGAGTTCTTTTTGTTGTCTGTGCATTTTCCCTCCACTTGTAATTCCCAATCGCCACTACCGTCTTTAATACATTTTGAAGTCCAAACCTTTTCGTACCTGAATTGTGACTAAAGTGTATTTCTGTTATTGGTTGTAAGCGAAACGAGCATCCATTCAGCGCAACTCATTGTAACTGTGTGTAATTGGCATCCTCTCACAGTATCAGGGTGGTGAGTTGCTGGCGCTCTCGTTGTGGTGGTGGTGATTATTGTTTTAAGAGCAAGTACAACTGCAAAAACATCCTCTATTAACACTAATCAGAGGGAGGAAAAATTGAAGGGATCCGAGACTTCGAAAAATGTGGGTATAGGCCAAAGAAAGACAAGGGCGACGAAGGGTGTGAAAATGAATGACTCCCTAGCCCTCCATACGTAATACCTACGGGGTCGATAAAGAACATGAGTTGACCAAAGGAGGTCGGATAGGAGAGACTAAAGTGAGGGGGCTGACTCAGTAACTGGAAGCAATACCAGGACTCAACTAAGGGTCCCAGTGTTGCTAAACCACACTCCCAGACTAAGAGCTCACCGTGGGCGTTATTCCAGCACCCCGACCCACAGGGAGAGCTTTCCTTGTCCCTTGCTATTGATGTAAGTGGAAATCCTCTCACAACTCCGGCGTGGTGAAGCGGTCACACTTCCACCAAACTACCGCCAATGTTGCTCAACTGTTGTAAGTCAAACTTCAATTTCGTTATTAAAATCGAATTTCTGTAGAAGATACTGTACGTATAAACTTATTAAATAAAGGCTAGTTTACACGACGACACTATGCTTCGCAAAGTATCTTAAGGACTGACTTCATGTATTCACGAAAAAAATGCGTAAACGACAAAATTATTCAAGGTCAATTATCGTTAAACTTTTTATATACTGAAATCCCTCTTGCACTCAGCGCGGTGATCTGTTGGAGCGAAAGGGGCAAATATTCGTTTATAGGAATGGGAGTTAGGGATTGGAAAACTTACCAAGGGAGATATTCATTAATTTTTGAATTTCTTTGCGATAATTTAAGAAAATGCTAGGAAAACAACAGAAAGGGAATCTGCCACCTGGGCGACTGCCCTAAATGCAGATCAGTAGTGATTGATAAGGTCATGACGAGAACGCTCAAGGCGCCGATACATCGGCTCTGTCCTATTTAGGGATTTTGGTCATTTATGTGGCTGTTAAATGGTAACAGATGATCGTGACGGTAACTTAAAGCGTTGAATTTGCATTTTACTCAAGAGATATTTCCACCCGGCTGTGAGCTTGCATCCGGGAGATAGTAGGTTCGAACCCCACTATCGGCAGCCCTGAAAATGGTTTTCCGTGGTTTCCCATTTTCACACCAGGCAAATGCTGGGGCTGTACCTTAAGGCCACGGCCGCTTCCTTCCAACTCCTAAGCCTTTCCTATCCCATCGTCGCCATAAGACCTATCTGTGTCGGTGCGACGTAAAGCCCCTAGCAAAAAAAAAAAGATATTTCCACCACCCCTACGAAATATTTTTATTTTCGACAAATGAAATCGGTTGACCGTGAATGTTTATGTTGTGGTTGTTCAAAGGTTTTATTGCGTGGATATGTTTTTGTTTGGCTTATGAATATAATTTGACATTGCTATCAGTTTACGTTTATAGTTTATTTGGTATACCGACCGTTCGCTGCACTTCCCAAACTATAATTATACGTCATCTCATTACTCCGTTGTTGCACGCGCTTGCGTCATCTTTTTCTCGTAATAGTGACCTGAAGATCTTCGCACAATCACAGCTGCTCGCCATGAAGAACCTGACGTCGATGACAGTTACGTGTACAGTGAATAATTTTGCGCCATACTTCATGAGTGAATTGCAACACACACATCATATTGATATAAAATTATTCAAAATGAAACGCTCTTTCTTTCAGGTTTATTAGTAAAGAAGAAATACGCAATGATTTCTTATGTTTCTGTCTTTGAAGACCATTATTTATTTTTCAAAAATATTGTCAATGTTAATTTTTTCGCCTTTACCAATAATAATACGTCCAAGGTGTATTATTTTCTGAAATGGTCATAGCTGTCTGTGCTAAAGTGATTTATTTTAGTATGTGCCAGTATAAAGTATGTTTAGACTATATATATACTGAAATGTCCTCGTAATGTGTCTAAAGCGCCAACACAATTCACTCCTGTGTATTTACTCTCAAACTCGCACCATCGTAAACGACAAGTTATCCTATGAATGGAACTGCAATAAACATCGTAAACGCCGAGATATCAATCGACAATGACAGTAAAATACATCGTAATTGCCGCTAACGAACTTAGAGAAAACCCTTAGCGCCATCTCTTGAGTCGAACACGATGCTCCAGCATTGCATTGTTGAGGTTAAGAGTACGTTTCCTTTAGAAGTACATCATTATGTCGGTCTTTTGACCGAATGCTGTTCGAGTGTATTTTAAATCGACCGAGCTCGATAGCTGCAGTCGCTTAAGTGCGGCCAGTGTCCAGTATTCGGGAGATAGCGGGTTCGAACCCCACTATCGGCAGCCCTGAAGATGGTTTTCCGTGGTTTCCCATTTGCACACCAGGCAATGCTGGGGCTGTACCTTAATTGAGGCCACGGCCGCTTCCTTCCCATTCCTAGTCCTTTCCTGTCCCTTCGTCGCCATAAGACCTATCTGACTCGGTGCGATGTAAAGCAACTACTAAAAAAACTATTTTAAATCAAATTTAGAGGTTTGATGTTTTCGTCAGGTCAACAGATGATGAAATCACTGCTTCATTTAAAACTTTTTACAGTATTTCCATTTTTTATGAAAAACGTATTTAAAAAATACATGTAACAGCAGTCCTCACAACTACGCCATGAAATATGATTCGACGGATGTATCGTGCAGAGAGTTTTAGTGTTATGTTATCAGAATTTTGTATCTCCTGGAAAATGACAAACCTCCGTGACCCAAACGATGGGGAAACGAAAAATATATAGTGATCCTTTGCATGTTTTAATACGCTTAAAATGAATCAAAAAATAAATCTTATTAAAATCCAGGCTTCAAGGAACAACTGTGTGTAAAGATGGGAAAAGGTGAACATCTTGGTGGAATGATGAAGTGAGAGCAGCATGTAAACGTAGAAAAAAGGCTTATCAGAAATGGCTCCAAAAAAGGGCCGAGGCAGACAGGGATTTGTACGTAGATGAAAGAAACGGACCGAAAGAAATAGTTGTTGAATCCAAAAAGAAGTCATGGGAAGATTTTGGTATTAACCTGGAAAGGGTAGGTCAAGCAGCAGGGAAACCTTTCTGGACAGTAATAAAGAATCTTAGGAAGGGAGGGAAAATGGAAATGAACAGTGTTTTGAGTAATTCAGGTGAACTCATAATAGATCCCAGGGAATCACTGGAGAGTTGGAGGGAATATTTTGAACATCTTCTCAATGTAAAAGGAAATCATCCTGGTGGTGTTGCAAGCAGCCAAGCTCATGGGGAGGAGGAAAATTATGTTAGTGAAATTATGCTTGAGGAAGTGGAAAAGATGGTAAATAAACTCCATTGTCATAAGGCAGCAGGAATAGATGAAATTAGACCTGAAATGGTGAAGTATAGTGGGAAGGCAGGGATGAAATGGCTTCATAGAGTAGTAAAATTAGCGTTGAGTGTTGGTAAGGTACCTTCAGATTGGACAAAAGCAGAAATTGCACCTATCTATAAGCAAGTGAACAGGAATGATTGCAACAACTATCGAGGTATCTCATTGATTAGTATACCAGGCAAAGTATTCACTGGCATCTTGGAAGGGTGCGATTAGTCGTTGAGAGGAAGTTGGATTTAAACCAGTGTGGTTTCAGACCACAGAGAGCCTGTCCGGATCAGATTTTCAGCATGCGCATGGTAATTGAAAAATGCTACGAGAGGAATATTGCAACAGTAACGTTGAGTCCTCTGACGATACTCTGCAACCAGCCCGTGAAGTACCATCTCAAACATGGCGCTATATACCGGAATGTGTAACAGTAACGTTGAGTCCTCGGACGGTACTCTGCAACCAACCCACGAAGTACCATCTTAAACATGGCGCTATATAAGGGAATATTCACAGTAACGTTGAGTCCTCTGACGGTACTCTGCAACCAGCCCATGAAGTACCATCCCAAACATGGCACTATATACCGGAATATCGCAACAGTAACGTTGAGTCCTCTGACGGTACTCTGCAACCAACCCATGAAGTACCATCTCATACATGGCGCTATATACCATAATATTGCAACAGTGACGTTGAGTTCTCTGACGGTACTCTTCAACTAGACCGTGAAGTACCATTCCAAACATGGCACTATATACCGGAATATCGCAACAGTAACGTTGAGTCCTCTGATGGTACTCTGCAACCAACCCATGAAGTACCATCTCAAACATGGCGCTATATACCGGAATATTGCAACAGTGACGTTGAGTTCTCTGACGGTACTCTTCAACCAGCCCGTGAAGTACCATCTCAAACTTGGCGCTATATACCGGAATATTGCAACAGTAACGTTGAGTCCTTTGACAGTACTCTGCAACCAACCCATGAAGTACCATCTCAAACATGGCGCTATATATGGGAAAATTGCAACAGTAACGTTGAGTCATCTGACGGTACTCTGCAACCAACCCATGAAGTACCATCTTAAACGTAGCGCTATATACGGAAATATTGCAAGAGTAACGTTGAGTCCTTTGACGGTACTCTGCAACCAGACCATGAAGTACCATCTTAAACATGGCGCTATATACCGGAATATTGCAAAAGGAACTTTGGGTCATCTGACGGTACTCTGCAACCAGACCATGAAGTACCATCTTAAACATGGCGCTATATACCGGAATAATCACGGTAACGTTGAGTCCTCTGACGGTACTCTGCAACCAGCCCATGAAGTACCATCTCAATCATGGCGCTATATGCCGGAATATTGCAAAAGGAACTTTGAGTCCTCTGACGGTACTCTGCAACCAGCCCATGAAGTACCGTATGAAACGTGGTTCTATATACCGGAATATTGCAACAGTAACGATGTGTCCTTTGACGGTACTCTGCAGGCAATTGAAACCTTCGGACACGGCCGAATGGATCCCTCGCTGCGCTCCGGAACTAGCTAGAGCGGCGCATCAATTCGGCCGTGCTTCAGATAACCTGATTCACGAATATGACATTAGAGAACAGCACTGTCTACAACACGCATCTGCTTTCATTGTTTTTAAAACCTGCTTTACGTTGCACCACATAGATAGGTCTTATGGTGACCAAGGGATAGGAAAGTGCTATAGGAAGCAAGAGACCTTGACCTTATTTTAAGGTACATCACCAGCATTTGTCTGGTATGAAAATGGGAAACCACGGGAAACTATCTTCATGGCTGCTGATAGTAGCGCTCGAATATACTATCATCCGAATGCAAACTGATTGCTACGTGACACAAATACCACTGTGTTCGGTGCATCCCTTTTCCAATCATCAAACTTTTATTTCATTTTGGCAGAAACTAGGCACATAATAATAATTGTCTTTCATACTAAAGTGTAAACCACGTTGAAGGTTTATATCAATAGATCAACAAGAAACTGCTTCTTGTTTTCCGAATTTGGATAAACATGGACCGCAGAGAACTCAAGGCTTCTTAGCCTTTCTTGTCTTCACTTCCTAAAACTCTTCATTATTTCGCTTCTCATCTTTCTCTCGTCTTCGGAAATGATCCGTTCGGGCCTCCGTTTTAGTGGTTTCTCTTTAAATCATTTTAGACTCTCGACTCTTCTTTTGAACGCTCCTCTATTGTAGATCATCTCTAATGTAATACCAGCGGTGGTTGTTCGAAGGTTTTATTGCGTGGATCTGTTTTTGGTTGGCTTATGAATATAATTTGATATTGCTATCAGTTTACGTTTATAGTTTATTTGGTATATCGACCGTTCGCTGCACTTCCCGAACTATAATTATACGTCATCTCATTACTCCGTTGTTGCACGCGCTTGCGTCATCTTTTTCTCGTAATAGTGACCTGAAGATCTTCGCACAATCACAGCTGCTCGCCATGAAGAACCTGACGTCGATGACAGTTACGTGTACAGTGAATAATTTTGCGCCATACTTCATGAGTGAATTGCAACACACACATCATATTGATATAAAATTATTCAAAATGAAACGCTCTTTCTTTCAGGTTTATTAGTAAAGAAGAAATACGCAATGATTTCTTATGTTTCTGTCTTTGAAGACCATTATTTATTTTTCAAAAATATTGTCAATGTTAATTTTTTCGCCTTTACCAATAATAATACGTCCAAGGTGTATTATTTTCTGAAATGGTCATAGCTGTCTGTGCTAAAGTGATTTATTTTAGTATGTGCCAGTATAAAGTATGTTTAGACTATATATATACTGAAATGTCCTCGTAATGTGTCTAAAGCGCCAACACAATTCACTCCTGTGTATTTACTCTCAAACTCGCACCATCGTAAACGACAAGTTATCCTATGAATGGAACTGCAATAAACATCGTAAACGCCGAGATATCAATCGACAATGACAGTAAAATACATCGTAATTGCCGCTAACGAACTTAGAGAAAACCCTTAGCGCCATCTCTTGAGTCGAACACGATGCTCCAGCATTGCATTGTTGAGGTTAAGAGTACGTTTCCTTTAGAAGTACATCATTATGTCGGTCTTTTGACCGAATGCTGTTCGAGTGTATTTTAAATCGACCGAGCTCGATAGCTGCAGTCGCTTAAGTGCGGCCAGTGTCCAGTATTCGGGAGATAGCGGGTTCGAACCCCACTATCGGCAGCCTGGTGTGAAAATGGGAAACCACCGAAAACCATCTTCAGGGCTGCCGATAGTGGGGTTCGAACCCACTATCTCCCGGGTGCGAGCTCACAGCTGCGCGCTCCTAACCACACGGCCAACTCGCCCGGTCTGCTATATCTTGCTGGAATCCTACACAGCTGAGCTTCAGTGGAATAACCTTTCCTAAACCCAAAGTGCCTTCTGTCAAACCAGTTATTAATTTCGCAAACATGTCTGATACAATCAGAAAGAATGCTTTCCCAAAGCTTACATGCAATGCATGTCAAACTGACTGGCCTGTAATTTTCAGCTTTGTGTCTATCACCCTTTGCTTTACACAGGGGCTACTGTAGCAACTCTCCATTATTAATCATTTATAGATAGTAAAATTAACAATAATAACAAATAATAGCGTCTCATCCATATAGCTGGACTCAGCGAGTGCTGAACAGTTTCCATTTCACGACTTTTTTTTTCATCTACGACAATGCATTTCGATATGCGACTAAAATGTTAATTTCTTCTATGAATATGTCTCATTAATCTAACGTAATTGTATATAGGTACTGGCAGAAAACTCTTCTTTTCAAACTACAGTAGTGAACCTTATGTATAGTTGTTCTTGGACTTTTATTTCTTTTGGCATTAGATATACGTATTGTTACCATTAGGAAATAAAGTCTTAAAGGAAGTAGGTGATATTGTTACCTGGGTAGTAAAATAACTAACGTTGGAAGAAGTAAGGAGGACGTAAAATGCAGACTAGAACAAGAAAGGAAGATCTTCTTTAAGAAAGAAATTTGCTCACTTCAAACATTGATATAGGAATTAGAAAGATGTTTTTGAAGACTTTCGTGTGGAGCGTGGCATTGTATGGAAGTGAAACATAGACGATAACTAGCTCAGAAAGAAAGAGAATCGAAGCTTTCGAAATGCGATGTTACAGAAGAATGCTGAAGGTGAGATTGATAGATCGAATCACGAGTGAAGAGATACTGAACTGAAATGGTGAGATCGTTGTGGCTAAATTTGAAGAGAAGAAGAGATAGAATGATAGGACACACCTTAAGACACCCAGGACTTATGCAGTTTGTTTTTGAAGGAAGTGTAGGCGGTAAGAAGGGTAGGGGTAGACCAACGTATTAATATGACGAGCAGATTTAGGATGCAATATTTACCTAGAAATGAAAAGGTTAGCACAGGATAGAGTGACATGGAAGGCTGCATCAAACCAGTCTATGCACTGATTACTGAAACAACAACAACAACAACAAAACACACAGTTGCCCGGCTCTATGGCTAAATGGTTAGCGTGCTGGACTTTTGTCACAGGGGTCCCGGGTTCGATTCCCAGCAGGGTCGGGAATGTTAATGATGATTGGTTAATTCCGCTGCCCCGGGGGCTTGGTGTATGTGTCGTCGTCTTGATCATCATTTCATTTTCATCACGATGCACGGGTGGCCTACGAGCATCAAATCAAAAGATCTCCATTTGACGAGGCGAACTTGTCCTCGGACTCTCCCGCCAATAAAAGCCATACGCCATTCCATTCATTTACCACAAAGAGGAATGTCCCTACTAATTCTGGAAGATTTATCTGTTGCTTATGTTTGTATCTCATCCTTGCAAAATTATAACACGTTGAACATGAGTTCGGAGAAAATCAACATGGATTCAGAACAAGTGTAAGAACACGTGAAGAAATCTTGGCTTGGAGGATCGAATAAAAAAAAAAGCGTACGTACATGGCATTCGCAGATCTAGAAAGGGCATTGTATAATGGTGACTGGAGCAAGCTATTTGAGATTCTGAAGGTGATCGGAATTAGATACGGAGAAAGTAGTACTGTCTACAATCTGTGCAAAAAATAGCCTGGAGTGTTAAGAATCGAAGGCTATGAAAAAGGAGCAGCAATCCGGAAAGAAATTGAACAAGACTGCAGTTTGTTCCCTCTCCTTTTTATTGTGGTATTCGGGAGATAGTAGGTTCGAACCCCACTGTCGGCAGCCCTGAAGATGGTTTTCCGTGGTTTCCCATTTTCACACCAGGCAAATGCTGGGGCTGTATACCTTAATTAAGGCCACGGCCGCTTCCTTCGCATTCCTAGCCCTTCCTTGTCCCATCGTCGCCATAAGACCTATCTGTGTCGGTGCGACGTAAAGCAACTAGCAAAAAAAAAAAAAAAAAAATTTGTGTATATAGAACAGGCAGAAAGGAAATCAAAGAGGAATTTGAAAAGAAAAATCACAACCCAAGAAGAGAAAATCAAAACTCTGAGATCTGAAGATGGCATGAGTCTACAGAAGATCTAGAGAAATCGCTGAATGGTTTGGACCCAGTCTTGGAGGAGTACAAGATGAAAATGAATAAATCCAAAACAAAAGTAAAGGAGTGCAGTCGAACGAAGTCAGGTGATCAGGAAATATTTGATTAGGAAATGAAGTTTTCAAGGAAGTAGATGAAAAACGTTATTTCGGTAGTAAAATTACTAATATTGACAGAAGTAAGGAGTACACAAAATACAGACTAGCATAAGTAACGAAGGTCTTTCTGAAGAAAAGAAATTCGCTTTCAGAAATGAAATATGGACGATGACTAGTTCAGAAAGAAAGAGAATAGAAGCTTTTGAAATGTGGTGTTACAGAAGAAGATGAGATGGGTAGATCGAGTCACGAATGATGAGATACGGTGTCGAACTGAT
Organism: Anabrus simplex; assembly: GCF_040414725.1. NCBI lineage: Eukaryota > Metazoa > Arthropoda > Insecta > Orthoptera > Tettigoniidae > Anabrus > Anabrus simplex. The sequence goes on along the minus strand of NC_090265.1, from coordinate 1,773,036,192 downwards.
GAAAGGAGGACGATTTGGCTAAATTTGACCAGAAGTAGTGACAGGGCACATCTGAAGACACCCAGGACATTGAAGGAAGTGTAGGCGGCAAAACGCCAGTGGTAGACCGACAGATTAGAGTAGATGTAGGATGAGAAAGGTAGAAATGAAAAGGTAGCAAAGGATAGGGTTGCATGGAGAGCTGGATGAAAGCAGTCTATGGGCTGATAACGCAAATAATAACATTAAAATCCTCTCACCTTGTTCATTAATGGTAAAATGAAGATCTGAATACATATATATTGAACCCGACAGGGGCATGATACGCAATTTCCTTTTCCATAACTTGTCTTATGCTATTTGATTCCACAACGTCCACAAGAACCAACCAGGAAAGTACACCAATACTTTACAAGAAGAGAGAAGGTAAAGCACAGTAACATTACTATTTCATACAATGCAACACGTTACAGACGACTGACTTGACAAACTTCTCCTGGAACATCATCATATTAAATTGAATACTTGTCACGATTGCAGTAAAGTGTTCTAAACATGTGACAGTAACACAAACGAAATGCTCGTAATATGAAATCACATAGATGAGGAGACATATTGGGAAAGGTTACTTTTCTAATCTGTGTACATTGACTTGAGTAGAGTGAAAGGCATCTCTATTAAAATGAATATGACACAATGTACGTACAGAAACGAGGAAACAGCAGAGTAATCGAATAACCTCCTGATGACAACATTTCTTGTTGTGTTTTTGAAGCACATATAGACAGGGACTTGCTGCTGCTCATACGGAAAACAGGAGGAAGCTGACTGTGAAAGTGACAGGGCGTACGTGCCTTATAGACTTATACAATTATATAGAGCCTGTACAGGAGAGGAAGCATGGAGGTAAATGCGTGAGAGGCTTCAGTTGGAAAATAATTACATCGCTAGGGCTGAACACTACTATAAAATTAGACGGGAGTTTAGCAGAAACGATTGGGGTAAATATTCATTCGTGAAGGAGTGGAACAGTCTACCAGGTTTAAGGTTCGATCTTTTTCTAAAATCTGTACAGATATTCTAGAAAATAATAAACGGCAACAGAAAAAATAAATGAAATATTAGAGGGCATTCGAACTCTGTACGTTATTTCAAATAGAGAATTTTTGTGAATAAATTCATTCCGAGCCTTTTGAAGTCTAAATTGATGTCAGTAGGCAAGAAATTCAACAGAATTAAATGTCAGATTGGTGTTAGCAAGCTGGAACAGGTAGAACATTTCAAGTATTTAGGTTGTGTGTTCTCCCAGGATGGTAACATAGTAAGTGAGATTGAATCAAGGTGTAGTAAAGCTAATGCAGTGAGCTCGCAGTTGCGATCAACAGTATTCTGTAAGAAGGAAGTCAGCTCCCAATCGAAACTATCTTATCGGTTTGTTTTCAGATCAAGTTTTCTTTACTGGAGCGAAAGCTGGGTAGACTAAGGATATCTTACTTATAAGTTAGAAGTAACAGACATGAAAGTAGCGAGAATGATTGCTGGTACAAACAGGTGGGAACAATGCCAGGAGGGTACTCGGAATGAGGAGATAAAGGCTAATTTAGGAATTAACTCGATGGATGAAGCTGTACGCATAAACCGGCTTCGGTGGTGGGGTCATGTGAGGCGAATGGAGGAGGATAGGTTACCTAGGATAATGATGGACTCTGTTATGGAGGGTAAGAGAAGTAGAGGGAGACCAAGCCGACGAGAGTTTCCAACGATTTAAAGATGAGAGGTATAGAACTAAATTAGGCCACAGCACTAGTTGCAAATAGAGGATTGTGGCGACGTTTAGTGAAGTCACAGAGGCTTGCAGACTAAACGCTGAAAGGCATAACGGTCTATAATGATGATGTATGTATGTAAATTAATTCCGTCCTCTGGTCTATGGAGACTGGGAGGCCGAAGGAGGGGACTGCCTGTAGGGGTGATATACAGCGGGGACTTCGAGGGCCCTGGGACCGCTACGGTAGCTGTGAGGGCCCTTCAAGACAAAAGGGGCTCTGGTTAAGACGTAGCAGGTCGTTATGTACGTTAGGTACCAAAATGGGTTAAAAAAATTAAATCTTTTAGCAGTTGCGTAATATTATTTCAAGTGAGTTGACTATGTTTGTAAGTACACAAGATATTATGAATAGAATTTTTGAATAATATATATTTATGTTCTTATGTAGTTATAAGATTTGTTAATGAACAGACAATTCCAGACTTTGGAAATTAATTTACCACAGGGAAGTGACATAGCACAAAATGGATTACAGAAAGAGATTTATTTCAGAGATGACAGACATAGAACATTCATATTAGTTATATTCATTCTAACAAATAATTTTGTTACACTGTTATTCTCAGTTTCTGATAACAGATTTCAGTTCAGGGAACCCCTAGACACCTTTTTGTCTTCTAACGAGGACTACTTGTAAAGTTACTTAATAAATTTTATCCTTTTTACATAAATGTTACGGTTTCCAGCGCTAATTACTTTTGGTTGTGGTAATCTTACAGTAGAATTGTCTGTTATGTTATCATCCCAAAGGCTGGTTGGATCCTCAAATAGCACCACCAAAGGCTATGCAGTTAAAGGGAAACCACAACAACCTATGGCAGTACCGAAGTGAGGCGCACTACGCAAGATGATGAGGTAGTTTGCCATTGATTTTCACAACAGTAGAATTAGTGTGCACTAATATGTTAACTTTCTTAAAATCACTATCTGAAAATGAGGATTTGTATCTTCACTGAACTACTGCCTTTTCCATTTTGAGTATGACACTTTGTTTAGATTTCTTTTAAGAGGAAATTATTTAAAATCAAAATCAAAAGCACCTTTTGGCACCATTTGGCTAACTTTGAATTTATTTTTTGACCTACAGTTCAGAATAACTGTGAACACAGACAATGGACTATGGAATTCCATATTTCTAAAATGTCGTTGTAGAGCTGCAAGCACTGAAGCGATCTCATGAACAGCACTTAGGCCAGGTTCTTGGTACTTACAGAATTGTGATAACTGTTAGAGTCAAACGAGTAGATAAAAATGAAATTGCCTTAGTTTTTGATTTGAAGTCACTTGTTTTTTTGATTTGTTCTATGGAACTCCCTTTTTCTTTGTCAAATATTCATCCTACTTACTAAACTTTGTGAAATACTATATTATTCGTATTTTTAAAAATATTACGTTGAGAATAAGTATTTCTGTTTTGTATGTTAAGCAAAGTAAAGTCATCTCCGTACAGGCCATGAAGGCCCTTGGAGGGGTGGAAGGTAAAGGCTTCCACTATCCGTAACCTCGGCACTTGATGGGGTGGAGTGGTTAGCTTTACGCCCGGCCGCCTTTGCCCCCACGAATTAACCAGGTACTCTTTTTTGGTGTAGGCTGAGTGAACCTCAGGGCCATATGCACCTCCGGAAGTGGAAATCTCATTTCTTAAATTTTACGACTTCCTGACGAATAAACGAACCCACGTCCTTCCGGGCGAACCGCCTTTACCGCCTCGGCCAGGCAGCCCCTGTTTTGTATGTTGCTGATCCTAAAAAATCCGAGGACAAGTTCGCTTCGCCAGGTGCAGGTCTTTTGATTTGACTCACGTAGGCGACCTGCGCGTCGTGATGAGGATGAAATGATGATGATATACCCAGCCCACGTTCCAGCGAAATTAACCAATGATCGTTAAAATTCCCGACACTGCCGGGAATCGAACCCGGGACCCCTGCGACCAAAGGCCAGCACGCTAAACATTTAGCCACGGAGTCCTGTTTATACTCTGTCAGTCCCAATATTAACGGAAAATATAAGTAATATAAGTAATTTAATGAGTTTCAACATACGATTCGTAAGAATCCCAGTTTCGCCAGTTACTTGAGGGATGTCTTCCTGTACCAGTCCTTCAATAGGGAATTCCCTCACAGCAACCTGACTGTTTGTATAAGAGTGATCGCAAATGGTACGACACCACCTGGCCAGGTAGTCTACAACAGATCACAGCGGTCAGAATGAACGAGGGAACAAGTGAGCCGGAAGCGAGGGGGAGGAGAAAGGAAGGCTTGAATGTGGCAACATCGTGAAATGGCACGTGCAATGCTCCTCCTTCCAGCGCTAGCTGTCTTAATACAACTTTAGTTATTACCCCCCCCCCCAATGGCACTACAGCCCTTGAAGGGCCTTGTCCTACCAAGCGACCGCTGCTCAGCTCGAAGGCCTACAGATTATGAGGTGTCGTGTGGTCAGCAGGACGAATTATCTCGGCCGTTATTCTTGGCTTTGTAGACCGAGGCCGCTATCTCACCATCGGATAACTCTTCAATTCTAATCACGTAGGCTGACTGGACCTCAAACCAGCCCTCAGGTCCAGGTAAAAATCCCTGACCTGGCCGGGAATTGAACCCGGGGACTCCGGGTAAGAGGCAGACACGCTACCCCCACACCACGGGGCCGGCAACTTTAGTTACTACAGGTATAATAATGTATATTTAATAGAAAATGGACTTAGAACAGTATGCTTCTAAACCATTGGTTTGTATAATACTAAGAACTATTCTCTTTGAGGCATCTATTACAGGAGCAGCTGTTGAATTCTAACTCTATCTTCGTATTGTGATCCTTCCTACTTTTAAACACACCACTCAAATTTATTCGTCTATTAATACCGTTACACGCCATCTCTCTACTTACAGCTCGGTATATACCACTTAGACGAGAAGCTCGCATCCTTTCTCCCAAGTCTTCCCCGTCCAAACTTTGCAACATTTTTGTAACGCTACTCTTTTGTCAGAAATCACCCAGAACACATCGAGCTGGTTTTCTTTGGATTTTTTCCAGTTCTCAAATCAAGTAATCCTGGTGAGGGGTTCCATACACTGAAACCATACTCTAATTGGGGTCTTACCAGAGACTTATATGCCCTCTCCTTTACATCCTTACTACAACCCTTGATACCCTCATAAACATGTGCAGAGATCTGTACCCTTTATTTTCCATCCCATTTATATGATTAGCCCAATGAAAACCTTTCCTTGTATTAACACCTAGGTACGTACACTGATCCCCAAACTGATCCATCAACGTCGTGATTAAAACGGCTCTTTTCCTATTTGTAAAACTCACAACCTGATTTTTAACCCCGTTTTTAATCATACCATTGCCTACTGTCCATCTCACAACATTATCGAGGTCATTTTACAGTTGCTCACAATCTTGTAACTTATTTATTACTCCATACAGAATAACATTATCTGTAAAAAGCCTTCTGATTCCACTTCCCTACTCATATCATTTATATATATATAAAAATATAAATGTCCAATAATGCTACCTTGAGGAATTCCCGTATATTGTTATTACACGGTCCCCTACTATAATTCTCTGAGATCTATATTCAGTCACTATTTTGTCTAGTCCAATTGCACTCATACCGGGCGAGTTGGCCGTGCGCGTAGAGGCGCGCTGCTGTGAGCTTGCATCCGGGAGATAGTAGGTTCGAATCCCACTATCGGCAGCCCTGAAAATGGTTTTCCGTGGTTTCCCATTTTCACACCAGGCAAATGCTGGGGCTGTACCTTAATTAAGGCCACGGCCACTTCCTTCCAACTCCTAAGCCTTTCCTATACGTCGTCGCCATAAGACCTATCTGTGTCGGTGCGACGTAAAGCCACTAGCAAAAAAAAAAAAAAAAATTGCACTCATTTTTGCCAGTAGCCTCCCATGTGATTCACTCTATCAATCGTGATAAAGTTTGTATTCCCTATTTGAAGAAATATTTCAATGACTCAATCACTACTGATCTGCCTTTAGGGCAGTCGCCCACGTGTGTAAAAATGTTTGAACTGCATTTAAATGGTAATATAAGTAGGATACCGCAGGGCTCAGTCGTTGCTCCGTTGCTCTTCAACTTAAATATGACAGACTTCATCATCATCATCATCATCTGTTTACCCTCCAGGTTCGGTTTTTCCCTCGGACTTAGCGAGGGATCCCACCTCTACCGCCTCAAGGGCAGTGTCCTGGAGGTTCAGACTCTTGGTCGGGGGATACAACTGGGGAGAATGACCAGTACCTCGCCCAGGCGGCCTCACTTGCTAGGTACCATCCCGGCATTCGCCTGGAGGAGAAGTGGGAAACCACGGTAAACCACTTCCAGGATGGCTGAGGTGGGAATCGAACCCACCTCTACTCAGTTGACCTCCCGAGGCTGAGTGGACCCCGTTCCAGCCCTCGTACCACTTTTCAAATTTCGTGGCAGAGCCAGGAATCGAACCCGGGCCTCCGAAGTGGCAGCTAATCACGCTAACCACTACACCACAGAGGCGGACTATGGCAGACTTACCTTCCACAAATGCTAGAAAGTTAATATATGCTGAAGACTTTGCAATAACTGTACAGTTCCTGATTTTAGAAAAGCTGACGTTACCCTTACAGATAATCTCCTCACACATAATAAGTTCTTCGCTACTTGGCGATTGAAACCGGACATATCCAAAACTGAAGTCAGCTGCTTTCACTTGAACAATAAGCAAGCAATTTAAATCCCTCAAGTACAATTCACCGGGCGAGTTGGCCGTGCGCGTAGAGGCGCGCGGCTGTGAGCTTGCATCCGGGAGATAGTAGGTTCGAATCCCACTATCGGCAGCCCTGAAAATGGTTTTCCGTGGTTTCCCATTTTACACCAGGCAAATGCTGGGGCAGAACCTTATTTTTTTTTTTTGCTATGGGCTTTACGTCGCACCGACACAGATAGGTCTTATGGCGACGATGGGATAGGAAAGGCCTAGGAGTTGGAAGGAAGCGGCCGTGGCCTTAATTAAGGTACAGCCCCAGCATTTGCCTGGTGTGAAAATGGGAAACCACGGAAAACCATCTTCAGGGCTGCCGATAGTGGGATTCGAACCTACTATCTCCCGGATGCAAGCTCACAGCCGCGCGCCTCTACGCGCACGGCCAACTCGCCCGGTGAACCTTAATTAAGGCCACGGCCGCTTCCTTCCAACTCCTAGGCCTTTCCTATCCCATCGTCGCCAAAAGACCTATCTGTGTCGGTGCGACGTAAAGCCCCTAGCAAAAAACAAAAAACAAAAAAAGAACAAGTACAATTCAATGGACAACTACTGAAGTCTAATCCTCATCCGAAATACCTTATAGACGTTGTATTGGATCGAAGATTGACAATCTCAAAGAACGTCTGCAAAGGTCAAAACCAGTAAAAATATCCTGCACAGACACTTAGGAGCAGGATGCGGTACATTTCTATCTCCCTTAAGAACAACAGCTCTTCATCATCATCATCATCATCTGTTTACCCTCCAGGTTCGGTTTTTCCCTCGGACGTAGCGAGGGATCCCACCTCTACCGCCTCAAGGGCAGTGTCCTGGAGCTTCAGACTCTTGGTCGGGGGATACAACTGGGGAGTATGACCAGTACCTCGCCCAGGCGGCCTCACCTGCTATGCTGAACAGGGGCCTTGTGGAGGGATGGGAAGATTGGAAGGGAGAGGCAAGGAAGAGGGAAGGAAGCGGCCGTGGCCTTAAGTTAGGTACCATCCCGGCATTCGCCTGGAGGAGAAGTGGGAAACCACGGAAAACTACTTCGAGGATGGCTGAGGTGGGAATCGAACCCACCTCTACTCAGTTGACCTCCCGAGGCTGAGTGGACCCCGTTCCAGCCCTCGTACCACTTTGCAAATTTTCGTGGCAGAGCCGGGAATCGAACCCGGGCCTCCGGGGGTGGCAGCTAATCACGCTAACCACTACACCACAGAGGCGGACACAACAGCTCTTGCTTTAGTTTATCCAGCGCCTGAATATTGCAGTCCAGTATTGCTTAAAGAAATTCGACACTCAGTTGAATGTCACAATGATGACTATATCAGGGACCATCCAATATACACATTTGGAATGGCTACCAGTACTTTCTAACACTCCTCATCCTCGTCTTAGAAGACAAATGGCATTGAAAAAAGAATGGCTGAAGTGCCGTGAAAATAATCTTCTGCGAATACTTCAGAACAGCTCACTCTGAAAAGTGGTGGCAAAAGGGGCTCTGGTTAAGACGCAGCAGGTCGTTATGCTACTTAGGTTCCAGAATGGGTAAAGAAAAGAAAAAGTAAATAAATGCAATGTAAATTTTAATCTTATACCAGTTGTACAGTATCATTTGAAGTAATTCCACATACTGTATATCAGTTGACTATATTTGTAAGTAGTAGAGGAGATATTATAAGTAGAATTTTGTAAACAATGTAAATTTATTAAGGATGAGCTGTGTGTTTAATAGAAAAAATTGTTAGCGTAAATTATATAATATTGTATTATAGGAAAATTTTATTCTCTTGTTAATTTAATATTTAGTGCTTGACAATAATGTATTTTAGTGTACCATTTGCCACCGAGGTAGACACCTCATTTGCAAATAAAGAGATTTTGATTTGATTTGACAACAACGCCTCAGGCTAAATTCAAGGAAACATTTATTTATCGTATGATGAATCTATGTACACACATGTATATAGTTCAGAATAAATGTGCGTAGTCACAAGTCCGTACAACACTATAACTCTAGGTCTAGCATTTTGACCCAATCAACTGCTTCATCCGATGTGCGGTGAATGTCCATTAGTGTTCCTTTGAAAGCTCGAATTGGGCAGTCAGCAACAATGTGGTGGATTGACTGAGAAGAGGCACCACAATCACAATCTGCAGAGCTAGTCCAACCCCATTTGCACAACAGATAACCACATCTGCCTTGTCCAGTTCTTATCCGATTGATGATTCTCCACTGTCGTCTTGGAAGATCAAATCCTTGTACGCGTTTAGAAGGATTCTCAACTAGATATTTGTTCACTACTGAAGACTGATCCCAGTGGGCTTTCCATGAACTGTTACCATGAAAAGAGGTTCTTTCAAGATCCATGATGGCTACCAAGTGAAAGACTGATCCAAAAACAATTTAACGTGAATCAATCATGGTGCAATATGTGGTTCACTTCAAACCCAGACAAGCTAGACTTAATCCTGGATCCAGTTTACCATCCTCCTAGTTTCAACTGGCCCAGAAATATCTGGACGTAATTTAATCGAATCAGAACCCAACATGGCAGATGTCAAAGTGGAAGGTAACTGAGAACCCTTACTGTTACTGTACAGACGTGCCCCAGACTCCACAGCATATCGCTATGGATTGCCACACCAGGAGTTCAACGGAACAATGCAGAACATCCATGAGGCCACTGATGAAGCTGCAACATTCAATTACATCACGTTATCTAAGTGTCATTCTGTATGTTTCAAGACTACTCCAATAGTTGTAAATATTTGTTTATAATTGTTTTTAAACTTGTATCTGGCATACTAAATAAAATAAATTAATAACATAAAAAGTAAACAAATAAATTAATATATTTTCCATGTTTACACCTACCCTCATACAAGGTGAATGTATAAGACATTTCCGGCTTCACTAAGAGATGGCGCCAGCGAACAGTACGCAGCGTATGAATTTGACACATACCTCAGATTGTTCGTCTGCCAATTAACCTACCAACACACACAAGTTAGTCCGCCAAACACTAGCGTCTGTGTTGTATCGTTCAGTCATCATGTTAACGTTTGTGCCTGAAAAAGAATAATTGCGGCACGCATTGGTTGACTTATTTAATCAGAAGAAAAAGGCTGTGGAAAGTCATCGTTTACTGGTAGAAACATGTGGTAAACACGCTCCATATATTAGAATATGTGAGACATGATTTCGACAATTTAAACATGCACGCTATTGCAAACAAATTATTAATTTAAATCACACATTGATCGAAAGACGACTGGAATGGACCAGAAGACATGGCAAAGTGATTTGTTTACACGACAATGCGCCGTCTCACACAGCAAAACCAGTGAAAGACACCTTGAAATCGCTTGGATGGGACATCCTTCCGCACTCGCCATACTGCCCCGCCCTGGTCCCATCTGACTACCACCTCTTCGCACCAATGGGGCACGCGCTCGCAGAGCAGCACTTCAGCAATTTCGAGGAAGTTGGAAAATGGCTCGACGAATGGTTTGGCGAAAAAACAAGCAAGTTTTCTTGCCTGGTATTCTTAACTTACCTGAAAGATGGGCGAAGTGTGTAGAAACCGATGGCCAATATTTTTAATAAACAAAAATTAATTTCCCTTGGATATGTCGTGTTTTCTTTAGAAGAATAACCGACAAAAACTTATGCGTAACCTAGTACAATACTACGCTTTGAATTCTATTTATTATTGCAAGATAAATACTAGGACTAAGAGTCATCTGACAATTAAAAGAGCACGAAAAACACCTTGGAATTCCTCAAAACAGATACTCACTTCTTCAAGTCAGGAATCCGCATAAAATGTAATAAAAATACAAGTACATATTTGTAGAATTATTACCTGTGATGATGTACTTCGTTCTAGTAACTACAATAATGCAGTGTGTATCTAATAGCCATAAGCCGCAGGCTTTGACGGTCTTTATAGGGACGTATCCTCTAAATGGACCAACTTCCAATATTACATCCACCGCCTAGGGTGTACCTCAACTATCACGAGCGCACTGTCCAGTTACAGTGCGCTGGCACAGACGAGCGTCTCTCTAGACTAGGAAACCAAATGAGGACAGAAACATAGAAAAGGCTTCCTAATTCACGTTAAACCATCTAAAGTACCCGTTCTTCGTTTGAATTTATGAGAAGGGATTAATTAGATTATATAAACGTGGCCCTTTAGTATATGTGTGTCTTACAACACGCTCTTGTAAACAATATATTGTGACCGTTCGCGGATGTAGGTGGTTGTAAATGATACGATTTTCTTCAATTAAACCTCGGCTAGTAGCAACGGTTCGCAAGAAACTCCACTCGCGGGCATGGCCGTTCGGCGAGTACCGGTCAAACCTCTCCAGCATCAGCTCAAACAGAGTAATTTCAACGTCCTACCTAACTATGTAAAGGCTCTTAAATAGTAATTTTAAAATGAAAGAACGTAATAACATTTTGGAAGGATATTCCATTTAATTAAGTAATCATGAATAAATTATAATAATCATCTACTTAGACAACATGACGGAGAATTACAAGTAACACACATCTTATCAATCTTTGTTGAAATAGTTTTCCGTGGTTTCCCATTTTCACACCAGGCAAATGCTGGGGCTGTACCTTAATTAAGGCCACGGCCGCTTCCTTCCAACTCCTAGGCCTTTCCTATCCCATCGTCGCCATAAGACCTATCTGTGTCGGCGCGACGTAAAGCCCCTAGCAAAAAAAATCTTTGTTGGTTCCGCAAACACATTAAGAAGAACATTATCTGATGTTAATTTTTAAACTCTTAAATAATTCACCACAATATCTGAAATTATTAATAGTTATGAAATCTCCCAATCGTAAAGTCATTCACTTTGTTCAATCATCTGAGTCAATATTTGCCCATAGTCTGCCTTCCCCAGTTCTATCTGTTTGATCATTTAAGTGTCTAGCTATCTAATATACAACTTGAATATCCTGACGGTTAGTCTCCCTAACGTTGCGTAAGAAAAATATAATTATCTGTCAATCATCTAAAGACACAAATAAATTCAATAAATGAACAATCATGGTGCTGTCACACTCATCGGGAACATTCAGCTTCGACGTGTCTGAAAATCAACAATATCTAACTACTGGCATGTTCAATGAAACTATAATATTGGAAGGTCTATACTGCATCTGCTCTCCTCCAGTGTTTCCTGAAAGTAATGCTACTGCCAAGTAACTACAGCAAGCAATTACCTTGAATGCCAACGCACTTCATTAAATTGACATTAACCTCTTCATCATCATCATCATCATCATCATCATCATCATCTGTTTACCCTCCAGGTTCGGTTTTTCCCTCGGACTTAGCGAGGGATCCCACCTCTACCGCCTCAAGGGCAGTGTCCTGGAGCTTCAGACTCTTGGTCGGGGGATGCAACTGGGGAGTATGACCAGTACCTCGCCCAGGCGGCCTCACCTGCTATGCTGAACAGGGGCCTTGTGGAGGGATGGGAAGATTGGAAGGGATAGGCAAGGAAGAGGGAAGGAAGCGGCCGTGGCCTTAAGTTAGGAACCATCCCGGCATTCGCCTGGAGGAGAAGTGGGAAACCACGGAAAACCACTTCCAGGATGGCTGAGGTGGGAATCGAACCCACCTCTACTCAGTTGACTTCCCGAGGCTGAGTGGACCCCGTTCCAGCCCTCGTACCACTTTTCAAATTTCGTGGCAGAGCCGGGAATCGAACCCGGGCCTCCGGGGGTGGCAGCTAATCACGCTAACCACTACACCACAGAGGCGGACCATTAACCTCTTAAACAACTTATTTTACGGTTTATGTCATTCACAGAAGATTTTAACAATTCATCCGCTAATATATCTGTTTTACCTCTATGCTATGCTGTAAACTCGTATTCGATGATTTCTACATGCTTAACATTTAATCTCTCCGGGACACCTTTCAGAATACTAGCATCATTATTATTCCGCTTGCCTATTCAAAATCTTTAAAATCACATGATGAACATCTTACATAACATTACTACCCTAGGTTCATTGATCTTCTGGAAGATTTACCACGTTACCGTAGTATCAATTTCAACAAACCTCATTCTTATCATAATCACACTAGTTTATCATAACATATTCGACGACCCTAATATTTACCACATCTCATCAAAATGTGCACCATGTCTACATCATTATCAGCTGCCTCTGTGGATGCGTGGTAGAGTGTCGGCCTCCGGATCCCAAGATAGCGGGTTCAAACCCGGCAGAGGTAGTCGGATTTTTGAAGGGCGGAAAAAAGTCCATTCGATACTCCATGTCGTACAATGTCGGCATGTAAAAGATCTCTGGTGATACATTTGGTATTTACCCGACAAAATTGATTAAATCTCAGCCATAGACGCCCAAGAAAGATCCGGTTTACTCTGTCTGCCATCTAGCAGACCTAGAGTAAAACGGAACGTCGAAATTGACGAGCAGACAGCCAGATGGCGTCAAATCGAAATGTCTGCAAACGGTAGCTGAGGCCATACGATTATTATTATTATTATTATTATTACATCATTATCCAAATATACAAGCGCAAGTATCGAAGAACCTCAACTATACGCATATAAAACATCATATCACTTACAGCATGTACGTACTTCATTAAATTATTCTGCGGCACAAGTTATTCTAAGAGGATCTCAACATTGACATAAATTACGTACAATCACTCGCTGAACTTACCTACACAGCACTCGACATTATCTCATCACAAAAAGATTCTCACGATTATTCAGACAGTATCAGGACATTAGATGAAATATGATCGTGCCTGTATACCTCTACTGCTTGACACTGACGATAGACCGAATTTAACTCTTACCAATGATCAGATCAACACTTCACGCAGATACATAATGACAGACACGTTAGGTTACTCAAGCCGTATTCTTAAAACGGCACCCATTATGATGAGACATCTAACACTACTATAGGCTTCTACAAATAGAGTAAGGGAAGACAATGCTTGGGTACTTAACATCCGAAGAATCTGTTGTTCATCCCATCCTAGGTTGTGGTATATGGACATCTGTTCTCATGTTACTGTGGCCACTCCAGCAGAACTCGGACCCATCAGGATCCCAGTCTCGACTTAGGCACACATCTCCTTTTTAGTTGGAACCTTCATCATTATAATAACCAGTTTCGTTGTTCTTCCACTTTGAAACTTGTACAGACCAAATTAGAATAGTGCTAAACGAAGTTTAAAGCTCTCAATTTCGTTTACTAAACTCGCCTTCGTATATTGACATCGTATGATTGGTTATTGAGCTCTTTTAAACCTTGCAACATCTTAAAAACTCTTATATCTCCTCAATTCCTTTTAATATTATCAGAGCTATTCTCGTATCCCTTCTGCGCTGTTTTTTCTTCATACATTGTCATAAAACAAAATCCCATTTTAATAACATCACAATAATACTTTGGTTCGCATTTTATGATTCATACTAAAATTGCTATGTCGTAATGTCCGTTACATATGTTTTTGACATTTGAAAAACTTTCCCTAACACAGTCACTCTCTTCATTCACAGAACTGCACAAAGGAACACATTCTGCTATTCATTTATTTCCTCAATGCATACGATCCGTCACTCCGCATACGCCTTCTTGATGGTAGAACTTGCATTGCTCCAAACTGTTCCATGGCCTCCGCCGCGCGGTGTTTCTGGACCTGAATGTTACATATGAGATTTCTCTTTCACAGCTGTTAATACGATATTTCATCCACCGATCTCTATTTGTATCCCAACTGAACCATGTTTATCGCATGTTCCACGATTTGACATTTAATTATGTAAATAGCTTCCTTCAGTTTTGTGTGTCAGTCTAATGACGTCCAGTAGGGAGCAGCACACGCTATGTTTTTATCTGTGAGGTCGTTCGTTTTGCTGAGCGATAATTTTTACTCTGTGGAGTTCTTTTGCTGTTCTATGTGGGGCAGATACTAACAATGGCTGCCGCTATGTTCGGTGTGGCATTTTTATGCCTCAAATATTCATTCAATGTGTTCAAGCCTGGACCTTTCACGCTAACTGCTATTCGATTTTACCATTGATAATCACAGGTACGTGATAGTTGGTTTATATTTAAATTTGGTGACGTTTTATTCCCGTATGTTACGGTCGATGGCGTACATCTTTCCGCTCCGTCATACGATGTGCTTGGATGAATGTATTTGTGGTCTTGTTGTTATAATTGAAAAAGGGTCTCTGTGGTTATGATTTGGTGCACTGCGTGCTTTAATACTGCGTGATCCTCATGATGTGCCCCTTGTCTCGACCGCAGGAGATACCAATCCTGGTTGTACGAGGCGCAACAAGCCAGTGATGTGAATAAAGTAATGTCCAATTCTGACCTTATGTGTAATTGCACGCCGCACGCAACCATTTGAGTACGTCAGACCCACTGGTAATGACCGTGGAGTCACAATTTATGGTTTGTATTTGACCACGAAATCTGAACGGCCGTTCGTGTTTTATTTTCCCGATACCCTCATTGTGTGTGCGTGAATGTGGTATGCATGTGAGTTCGAATGTGTGGGAGAGGAAAGGTTGATATGCCGGTTGACCTGTTGTATTTGTCTTTCAAATTCTGCGCCTTGTTTGGTTTTCAGCGCAGACCTATATTTATTTATCATTCATGGCTGATGCTCAGCTTGAGTACCCGCCATGTTGGTTTCATATTTGCGCATGGGCGTACCTATTGTATTCTTTGGGTCTTGTCTTGGCTTTGATTGGTCCATGGAGGCTGTGCTCAGTCTCATCTGTCGTTATTCTTATCTGCCTTTTGTTCTCCGGCACGGCTTATTGTTATGCGAACTTTTCGCATTGTTAGTTGCCTAATGAATACATGATGCAGTGCCTTGGATATTTGAATCTCGGTAAAACGGGCGACCTGGTTGAATAGTTTATGATGGAAGGAAGCTGCTGGTATTGTAATAGCGATGTGTCGAGGAGCAGTGAGCATTTTAAATTACGTATCATTTTTTTTGAAGAGTATTAGCGAGTTTTCACGCCATGTTTCAACTATGTGAGAAAGAACAAGGTACGTCCATCAGTAATACGATGAATTTCCCTATTTATTTTGTGTGATTTTCTTTTCTTGCTTTAATTTTTCTCTCATATTTATTTAATAAATCCCCTGGTTTAAACCATTTCTTCTTTTATTTCTAATAGATGTAGTCTTGCCCTTGTTACCTGAATACAAGGGGGGGTTTTCAGCTCAGGGTTATGTATGTGCCTTGCCCGGTCGACACGATCCGGGCCTCAAATATTGTTCCCCATGAATATTTCACTAAGTTATTGCTTGGACCGCTGATTTATGTAGTGATAGATGGGGAGGGTGTGGCTCAGTAAATGGTAGCAGTAGCGTGCTCGACTGGGATACCTCCTCTGAAAGGAAATCGGACGAGGTAGAGCTGGAAACCCATTCGAAGTCAGTTCTGGTCGCTTTAATTTAATCTCATGATTCAGTTAGTCTCTGGCCCTAATTTTAAGTGTGATCTATAATTTATGTCCATTGTTGAATTCAAATCCATTGTTGTTATATTGTGTATGTGTCTCGTGTTCAAACCTTTGAAACTTGGGTTGCGATATGGATAATCAGAAGGCTGTAGAAATAAATAATCGTAACGATAGTATTACTAGCGACATGCCTAACCCGGAAAGCGAAATGGAGCAAGGGACGAATGAAGTCCATGTTTCGTCCGCGGGAAGCAACCGCTGTAATTCATGCCCTGACGATAACAATGTCATTACCTTTCGTAATCGTATTCCTGACGAAAATCGTAAGCGATTAACTTCCCCATCTCCTAGGCCCAGTTCCGACCGGCATGCTGAAGTGAACCCCGTGTTTGAAATTGTGAGAAAATGGAGGTTAAATTTCTCTGGTGAAGGGAAAACCTCCAGTGTAATTGAATTTTTGGAGCGAGTTGAGGACATAGCTGAGCGTAGCTCGTTACCTCTCGATTTGTTTGTGCCCGTCATCCCGGGAATGCTGGAAGGGCCTGCTCTAAAATGGTATAGGCTTATTAAAGGGAGTATCATAACGTGGAGTGAATTCGCCAGCCGCATAAAGGAGCGATTCGGGGTATCTGATATGGACTACTGTCTGAAGCAGGAAATCTTCCGTAGAACGCAAGGAGTAGGTGAAAGCATCGACGACTATGCCACTGGGATTTTGACGTTATTTAACCGCATGAATGTTAAGGTGCCCGAAGACGAGATTTTCGACCAATTCTATAGAAATCTTGCCCCCGACTACAAGCTACACATTAAACGGTCTCTAGTTCAGAGCGTCGACGGCATCATCAACCTGGGTCGCGAATTCGAGGGGGTAGTTAGCCAAAACAAACAATACCGTCCGCCTCCCATCCCATCCGAGTGCTCTTTTCCTGACGTCGCTTGTCGTACGCCCATCAAATCTGTTAGTTTTGGTACCTCCCCTCCTCCGTCTCGTCTCGTCCGTAGCCCCGAACGCAGGCCCAGCCCTCAAACTCCGCCCCCGCTTTATGTCAATGCAACCCAACCATCCAACACAGCTCCTGTAAAGGGTGGTAGAGTCAAGTCATGTTGGAATTGTGGTAAATTAGGCCACGTCTCAAAGAACTGTTGGTCCAGGCCTCCTGCAAAGTGTTCTCAGTGTGGTCTTGTTGGTGTCACAGCGCGCGTATGTCCTCGTTGTAACCCTCAGCAGGGAAACTAGAGGCGCGCCGGCGTGATGGCCCGCCGTTGGCGCCTAAGGTCGGTCTCAATAAAAGGATCTGGGGCCTTCCGTCATCTACCCCATGGGCCAAAGTTTATATTGGGTCTCGTGTATTGTATGGCTTGTTGGATACCGGCTCGTGTATTTCTCTTGTAGACAAATCCCTAGTGCTTTCTATGAAATTAGAGTATCTTCCTGAAAGTGAGAACCCGAGAAAGTACGTGTCTGTCGATGGTCGTGAGGTGTGTCCCGTTGGTAGAACCAAGTGCCATATCAAGATACATGGTTTGTCGTGGGATTGGACGTTTCATGTTGTGCCCAACCTGTCCGCGCCGATCATACTAGGCACCGATTTTATGTTGGCTACCGGCTTGTCCCTCGATTTCATTAATCGATCCTTTGCCTTTCGCTTTAAATCTGATGTCAGTTACCCCTTTGAGACACCATTTCAGCGTCCCACTGTGTCCGCTCTGACGGAACCTCCTCTTATCAATGCCTCATGTGAGCTCAGCGAAAACCGAAATCTCATGTTGAACTGCCTGTTAGAGGAGTTTTCCGACGTCTTGACCGATAAGCTTGGGTGTGCTAAGAATTTTTCATACTGCATCGAACTCAAAGATGACACTCCTGTGAGGTCCCCTCCGTTCAGTTGTTCGCCCCCGAAGTTGTCCGCTATGAGGGAATATGTCAACGACCTGCTAGATAAGAAGGTCATCAGTCACTCCAAGTCCCCTTTTAGTAGTCCCGCCTTCCTAATCCCTAAAAGGGACGGCAAACTGAGATTCGTGATAGACTACAGAAAGGTCAACAAGAACATTGTCTTCGACAGCTTCCCATTACCCACCATCGAAAGTGCCTTCCAGCATTTTCATGGCGCCAAGTACTTCACTGTATTTGACTTCAATTCCGCATATTATCAGATCCCCTTGGACCTTAAAAGTCGCCCCTGTACTGCCTTCGCCACTCCGTTTGGATTGTTCGAATTCAATAAAGTCCCGATGGGCATTTCTGTGGGAGGACAAGCGCTTAGCCGCGTGATGGACTCAATTTTCGGTGACCTCAAATTTTCCTGTGTATTTAATTTTTTGGACGATCTTCTAATCTTTTCGCCCAGCTTTGACGAGCACCTGGCCCATCTTCGCGAAGTTCTCAGTCGGTTGCGCAAGCACGGCTTCACGATCAACCCAAAGAAGGTCTCTCTTTGTACCAAACGGCTAAATTTTCTAGGCCACGTTGTATCTGACTCTGGAATCGCTGTAAACCCTGATCGGGTTAAGTGCATCAAAGATTTTCCCCCGCCCAAAAACGTTCGCGGTGTGCGAAGATTTCTTGGTATGGTAGGATTTTACAGCCGGTTCATCAAAAATTTCTCTCAGATTTCGGCCCCTTTAAACCTGCTGAAAAGAAAAGGTTGTCGCTTTGTCTGGAGCCATGATCAAACCCAGGCCTTCGAACAATTGAAACAGGCACTCTGTGAAGCCCCTGTATTGCATAGTCCGGATTTTTCCCGCGATTTCACCTTGCAATGCGACTCCAGCGAGCTCGCTGTGTCCGCGGTGCTCAATCAAGCCGATGAGCAGGGTAAGCTAGTCCCCGTCGCGTACTTCAGTAAACTACTACATGGAGCTGAACTGAGGTATTCCATTTAAGAAAAAGAATGCCTAGCAGTAGTTTTGGGTGTCGAAAAGTTTCGCTCGTATCTTGAGCACCGCCATTTTTACATCCACACGGACAATCAAGCTCTCTCGTGGATGAGCGCTAATGTGAAAAGACTTGGTCGAACCGCCAGATGGATTCTCCGATTATCTGCGTACAAATTTACTGTCGTACATGTCCGTGGAAAGGACAATGTTGTAGCCGACTGCTTGTCGCGCATGTTCGAGGGAGTGAAGGAGAGTGCGGTCGAACCTGAGGAAGACCGTGTCCCAACCGAAGAAGATAACACCATTAGTATTTTGCAAAATTTCCCATGGTCCTTCACGGATATCTCCGAACACCAGAAGGACGACTCCGAGTGTCGCGAGTTGTTGAAACGAATCGCGGATGGCTCTCTTGAAGACGAGTCGTATAGTGTTAAGAGAGGATTGTTGTCCCGTCGATGTCGGAAAAATGGTAGTGACAGAATTTACGTACCCTTGAAATTGAGGCCCATGCTACTTCAGTTTTATCACGACTCCTATCTGGGCGCTCATTTAGGTCAATATAAAACTTTAAATCGAATCTCTCGCGACTACTTCTGGCCTAACTTGAAAAGAGATGTTTTGGAGTATGTAAGAAGTTGCGATGTTTGCCAGAGGGCTAAACCCGCGCAGTCTTCTCTCGTTGGACCCCATTCTGCCGACATAGCAACATGCCCCGGAGAAAGGTTATTCATTGACTATTTTGGCCCCCTCACCAAGTCCAAGAGTGGCAACGTTGGGATCTTGTCCGTCGTTGATGCATTTTCAAAATTTGTTTGGCTATTTCCCGTGCGCAAGATAAATTCGAACAACGTTGTGCATTTCTTATCCCGGCACATTTTTGGAATTTACGGACCCCCTAAGACGATAGTGACCGACAATGCGTCCACCTTTAACTGTCGTAAGCTCCGACACTTATGCTTTGGGTGGGGAATAAAGCATGTGTTTTTAAGCCCTCACTATCCCAAACCCTCGCACGTTGAAAGGTTCCATCGAAATCTCAAAGCTTGCTTGACGGCATTTCACAACGCTGACCAGCGCAGCTGGGACTGTAATCTTGATTTCTTTGTTTTAGCATTCAACAGCAGTGTACATGAGTCGCACCGGCAAGCCCCGGCTGCTCTATTTCTAGGCAGGGATCTTGTCGACCCACTGCAGTTGAAGTGGAATATCGGGTATCTGTCCAAACCGTCCAGGACGATGGACGTAGAGGCCAAATGGAAGGAAGCAGTGACACAGTTAACCAGGGCTCGAGACCGTGTGGCTGAGAGGTACAATCGGAACAGAAAGAGAGTAAAGCTTGAAGTTGGAGACTTGGTCGTAGTGAAAGTTTTTCCATTGAGCTCAACGGCAAATCAAGTCACGGCCAAATTATGTTATAAATGGTCTCAGCCTAAAAAGGTAACCAGATTCCTGGGACCTGTGACAGTAGAACTGGAAGACGTAGTAAGTAAGAGGGTGAGCAAAGCTCACGTCTCGATGGTAAAGGCTTACCATCAAAGAAGCCAGTAAACCTCGTATATTTCCATATCTTACGTATCTGTAGTGGTGTATATTAACCCTGTCCTTAATGAATTCCCAGTTTTCTAACATGCCTTTTCTTTCAGGTAAAAATCGTGTTTCATGAATGAGAACGGAAATGAAAGAAAGGAAAGAAAGGAAATAGAAAAAAAAGGGAAGTGGTTCGAATTGCTGGAGTTGAACTGAATTCACATCCAGATCCACGAGTGCATGGAAATATTATACCCAACCGCCTTGACTTTTGAATGCCTAGATTTCAACCTGAGTGCGCGAATGAAACAGTGTAATAATGGACTGATGTAAATCAGCGTTGCACGTGACAAGCTAATACAGACCTCCCATGAGGCAGACTTTCTCATTTAAAATGTATAATGTGGTGACTGTTCTTGTAAATTTCATGTGTTCGTAAATAATTGTAGATATAAGTAGTTCATAAGTACCTAGGTTAAGTGGGCGCCCGCTCGTAGTTTTAAGTTATGGACCTCTTTTCAAATGCGTCCACTCGTCTGATCAACGAGTTTCGGAGCATTTTAAAAGGCGGTGCCACTGGATATTTGAACCATGTTTATCGCATGTTCCACGATTTGACATTTAATTATGTAAATAGCTTCCTTCAGTTTTGTGTGTCAGTCTAATGACGTCCAGTAGGGAGCAGCACACGCTATGTTTTTATCTGTGAGGTCGTTCGTTTTGCTGAGCGATAATTTTTACTCTGTGGAGTTCTTTTGCTGTTCTATGTGGGGCAGATACTAACAATGGCTGCCGCTATGTTCGGTGTGGCATTTTTATGCCTCAAATATTCATTCAATGTGTTCAAGCCTGGACCTTTCACGCTAACTGCTATTCGATTTTACCATTGATAATCACAGGTACGTGATAGTTGGTTTATATTTAAATTTGGTGACGTTTTATTCCCGTATGTTACGGTCGATGGCGTACATCTTTCCGCTCCGTCATACGATGTGCTTGGATGAATGTATTTGTGGTCTTGTTGTTATAATTGAAAAAGGGTCTCTGTGGTTATGATTTGGTGCACTGCGTGCTTTAATACTGCGTGATCCTCATGATGTGCCCCTTGTCTCGACCGCAGGAGATACCAATCCTGGTTGTACGAGGCGCAACAAGCCAGTGATGTGAATAAAGTAATGTCCAATTCTGACCTTATGTGTAATTGCACGCCGCACGCAACCATTTGAGTACGTCAGACCCACTGGTAATGACCGTGGAGTCACAATTTATGGTTTGTATTTGACCACGAAATCTGAACGGCCGTTCGTGTTTTATTTTCCCGATACCCTCATTGTGTGTGCGTGAATGTGGTATGCATGTGAGTTCGAATGTGTGGGAGAGGAAAGGTTGATATGCCGGTTGACCTGTTGTATTTGTCTTTCAAATTCTGCGCCTTGTTTGGTTTTCAGCGCAGACCTATATTTATTTATCATTTATGGCTGATGCTCAGCTTGAGTACCCGCCATGTTGGTTTCATATTTGCGCATGGGCGTACCTATTGTATTCTTTGGGTCTTGTCTTGGCTTTGATTGGTCCATGGAGGCTGTGCTCAGTCTCATCTGTCGTTATTCTTATCTGCCTTTTGTTCTCCGGCACGGCTTATTGTTATGCGAACTTTTCGCATTGTTAGTTGCCTAATGAATACATGATGCAGTGCCTTGGATATTTGAATCTCGGTAAAACGGGCGACCTGGTTGAATAGTTTATGATGGAAGGAAGCTGCTGGTATTGTAATAGCGATGTGTCGAGGAGCAGTGAGCATTTTAAATTACATATCATTTTTTTTTGAAGAGTATTAGCGAGTTTTCACGCCATGTTTCAACTATGTGAGAAAGAACAAGGTACGTCCATCAGTAATACGATGAATTTCCCTATTTATTTTGTGTGATTTTCTTTTCTTGCTTTAATTTTTCTCTCATATTTATTTAATAAATCCCCTGGTTTAAACCATTTCTTCTTTTATTTCTAATAGATGTAGTCTTGCCCTTGTTACCTGATTACAAGGGGGGGTTTTCAGCTCAGGGTTATGTATGTGCCTTGCCCGGTCGACACGATCCGGGCCTCAAATATTGTTCCCCATGAATATTTCACTAAGTTATTGCTTGGACCGCTGATTTATGTAGTGATAGATGGGGAGGGTGTGGCTCACAACTCATGTTCTTTATTCAATCCTCCGAATACCACGGGGTTCTGAGCTTGTGAGTTTCCTGATTTCACTCCACTAAATTCCCTTTTATTGAGCGAGTTGTCTCGGTTTACGTACGTAGTTGGACGTATAGACTGGACGTATTCCGGCTGGTTGTGTACTTATGCACCGCTTCTGTTGATCTACTTATTTATAACTTTCAATGGCTCCTTCGCTCTTGACCTCGAGACCATTGAAAGGTTATAATATACGACCTTCTCATCGGGTGCATCAATATACAGGGTGTCCCAGGAGGAATATTCAGAAATATCAGGGAACGATAATTTGAATCAATAAACTCTATATGGGCGTATGCCCTACTCCAATGTTCATTTGTTTTCGGGTATTGGCGAGCACTCATGTATCTTACCCACCCAACACGCGATCGTGAGACACTGATACGTGCAGGAAGTCGCCGTGTGCTGGTATTAGGATTACGCTGCACCATTTCAACATTGTGTTGCTGATCCTGCAGAGGTTGTATAACTACACGTTCGGAAGAAAATAGGAATTTGGAAGAATACTCGTTTCACGCAATGTGTTGACAACTCTGGTAAACACTCTAC
Source organism: Anabrus simplex (assembly GCF_040414725.1). NCBI lineage: Eukaryota > Metazoa > Arthropoda > Insecta > Orthoptera > Tettigoniidae > Anabrus > Anabrus simplex. Next base: position 1,773,012,929 of record NC_090265.1, on the reverse strand, counting down.
GATCAGAAATTTGATGTGTCGGAAAGCGGCGATGGTATTCCTCAACAACAGTAGGAACACCACCATAACAGAAGCCACAAACATATCTGCATATTCTTCTTCATGTTTCGTTTCGGTCAACTAAGGACCACGTCATTTCAACTGTTTCCTTAGAGCTTTAATGTTGGTCCAGTACTGCTTCGTTCGTAGACCGTGTTGCGCCTTTCGCTCTTTCGTCCATGTCTTTCCAGTTTTCAGCTTCGGCTTTGGTTGGAAACTCTAATGTTCTTGGAGTGGGACACGCTCCTGGATATCGTCAAATAAGATCCCAATCTCCAGCAGATCTTCCTGTACCCTGTATAGGTTATGCCCTCTCCCCACTCGGATAATTAAACATCTTCGACCGAGCTCGATAGCTGCAGTCGCTTAAGTGCGGCCAGTATCCAGTATTCGGGAGATAGTAGGTTCGAACCGCACTGTCGGCAGCCCTGAAAATGGTTTTCCGTGGTTTCCCATTTTCACACCAGGCAAATGCTGGGGCTGTACCTTAATTAAGGCCACGGCCGCTTCCTTCCCACTCCTAGCCCTTTCCTGTCCCATCGTCGCCGTAAGACCTATCTGTGTCGGTGCGACGTAAAACAACTAGCAAAAAAAAAAACATCTTAGAGTAGGAAGAAAGAAGCTACGAATCTTCGACAAATGAAGATATCGGCAACGGAAAAAGGAAGAGCCATGAAAGGCGGGACAATTAAATCCTCTTCAGGCCTCGAATGATCTAATAACGCCAGGGTCAGGAAAGGACGAGAGTTAGTCCAGCAGCCATGTTTTAGCCAAATACTCAATCAGCTGATAAATGAAGTAGAGTGATATTATTATTATTATTATTATTATTATTATTATTATTATTATTATTATTATTATTATTATTATTATTATTATTATTTGCGAATGAGCCCATTAGGACTACGCAAAGTACTTAGAGACAGGCATTTGCCTTTCTTTGTGCCCACACTTCCTTCATTCGTTTCCTGTGTGCTTATTTTCTCTCTTGAGGCCATGTTGTTCCGGTCTTCTTCCTTGGTTCCTCCTCTTGGTCAACTTGCCACTTATGAACTTTGGCTCTGAAGATAACCCGGCTTTGGATGTCTTCAGGTGTAATTCCTGCCAGTTTGAGATCTGTTTTAATTTCGCCAATCCATTTTATTGTGTCCGTTATGGCTTTACTTCGGTTTTCATAAAATTCAACTATTTGCTTGGTAAGTCTATCTGGGTTCATCCTTTTTATATGTCCAAAGAATCTTAATCTGCGTTTTCTGATGTTGCTGTGAATGTTAGAAAATTGTTTGATTTCCTGTTTCCCTCTAAGGCGGTACTGTTCATCTACGAGTTTTGGGCCTAAAATTTTTCTAATGATCTTGCGTTCCTTTTTCTGAATATTTTCTAGATCAGTTTTCCTGTTCAAAATTAGTGTCTCTGATCCATAGAGGCATTCTGGTTTTATTACTGTATTATTATTATTATTATTATTATTATTATTATTATTATTACTATTATTATTACAATAAAGAATATACTAGGTCAATGTTTTAAGATGTTATTTATTTTGCTTATGCCTTATGTATATAGGCTTATCAATATTTGTTACCGGTATATTCAGAGTCTGACTACCTGATGTAAGACTTCAAAATTTAGAGTTATACCTGGTATAGGACTACAAGTCACAATTATTGAAGAGGTTAGAAATTCTGTGTGGGTAGCTAGGCCTATCATAACATTTGCATTATAATACATGTGGAATAAAATAGTATAGTCTTTGTCTTGAATAATGTATGTGATGACTGTAAAGTTAGCCTATATTTACTTTCTATTTGCTTTACGTCGCACTGATACAGATAGGTCTTACGGTGACGATGGGACAGGGAAGGCCTAGAGATGGGAAGGAAGCGGCCGTTGCCTTAAATAAGGTACAGTGCCAGCATTTGCCTGGTGTGAAAATGAAAAAGCACGGAAAACCATCTTCAGGGCTGCCGACAGTGGGGTTCGAACCCACTATCTGCCGGATGCAGGCTCACATCTGCGCGCCCCTAACCGCACGGCCAACTCGCCCAGTCGTTTACTTTTTATAAATATAACATTACCATATATCAGGTTACATAGTTTTACATATCAGAATATACAGTACAACGCAGTATCATAAAACTATGCATAGAAAAGTACTTTATATATATGGCTTATCTGTATGTACATAATCTGAACACACGCTGAAGACAGAAAATAATATGACTAGTTAAACGATGGGTACACAAAAGCTCCATATTTATGTTAACGTAATATAACATAATATACTGTACCACCGGGCGAGTTGGCCGTGCGTGTAGAGGCGCGCGGCTGTGAGCTTGCATCCGGGAGATAGTAGGTTCGAATCCCACTATCGGCAGCCCTGAAAATGGTTTTCCGTGGTTTCCCATTTTCACACCAGGCAAATGCTGGGGCTGTACCTTAATTAAGGCCACGGCCGCTTCCTTCCAACTCCTAGGCCTTTCCTATCCCATCGTCGCCATAAGACCTATCTGTGTCGGTGCGACGTAAAGCCCATAGCAATATACTGTACCATTTTACTCGTGGTACTAACAGAAATAATAGCGAAAACCTGCTACTCTTTAGTGACGAAAACAAGCAACTACCATGGTCCCCGGGTTGTGTATAGTGCTCCTTTAATGATGGCTACGGTTTGATTCCCGCAACGAGGAATTAAAAATTAGTATCACTATACAACAGGGCTATCGTCTGAGAAAATACTACTTGCTGCTCTGTGAAAACAAGCAGTTTTCCTGGTCCCGGTGTACTTGTATTCAGGACTCAATTATCGACCACCCGCTGTTCGATTTCCGTGATGTGCGACTAATTCTGTGCCCGGTTTGGTTAGTACTGGTAGATATCCGCTGTATTTTAAACATTCTTATTTGCTATTATCGGATTTGCTAATACATTGTTATTACTTTTATCATTACCTCCTTTTTCTGCCGCTCTTCCCACAACTGTAGGGTTGTGGGTGGAAACTGCGTCACATATGTGGATTTGGTCCTGTTTAACGGCAGGATGCTATATCTGACGCAAATCGTATATGGAGGTATGTAATCACTATTGCGTGTTTCTGTGGTGATTTGTAGTGTGGTATGTTGTCTGAGTATGAAGAGAAGTGTGTTGGGACAAACACAAACACCCAGTCTCCAAGCCCGAGCTATTAAAATACCCCACCCGGCCAGGAATCGAACCCGGGACACTCTGAACCGAAGGGCAGTACGCTGACCATTCAACCACGGAGTCAGACTATTATTGTTATCATTATAATGTATGGGAAAACTCAACTTGATGCTAGGCGGCTCTTATAATCACGTCCTTTAATAGATGAATACGCATAAAAGTCTGAATTCGAGAATATATCAATTATAACACCTCATGCGGTAAAAATGAATGAGACTTACAGTGAACGATCGGGAGTGCCCTTTCCTGAAGTTTTGTTAAGTACAGGTTTCAGATAAAACAGATATTTTTGGAGATAACTGAAAATTTGTGAAAAATAATATAATCGTGAAAATCTCTGTTATTTTCCTTACACGGTAAAAATCGCACAAAACCAAAAATGTTGGAAATTGTATTCTAAACAACTTTCCTTATGTACAGGTTTTCGACACGACGAACATTAACGGAGAAATCTGACATTTACTGTCTTGGCCTTTAACTAACCCATTTTGTTATTATTGTTACCACTATAATGCATTAAACAACTCTTCTAGTTGTTGGGAGCGTCTTATAACGTGCTGAAAACAAGCAATTGCCTAATTTCATTTTAAAAACCTTTCCTGATCTGTTTCTGCAACCATAAGCATAACAGCCTGGCGTAATTTTCTTCAAAACTCAGACCTCAGAAACGCAAATTCACACACATTTCTTAACTAATAATACTAAATAATCTTCCGTGTTTAATAATAACATTTTTTCGGTGTATTAAGGTTGAAACATGTATCCTGTACTTCGCTGAAATTACATAAAGAGTAATCTTACCATGTGCTGAATACAAACGTTTAAATCAGCTGACGGGACATTTGGCTAAAACATGGCGGAGCCAATCAGAATGAAGCACTCGTTAGCCACACTATACATATAGAGTCGCTGTGGTGAAGGTAGGTCGCCCAGGAAGGATTACAGGAGGAGCATGGCACAAGTAAGTGGCACCAAGACCAGACTCAGCTTGGGGTCCGTGCTCGTCACATCACGTCTCACAATGAAATGTTAGGAAAGATTTGGCTATAAATATAAATGGGAGACAGTAAAGTATATAATAATAACTAAAAAACCATCCTGCCTGTCTAAATTTACTCCATCGCTTTTAAATGATACGCTCAGAAGAGAACTTTTCTACACAGAAGAACTCCGATACAAACTAGTAATGCCATGTACAACTGCATTCAACCGGGAACTACTGGCAAAGCTTCTTTTATTTTTTTCTAGTTGCTTTACGTCGCACCGACACAGATAGGTCTTATGGCGACGAGGGGACAGGAAAGGGCTAGGAGTGGGAAGGAAGCGGCCGTGGCCTTAATTAAGGTACAGCCCCAGCATTTGCCTGGTGTGAAAATGGGAAACCACGGAAAACCATTTTCAGGGCTGCCGACAGTGGGGTACGAACCTACTATCTTCCGAATACTGGATACTGGCCGCACTTAAGCGACTGCATCTATCGAGCTCGGTTGGCAAAGCTTCAGTCCAAGAAGAGATAAATATGGGAAACTTTTTTTATACCACAGAGGCCATGACAGGTATTGACTGGGTGAAGGCAGGTAGTTACTAGAGTAGCAACACACGGCTTTTCGTCACCGAGTGTGTACCACACCCCGAACAGGGAATGTATTTCTGTATTGTTCGAGGAGACTTACAACATATAATAATAATAATAATAATAATAATAATAATAATAATAATAATAATAATAATAATAATAATAATAATAATAATAATAAAGGCCGGGCTGAGTGGCTCAGACGGTTAAGGCGCTGGCCTTCTAACCCCAACTTGGCAGGTTCGATCCTGGCTCAGTCCGGTGGTATTTGAAGGTGCTCAAATACGACAGCCCCGTGTCGGTAGATCTACTGGCACGTAAAAGAACTCCTGCGGGACTAAATTCCAGCACCTCGGCGTCTCCGAAGACCTCAAAAAGAAGTTAGTGGGACGTAAGCAAATAACATTATTATTATATTTTAATAATAATAATGTTATCGGCTTTACGTCCCACTAACTACTTTTACGGTTTTTCGGAGACGCCGAAGTGCCGGAATATAGTCCCGTAGCAGTATTTTACGTGCCAGTAAATCTACCGAGATGAATCATGTTGTAACTGTACTAAGAGGCAGATCGGACTAACAAAGTTCTGTTCAACATAATTATATAATTTAAATGTAATTTATTGCAATTGGCTGGAATGAATACTGTATTGAGATGTCAGTTCTAAGACTACGCGAAATGAAATGTGAACTCCATACCTACAAGGAGACCCTAAATCCGTTAACATTTTACGAGGCAATACTTCACGGAATATCGGAGATAGAGAGGTAAAATTTGACACACATGATTGACATGACGTGGGGTTTTATTGACACCAAAATAAAGTACACAAAATGACCAACAGATAGCGCTTCATAGGATACACAAGCAATAAGTCGCATAACAACAGAGGTTTAGCAAAGACGCCCCTATTCACAGTACCCCCCAAAAATTTCTGAATTATGTGCTAGATGGCCAATAAATTAGAAAAAATTCTATTTTAAGCGAAGCAATGTCATCTCCCTACAGGTGATGAAGGCCCTGGTAGGAGTGGAACGTAAAGGCTTCTACTATTCCTGTGGGACACAGTGGTTAGTCCTATGCCTGGCCGACTTTGTCACCAGACATTAACCTGCTACTCAATGTTGGTGTAGGCTGAATGAACCGTAGGGCCACATGCCTTTCCAGAAGTGGAAATCTATTTTCTTCATGTTTCCACTTCCTCAAGTTGTATCGAATCTACGTCCTTTACGACGATCCGAGAAGTGTTCTCTGAATGATTGAAGACAGAGTGATAATTCCGATGACCGAGCGAGTTGGCCATGTGGTTAGGGGCGCACAGCTGTGAGCCTGCATTCGGGAGATAGTGGGTTCGAACCCCACTTTCGGCAGCCCTGAAGATGGTTCACCGTGTTTTCGCATTTTTACGCCAAGCAAATTCGGGGATGTACCTACATTAAGGCCACAGCCGGTTTCTTCCCACTCTTAGCCCTTTCATATCCCATCGTCGCCGTAATACCTATCTGTGTGGGTGTGACTTAATGCTAATTGTAAGATAATTCCACAGTTTTGTCCTTAAAAAGTAATGATCACCGCCGAACGGGAATTCCTATTTTCCTTTCCTTCATCACTTTGTTATTCAACAATATTTTATTAGTTTCATGTCATTTTCCTACATAGTGGTTTCTCTAAAATCTAGAGTGGATGACCAACGCATTGGGAAATTTTAGATATTAAGCACTAATTCCATTTTCCACAGTTTTCAAAAAAAATTCCAATCCTAAATTACAGATTACAAGTAATTTGATAGCAGCCAAACTTTGCTCAGTAGGCTAAGATGTAACCTAAGCTAGATGAAGTGAACCATGTTTTCTATTCCCTGAATAGTAATTTTTGGGATAATATCATCATTCCATATCAATTAGCACTTCTTAGAGCATCAACTGTTGTATTATTATAAGAAGACATGCTTTCTTTAAAAATTCGATGGCCATACATTGTTTAGCAATGAAAGTTTTGCTCAGCAGGTCAGTTTCCCTTGTTCACAACAGGCAAATGCTGGTGTTGTACCTTAATTAAGGCCACGGCTGCTCCATCCCACTCCTAGGCCTCTCCTATTCCATCGTCGCATTAAGGCCTATCTGTGCTGGTGCAATGTCAAGCAAATCATTAAACAAATCCACAGTCCTAGCCCAACAAGCAACTCAGTGTTGAAAACATTCTAGGGATGACGATTACACGGCAGACCGATGATTGTTCAATAGAAACTCTACTATATCCGGTCAATAAGATTAGCAGTTAGCCTTTTTTCTACCACTACGAGCGCTAATGTTAGCCAATGCATTGTTTCACTTAAGCCCTTATAACTACATTAGGTGTGGATATTTTTCAAACATCATAAAACGCGTGAGGGTATTGAACCAATGAACACACTACGGAAATAATTTTGTAAATAAGTTAATTTGGATAGGATTTGTATCAAAAAGAAAGCGATTAAAGACACAACGCATTTTAGGCTGTTTTATTTTCAGAACTGCATTTAGACCAGAAGTGATGTTAGAAATTTGTTTTTAGTATGCTACAGCTATCTAAGACACATAATTTGAAATCTTTCCGGGTGCTTTAGCCCTTCAATTTCCGGAATATCTGAGGAAATAGCTTTATTTTACGTTTTCGTACTACGGGGACTCCTCCTTTGTCTGCTAAGAAATGCTTTCAAAATTATAGAATTACCGTAATAACATTATTAAGTAAATGTACTCCTAATATTTCTGTGTTTCCTTCATGAATACTATTGCAAGTGCGCTGTACGAGAGACATACAGCATTGACTGAAGTATTCACCACAGATTTTCCAATCACAACATGAGCAGCTACTCTTTGACTGACTCACTGGCTGAATGGTTAGATTTGGCAGTCCTGGTTCCATTACCAGCAAGGTTGGCTCTGGAATTGAGTATTTGGTTTGTGTCAAAACAGACCTCTTCATTCACTCACAAAACACTATCAAACACCACAGTAACACACAATGGAAAATGCATTACTCCACGTAACACGGACGGCAAGAAGGGAATCCGGTAGTAAAACAGGGCAAAATACATACTTTATTCCGTGAACACACCGCGGTGTCGGAGAAGCTGTGGAAAAATAACATAGTCAGTTCCTTTGTCTCGGGGACTGAGTGTAGGTTGTCATCTCAATGCTCTCCTCTTCATCAGTTTCTGCATACAACAAATCACTGTAGAAACCAGGGGCGCTGACGTCGGGAGATTCTTTGTGCTGGACCACCCATAATATTTTTTGGAGGCTGCCCAGACCCTCACAAAAATGGATAAGAAATATTAAAAATAATAACAGTAGAAAGGAAAAACTGGGGGAATTTTTCATAATAGTTTTTATCCCTACCAATACCAAGGCATATTTGCCCCAACGTGTGGGGAAGTCTGAGGAGCCCACTAAGATAATTTTGTTTACTTTATTATCAATCACAAGTGAGTTATATGGATATTTTAATTTATTAATTAGATCTTATTCCCCAAAACATTATAAAGTGTTATTGGTTTTAGAGATAGTTACGTTTGCCAAAAATCGCTTTAACTATAATCACTCATTTTTACATCTATGTCAGAACGTTCTTATTCCGTCTTGAGAAGATTTAAAACTTACCTGCGCGGTTCCATGAAAATTGAACGACAAAGCAATCATGCATGTCCATAATCAAGAAACAAAAAAGTAATTGAAACTCGAAACTGTGGCAAACATTTTTATCAAACGTCTGAGTGTTCGTAAGAACACTCTCTTTGTGAGTGAGAATTCGAAATTCCGTTAACATTTTAAATTTTGTACTAAAGACTTAAGACATTCAACTCCTCTTTTATTATTATACTAATAATAAACGCCAAATTTGAGGCAATTTGCTTTTAAAAAATTCACTCTCTTATAATTCTATGTGAGAACTAGACTATTATGCTTTTTATTATTTCAGGGAGGCAAATTGTATTTCTTCAGTTTCCATCCTTTTAATTCACGTATACCAGGCTGCTCGCGAGCGCCGTACTTGCTAGTTACAAATGTCCCGCATGCAATATTGATGCATGGGATGCCTAATCACTTGTTTTCAAAGGCGCGCTACAATCTGCTGTATTTCGGATGTTGTGAAACAAATAGTAATTTTACTAAACACGTTCCATACCGGGGTGCATTTGTAAATACGCCAAAGGTACAGAAAATAGAATGTAATATCTTATTTATGCATACACGTGCAGATATTCCACTCTATAAAAGATTTGTTTGTTTGAAAATAAAACTAATATTGTTCGGCGAAATACGTGTGTAGAATGGAAACGTCTGGAAACCCCTGCTTTACCGTCTGCGAGCTTCGGTTGCATTCTCACCGGATTCTTCACAGATTAAAATGATGTCTGCATATTCGTCATTGCTGAACACACTAGCCATTGCCGGTATGCAGACAAAATGTAGGGTTGCTTTACCATAAACCAGCCTAGTACTGTGCGGTCGTAAATGAGGTTTACTAATGCAATTGGTTGCATTAGACGGGTAGCGCTGAGTAACATGCTGCAAGCGACCGTCCGGTTCTTATCTCTTCATATTCCTTCGTAACCCGCCTGATCGCAGAAGTGCTCGTGTGAAAATCAGCATCCCATCCATCACTTGTGCATGCGGGGTATTTATAAGTAGAAGGTACGGCGATAGCGGGTCGCCTGGCATATAAAATGTAAAATCTCTTCTTCATGATCAAAACACACTTTAACTTTTATTTCGATTGTATGTGGAATTTAGTTTTTTATAATTCATTATTGTTGAAAAAGGTAGTAATAAAACAATATTTCAAGTTTTGCTCATTCAAAAACACCTAAAACTTCAATTTCATGAGGGTGACATTTCGACATTTTCTGGAGGCTTCCCCTTTTTTGGACTGTGAGATTTTGCAATTTGCTTTACATTGCACTGACTCAGACAGGTCTTATGGCGACGATAGGATAGGAAAGGGCTAATAGTGGGAAGGAAATGAAGGAAACTTGAGGTACAGTCCTAGCATTTGTCTCTTGTGAAAACGGGATCCGCAGAATATTCTCAGGGCTGTCGACAATGGGGGTTCGAACCCACTATCTTGCGAATGCAAGCTGATAGTTACGTGAAACAAACCGCGCAGCCGTTTGCTCAGTTGCACCCAAACTAATTTTCAAATCATGGCACCCCAAGTAGCAGCCTTCAAGAGACACCCAGCACGGAATACACCTAGGGTTGGCGTCGGGAACAGCGCCCAGCCGTGAGGTGGGCCAGTGCTCATCAAGTGACTACGACAGTGAATCGGGGAATTATGCCAGGAAGAAGAAGAAGAAAATTGTTTGGCAAATGTACAGCTAATATTCTGAGCTTTCTTCTCGAAGTTTATTGCGAGAACTCTGTAAGGCTTCTGAGCCCTGGCAGAAATTCAGTGACGCAAGCAGCATTTACCGAAGTTCTAGCAGAATGTTTTATCGCTGCCCAACAAGTTTCTGCCACAGTCTCTCTATGCACAATTGTGCGGTTTAGGAACTTATGCATTCCTCAGCATATTCAATGCTCTTCTCGCGTTAGAGCGCGCTGCACCATTCGTGCAAGTCGCGCGCAGCGTTATTCACATGATTTTCGGTTGGAGATTAAGCCAGCAGATTGCGGTAAGAAGATATAGCTACCATTTGGAGGGCCACTGGTTATCATTCAGGTCTGAAAATTTACACAGCAAGCGTCGCTGAAAGGTTTTGGATCCCTTCAACATACGTAGAGTGTTTTGACATTTAATATGAAATACCAGAGACTGCAAAAAATCTCTAGAAATGGTACAGACAGAGTTTTGGGGAACAAGTACAAGATGAAAATAAATAAGTCCAAAACAAAAGTAATGGAGTGCAGTCGAACGAAGTCAGGTGATGTAAGTTATATTAGATTAGGAAATGAAGTCTTAAAGGAAGTCAATGAACATTGTTACTTGGGTAGTAAAATAATTAACGATTGAAGAAGGAGGACATAAAATACAGCCTAGCATAAGCAGGAAAGGCCTCTCTTACGATAAGAAATTTGCTCACTTCGAACATTGATATCGGAATTAGAAATATGTTTTTGAAGAATTTTGTCTGGAGCGTGCCAATGTACGGAAGCGAAACCTGGACGATAATTAGCTCAGAAAACGGAGAATAAAAGCTTTTGAAATGTAGTGTTACAGAAGAATGCAGGAGGTGAGATGGATAGATCGAATCACGAATGAAGAGATACGGAATCGAATTGGTGAGAGGAGATCGATTTGGCTAAATTTGACCACAACAGGAGATAAAATGACAGGACCCATCTTAAGATACCCAGGACTTGTTCGGTTGGTTTTTGAGGGAAGTGTAGGTGGTAAGAACGGTAGAGGTAAAACAAGGTATGAATATGACAAGCAGATTAGAGCAGATGTAGGATGCAACAGTTACGTAGAAATGAAGATGTTAGCATAGGATAGGGTAACGTGGAGTGCTGCATCAAACTAGTCTATGGACCGATGACTGAAACAACAATAAACTTCTGGTTTTAGTTTCAAATCATATTCGATTTTTAATAGATGATGTCCAGTATTCTAGAAAGAAACATGTACAAATTCATGTAAGTAATTTGGAGAAACTTGTATTGAACAGGTGGGAACTTTGTTACTCTCTTACAAGCCATATTCCTGATTATGGTGTCCTTCGGGCGTTCTCCCTCCGTTGCTTCTTATCGTGGTAGTAATCCAGTAGCACCGGGTTGCCAGGGCAGTGTGACCGGGCTGTAGCCTGAAGTCCTTCACATTCACAGACCGGAACATCTCTTTCATTTCTTCCTCGATGCATTCGACTCTGTAGCTCCTTTAATGGATGCCTCAAAGGGTACAGTACTTAGAAGTACTAGACAAATCGATGGTCTAGAACCATACTCTTCTAAGTCAATTTTTTATTAAAATATTACTTGTGAAGCTCAGTGAATGTTCCATGACAAATGACAGGGAGGGAAGAGATTCATTGAAAACACTCGATATCAACAGAATCGTTTTATTCTATGTCGATATTTCCTATTAATTTACGGACCATACTGTGCCATGTCCAAAACTCACAGTACTAACGTAACGTCAGACACAACATTTCCATTGCATTAATTTTTTTTGGATGGAAAGAGACAACCATAACATACATACCAAGAACCTGGTCGTGGTACTGTTCAAGAGGTCGCCTCAATGCATCAGAAATATGCAACTCCATACTCCACTGTTTATGTACTGGGTTATTCTGAACTGTAGGTCAAATAAGAAATTCGAAGTTAGCCAAACGGTGCCAAAAGATGTTTTTGATTTCGATTTTAAATCGGTTGCTCTTAAATCAAATCTAAACAAAGTGCCACACTCAAAATTAAAGCATATACAATATGAAAAAGGCAGTAATTCAGTGAAATTCAAATGATCATTTTCAGAAAGTGATTTTAAGAAAGTTAATTAGTGCACACTAACACGAGGCGTAATTATACTATAAGTTCACCACAAGCAGAAGTAATATTGATGCAAAGGGATAAACGATATTAAGTCACTCTACAAGTATTTCTCTTTAGAAGACAAAGAGGTATGGAAGTTTTTCCTGAAGTGAAAATTTTTGTCAGAAACTGAGAATAACAGTCTATTAAAATTACTTGTTAAAATGAATATGACTAATATGGATGTTCTGCGTCCTTCAAGACTGAAATAAATCTAATTCTGTAAGCCAATTGGCGCTACGTCCTTCACCATCACCTTCCTCTGAATTATTAATTTTCAATGTTTGCAAAGGCTTTTTCATTAATACATCTTATAATTACATAGGAACCTAATAATGTTACAAAGTCAGCCTATGATAATGAACAAGGTGTAAATTGACTCGCCTAAAAGGAAATAGCTTCTACTGTAAAATGAGATGAATGGGACTTGGAACAACATGGCTCTAGACCAGGGCCTCTCAGGGTGCATGCGCGTGGTGCATGCACTGTGCACGGTGCAAGAGACGACTTGGCTTGGTCGAACAGAGTGCAGACCCACCACTCCTCGATTTGGAGCAATAGCGCTTACTCTCTCATTCCTCACGCCTGTCTCGCTCGCTCCGCCTGTCTCCCTCTGCCCCACTTGCGCCGTAGCGCTCCAAATCCAGGCTGACTTGAGCCGAGCAGAGGCGAGTTGAGCCGAGCTTAGCCGAGTAGCCCAGAGACGAAGCGTTGATCCGAGCCATGCCGAGCGGCAGCGATGCACAGTGCACGGAGCTCTTGCGCCTCTATCTGCACGCGTGAGATTTTGGGCGTTTGAGAGGCCCTGCTCTAGACCATCGAAATGCTCCTGCTCTACTGATAAGACAAGTACCTGCCACGTAAGCCCTGTCACTTTCACAGTTACCCTCCTCTTGTTTCCCGTATTAGTAGCAGCAAGTCCCTCTCCCCCAGGTGTATGCAAAGACTTTTCTAGTTTGACTAAGAGATGGCGACAGCGAACAGTAGGCAGCGGTTGAATTTGACACATACGCCAGTTTGTTCGTCTGAGATTAACCTACCAACACACACAAGTTGAGTGCGCAGAACACCAGCGTCTGTGTTGTTTTGTATCGTTCAGTGATCATGTCGATGTTTGTGCCTGAAAAAGAACATTTGTGGCAGGCATTGCTTTTCTTATTTAATAAAACGAAAAAGGCTGAGCAAGATCGTCGTTCGCTGGTGGGAACATATGGCGAACACACTCAATGCTTTGCGTCTGATGGGACCAGAGTGGTATTGTGTATTATGAACTCTTGAAGTCCGTCGAAACCGTTAATGCACAACGCTAAGGGTTATTCTGCCCGAAGGCAGGTCCGAACCTCCGCAGAGGTGTTCCTGAGTCGGAGTTTACATGTGGTAGGGTGGCCAGTTCCTTTCCGCTCCTCCATTCCCTTACCCCCACCAACAGCGCGTGGCAACCCATCCAACTCCTGACCACGCCCAATGTTGCTTAACTTCGGAGATCTGACGGGATCCGGTGTTTCGACACGGCTACGGCCGTTGGCTGCACAACGCTCTCGTCAATAAATGATTAATTTAAATCACGCATTGATCAAAAGACGACCGAAATGGGCCAGAAGACATGGCAAAGTGATTTTGTTAAATAATGCGCCGTCTCACGCAGCAAAACCAGTGAAAGACACCTTGAAATAGCTTGGATGCGACATCCTTCCGTACCCGCCGTACTGCCCCGACCTGGCGCCATCTGATTATCACCTCTTCGCATCAAAGGGGCAGGCGCTCGCAGAGCAGCACTTCAGCAATTTCGAGGAAGTCGGAAAATGGCTCGACGAATGGTTTTCCGCAAAAGACAAGCAGTTTTTCTGGCATGGTATCCGTAACTTTCCTGAAAGGTGGGCGAAGTTTGTAGAAGCCGATGGCCAATATTTTGAATAAACAAAGAATGAATTTATCTTTAAAATTACGTGTTTTCTTTACCACAAAACGGCAAAAACTTAAGAATACACCTGGTATATGAGCATAAATAACACAAGAAATGTTGTCATCGCCAGGTTATTCAATTACTCTGCTGTTTCTTCATTTCTGTACGTACATTGAGTCCTATTAATTTTAAAATAGATGCCCTTCACTCTGCCAAGCCAATGTACACAGATAAGAAAAGTGACGTTTTCCAGTATGTCTGTCTCCTTCTCATCTATGTAATTTCATATTACTTCGTTTGTGTTACTGTCACATGTTGCAAATATTTTACTGTAATCGTGACAACTAATCAATTTAATGTGATGATGTTTCAGGGGAAATTTGTCAAGTCAGTCGCCTGTAACGCGTTGTCTTGTAAAGTATTGGTGCATTTTCCTGGTTGGTTCTTGTGGACGTTGTGGAATCAAACAGCACACGACAACTTAGGGAAAAAGAAACTGTGAATATTTGAGTATTTAGATCTTCATTTTACCATTAATGAACAAGGTAAGAGGATTATTATTATTATTATTATTATTATTATTATTATTATTATTATTATTTGGGTAATCAGTCCATAGACTCGATTCATGCAGCTCTCCATGCCACCCTATCCTTTGCTATCCTTTTCATTTCTACGTAACACTTTGATCCTACACCTACTCTAATCTGCTTGTCGTATTCATATCTTGGTCTATCCCTACTGTTTTAACGTCTACACTTCCCTCAAAATTGAACTGAACAAGACCTTTGTGTCCTAAGATGTGTCCTATCATTCTCTTTCTACTTCTCGTCAAATTTAGCCAAATTTAGTTCGATTCAGTATCTCTTCATTTGTGATTCGATCCACCCATCTCGCCTTCTGTAACACCACATTTCGAAAGCTTCTATTCTCTTTCCTTCTGAGATAGTTATCGCCCATGTTTCACCCCCATACAACGTAACGCTCCAGACGAAAGTTTCCAAATATATCTTTCTAATTCCCAGATCATCGTTCGAAGTGAGCAAATGTTTTTTCTTGAGATAGCTTCATTTCCTGTGGTAGTCTGCATTTTATTTATTCCTCCCTTCTGACAATACTGTATCGTACCCAGGGATAGTAACCCTCTAGGACGATGCCTCCAGTTCCTGATTAAAGATTCGACTAACTCAGGTTGGGCAGAGAGTGGGTAAGTCTAAAATTCGAAGTTTATAACTTATCTCTAAGTATATGACAGGAATAATGGAGGTTTATCCCGAATGAGAAACATTGATATGGGGTAAGATGAGTTTATTACATAAAATAACCCTGAATCATACCACAACACAAATGAAAATCAGATTAATAAAAGGCCAATGAAACTAGAATTGGACTGAAATTAAAGTGAATATGGACAACAAGCGTTAATTACGGAGCTTAAATAAAATGATAAAATGTAAGTTTCAAATTACAACTTTAAATATACACTGTCTGACAGAGCAAATGCAACACCAAGAAGGAGTGGTCAGAACTTTATGCCAATTGCAGGGTAGACTGACGTCACTGAGGTATGCTCATGATGTGAAATGCGCCGCTGTGCTGCGCACGTAGCGAACGATAAATGGGACACGGCGTTGGCGAATGGCCCACTTCGTACCGTGATTTCTCAGCCGACAGTCATTGTAGAACGTGTTGTCGTGTGCCACAGGACACGTGTATAGCTAAGAATGCCAGGCCGCCGTCAACGGAGGCATTTCCAGCAGACAGACGACTTTACGAGGGGTATAGTGATCGGGCTGAGAAGGGCAGGTTGGTCGCTTCGTCAAATCGCAGCCGATACCCATAGGGATGTGTCCACGGTGCAGCGCCTGTTGCGAAGATGGTTGGCGCAGGGACATGTGGCACGTGCGAGGGGTCCAGACGCAGCCCGAGTGACGTCAGCACGCGAGGATCGGCGCATCCGCCGCCAAGCGGTGGCAGCCCCGCACGCCACGTCAACCGCCATTCTTCAGCATGTGCAAGACACCCTGGCTGTTCCAATATCGACCAGAACAATTTCCCGTCGATTGGTTGAAGGAGGCCTGCACTCCCGGCGTCCGCTCAGAAGACTACCAATGACTCCACAGCATAGACGTGCACGCCTGGCATGGTGCCGGGCTAGAGCGACTTGGATGAGGGAATGGCGGAACGTCGTGTTCTCCGATGAGTCACGCTTCTGTTCTGTCAGTGATAGTCACCGCAGACGAGTGTGGTATCGGCGTGGAGAAAGGTCAAATCCGGCAGTAACTGTGGAGCGCCCTACCGCTAGACAACGCGGCATCGTGGTTTGGGGCGCTATTGCGTATGATTCCACGTCACCTCTAGTGCGTATTCAAGGCACGTTAAATGCCCACCGCTACGTGCAGCATGTGCTGCGGCCGGTGGCACTCCCGTACCTTCAGGGGCTGCCCAATGCTCTGTTTCAGCAGGATAATGCCCGCCCACACACTGCTCGCATCTCCCAACAGGCTCTACGAGGTGTACAGATGCTTCCGTGGCCAGCGTACTCTCCGGATCTCTCACCAATCGAACACGTGTGGGATCTCATTGGACGCCGTTTGCAAACTCTGCCCCAGCCTCGTACGGACGACCAACTGTGGCAAATGGTTGACAGAGAATGGAGAACCATCCCTCAGGACACCATCCGCACTCTTATTGACTCTGTACCTCGACGTGTTTCTGCGTGCATCGCCGCTCGCGGTGATCCTACATCCTACTGAGTCGATGCCGTGCGCATTGTGTAACCTGCATATCGGTTTGAAATAAACATCAATTATTCGTCCGTGCCGTCTCTGCTTTTCCCTTAACTTTCATCCCTTTCGAACCACTCCTTCTTGGTGTTGCATTTGCTCTGTCAGTCAGTGTATATTTGTTTCGGAATAACTCCACAGTATTGTCCAACGTTCCTGTTCTCATGGAGTAGCACTATTTCAAGTATCACATTATACGGATTGATATTCAGGGTACTTGCCGCGATAGTTTCCTTTAAACGTGATTTAAGACGCAATGGGACATGATATGAACTACGAAAAATACTAGTGGCAATTCCCTACACTATATTTAGAATAAGCAAAACAATTAAAAACATCTAAGTATTTACATGGGATCAGGTGGGGAAAACTTATATACTACACTGAATCGACGTGAAACGCGGTTCACCAAAAGATCTAGTAAGAACTACATTAACCACAACCATACACTCAGCACTCGGGCTGTTCCCCATTAATCAACAAGACAACGGATCCAAATCACCATGAAATCATATAAAACACCATCCTGTAAGAGAAAACAAATAATATACTTTAATAAACACATGGAAAGCAATGGGAAACATTGCGTTCATCTGCTGCATTTGCGCATCGGATATATATCCATATATCCATATATCCTGCTTTGCAGTGGTCTGTAAAGAATTTTAAAAACTCAAGACTACTCCTGGAAACTGGTCACTGTTTTGACAAGATTATATTATGGAAATAGCTTCTCACTTCGCGTTGTCTGTATAACTTTGGCTGATAAGCTAACCTGTAGGGCGAGCTCATATCTCAACAACTGCTCGGAGATTCGCATACACAATCGTACATATTGCCAGCATTCTACTATAATTCAACACACTCATCATATTCACTGGCCTGACATTTATTTCACGGCAATTCTGACTCTCAATATCTCTCAGAGTACAATCACAGTCCTATTCTTGCTTCGCACAATTCTTATATCTCTAGGCATGCAATCTCCCCGCATAATTCATTTCATATTTCAGCATGCACTAAATTATCATGTATATCTTGTAATCTCATCAGCCTTCCTCATTACAAATCAGGGTTCGATTCCCTCTTAAATCATTGTACAAAACAGTTTCCAACCCACATTAGAAGAATCTATTCTAGTCAACGGTGCATATACAGCTCCACACGTCTCACAGCTCCTGTAACACATGCATCATGCATCCTATCTGTCACTAATCTTTCTAATAAAATAAAATAAAATGTAGTCTCGACGCCGCGAGTGTGTAACTCGTGAGGTTGATGATTTTGGCAATCTAATCCTTCTATCTCTATCAAAAAAAACACAGGAATAACCTTAAGCTGGATAACATGCATAATTCACACAGAGAAAATCAAGTAAATGCTAACATTTCCCTCAATATCCCATCTAGCTAATTATAAAGTAAAGGAATAAAGAGAAGACATGCGATTCCCTCATATCGATATTTACAGCATCACAAATGTAAAAGGAACACATGCCGTCAGGCGAAAGTTACACTAAAGAAAATCCCTAATCTAAGCTTCACTAGTATTAATCATAATTCATAAAACATGCCATTTAATTATAATACATGCGTCTTATCTTGGCAACTTCCTGGACATTGGTAACAGGTTATATTCCTGCTCCTATGGGGATCTAATCAATCTTCAGTTTTTCAACACGTGGAAACAATCTTCTTTCTTCTAAAGGCGATGCCATATTCTTGAGATTAGTTCCTGTATAACAGCAACACACAAGATTCTGGCCAGTATCTCTTCACCAAGCTCCGTGCACGTTGTCAGCTGTAATTTATGCCAACGTTAATACAACAACACAAAACACACGTAATATTCACTATACAATAAATGTTAAGGGTTTAAATGAAGTTGTTTAGAGCGGCATGCGGTTCGATACGAAAAGTATTTCGCGATACGCGACCGGCCCGAAAGTACAATACTCAATTACCAGTCTGCGGCTAATATTACGTCTGTTTCTTTAATATAAGGACTTGCGACATAGCGCACTTAGCGCACATAAATAAATTCACTGTCTTAGTGCGACCTTACAATGTTAGACTTCTGCCCACGTGGCAGCATTCACGCACAGATAAAGGAGAAGTACGGAACGATTTTCACTTTACAACACACCAAGAAAGAGGAATACTCAACCAATCAGAGTCCTTGTCCCACACAATGACTTTATACTTTGTTAAAATTAATATCAAATGCACTTCTGATAACTTAATTACGGCTCAAATAATTGCTATAATTTATTCCTAACTGTATCTCGCTGTCAGACCTGTGGAAAACCCTCAAATAATAGAACTGACTTCTCTTCATCGCTGCACACACCGCACAGATATCAATGTTGGTCAACTTGGGATTTTAATTCTGCGCAGTCCAGAATTCATATTAGCCACACTCTCGCTTCCTAATTGGCTGAACACTCCTCGTGGCCAACGAATTCTACACGTGCCGGAATGTGCTAACTCTTGGTAGAGCTGAACATTTCCCACGGTTGCAGACAAGCTTCGTGAAACGTACAGCGACATTACGACTCCAAGATTTCCGGTCTCAACTGTTCTGTAATCTGCTACTTTTCCAATGTCTGAGTGAATTCCTCTTTTATGTAATTATTTGATATGCCAAATATATGACTTAATACCTCATATGGGCCGTCAGGGTACGGCTCAATACTAGTTATCTCATCTACTTCCTTTAAGACTTCATTTCCTAATCTATTATTTCCTGCATCACCTGTCTTCATTCGACTGAACTCCATTATTTTTGTTTTGGATTTATTTATTATCACCTTATACTCTTCTCTGAGATTGTCTCTATACCATTTAGCAATTTCTTCAGATATGCAGACTCATATCATCGGCAGATCTCAGAGTTTTCATTTTCTCTCTTTGGATTGTGATTCCTTTTCCAAATTCCTCTTTGATTTCATTTACTGCCTGTTCTATATAAACAATGAAAAGGAGGGGTACGAACTCCAGCCTTGTTCAATTCCTTTGCGCATTGCTGCTTCTTTTTCATAGCCTTCGATTCTTATCTCTGCCGACTGACTTTTGCGTAGATTGTAGATAGTACTTCTTTCTCAGTATCTCATCTAACCTCCTTCAGAATCTCAAATAGCTTGGTCCGATCATCATTTTTGAATGCCTTCTGTGTATCTACGAGTGGCACGTACGTGGACTTGCTTTCCTAACTTCGATCCTCCAAGATCATATGTAAGTCAGGATTGATTCACGTGTTCTTACACTTGCTCTGAATCAAGCTGATCTTCTTCCAACTCATGTTCGAACTCTTCTGTAAATAACACTGTTAAAATTTTCAAGGTGAGACACAAACATAAACAGCGGATAAGTCTTCCAGAATTAGTAGGGATATTCCACTTTATGACGTTTGGCTTTTATTGCCTGGAGAGTCGGACGACATGTTCGGCTCGTCAGGTGCATGTCTTTTGATTTGACTCCCGTAGACGACCTGAGCGTCGTGATGGGTATGAAATGATGATGAAGTGGGCACATACAACAAGCCTCCGGGCCAGCGGAATTAACCAATGATGATTAAAATTTCCGACCCTGCCGGGAATAGAACACGGGACCCCTGTGACCATAGACCAGCGCGCTACCCATTTAGACATAGAGCCAGGCTGCTTTGTGGTAATAATATATCTAACCCCAACGAAATAAAAGTCCAAAAGAATAAAGAAATAAAAGTTGACCTTCTTGCGACAAATCAACCTCAAAAAGAAATTAAGCACGGACAGATCCCTGCTCCTATCATCTCTTCACATGACCTATTGTACGTGTGTTATTCTATACTGTCCCCTTTTCGGGGTCGCTCAACCGCCTGCACGGGAGTCCCGGAACGTTCGCAGAGGCGAAGTCGCTATATACACAGGGCTCTGGTGACAGCTGGCACAATAAAATACACCAAGAAAACAACAATGAACATTTATTAATAACATACAAAATTCTGGACATCATTTTCAAACAAAACTTATAAGTTCATTTCTCTGAATGAAAGGAGAAAAGAAATATTAAATACAAGTAGATGCGTTTTGAATTTCCTTTCTTGGATTTTTACATTTTAATCAAAATTAAATTTTAATATCGTCCGCCTCTGTGGTGTAGTGGTTAGCGTGATTAGCTGCCACCCCCGGAGGTACGGGTTCGATTCCCGGCTCTGCCACAAAATTTGAAAAAGTGGTTCGAGGGTGGAACGGGGTCCACTCAGCCTCGGGAGGTCAACTGAGTAGAGGTGGGTTCGATTTCCACCTCAGCCATCCTGGAAGTGGTTTTCCATGGTTTCCCACTTCTCCTCCAGGCAAATGCCGGGATGGTACCTAATTTAAGGCCACGGACGCTTCCTTTCCTCTTCCTTGTCTATCCCTTCCAATCTTCCCATATCCCACAAGGCCCCTGTTCAGCATAGGAGGTGAGGCCACCTGGGTGAGGCACTGGTCATCCTCCCCAGTTGTATCCCCTGACCCAGAGTCTGAAGCTCCAGGACACTGCCCTTGAGGCGGTAGAGGTGGGATCCCTTGCTGAGTCCGAGGGAAAAACCAACCCTGGAGGGTAAACACATTAAGAAAGAAAGAGATTTCAATATCAATTGCTCCACTTTAGGTATCGACGGTGAATCGAAACAACTGTAAAATTAAAATTTCAACATTAGCAAATGTTCATAATACTCAACTAAAAATATAGCATTCAAATGAAATCCATTCATTTCCAATGATACATTTCTCCTGGGAAATTGGACACTGCACCATCAAAACAGTTAATTTTCGTAACTACCGTACTGATTTTTCTATGTATGCCTCTTCTGTGTTGTCTACACAATAAAAAAGCATTTTACTTACATAGCTTGTAACCACCAGCTATTTACAACAATCACAGTCGTGTGCAATAAAAATATTTGCACGGTTTTTCTACATGGTATTATGTTAGGAGATGGATTTGCTCCTATTTACGGTACGAATAATAATCAGAGATATTAAACACATTACATAGTACACACAATAGCGCACGCATTGCCTGCGTAAAACATCCTTCCAACGTTGTGAAGATATGAATGCAAATATACACCCATTTTCACAGCTATTATGTACGTGTTTTAATAATCCGATAGAATCACACGATAAATAAATGAGGTAATGCCATATTATTACACATAAACAAAAGAAATAGTCAATTGTAAAGCAATCATTTGTATACACTATGCCTTAACGTCTTTTTCAGTTTATTCACTGTTGTGGATATCGCTTAGCATACTTTAAATCACTTTATTAACACACACTGATACTATGTAAAGTATGCAAATTTATTTATTTCTAAACAATGATACTCGACGGTATCTGTTATCTGAATGGACTGACCAGAAGACATGATGGCATTTTCTCAATAAATCATATTATTAGTTAACTGTCATGGTTATGGAATTTAAGTGTATTGGTTAGTACATTTTTCTCACGCACGAAATTTTATCGCCGTATATCAAACACATGGTCTATTTTACCATGCCAATTACATGTTATACTGAACACATACGCGTATCCTGGGTTTACCCAAACCTGAGATATTCAAAGTAAATCAACCAAAGCTGGTATCTAACCCATCACCATCAACACTTGGGAATAAAGAAATACATAAATACATTACATAGGAAAATATCAAACATATAGCAAACAATACATTTTGAAGATATGGCCTAGTCAAGCCATAAAGTATCAGGTTAAATCCATAGTTCCAACGCGGGACGAACCCACGTTCTTCAGCTTCTGAGGTAAAAATCTGAAACTCCTATCACGAGCTAATTTGATACATGAAAATGGGGAGGAATACGACCTTCGCAGAATTATCCAATTATCAACGCTACTCATAATGTATCATTAGCATGGAATTGATATTGCATTGTTGAATGAAAAAAAGCTTACAGGTAAATGTTAAGACTCTTGGAGACAACACAGTCCCCCTCGGACCGTGCAAACCCTTACATCGTAAATCCGTCTTCCTCTAGTAATGGGCCATTGTGGCAGCAAAGACACTTTCTATTCTTTCTTTATTTCTTTTTCTTTCCATCTTGGCTCGTTCCCACGTACACGTTTATTTTAAGGCCACCAGTTCTTATTACTTATTATTCCGGCTACATATACGTCCTAATTCAATATATCACGATAGCCGTTATTATTATAATTCTTTGTTATTCCACATTTCACAAGCCTCATCCTTCTCACATCACACCACTGCATCTCAAATCCATTTTATTCATTTATAGAGAAGACTCTATTCTCACAGGTTATTTAACTGATTCAATTTCACTCGCGTATCTATAAATTCAAATTATACCTCGGTTTGAACATTTTCAATGATCATTTATTATTATATGGGATTTATAAAATACCTGAATCACCCTGTGAAGCGAACGCATAGTCTGTATTCAAATTACTATGAAGATCCTTACCAGTTAGTAACATTAGAAAGAATTATAAATTTGACTGAAGTGCCTTTCTCCTCCAAATATGTGCTTCATACGCACTAAGAATTTATGGATATATGTACTAATTCATGCAAATAAGCCCACTAAAATATTAGTGATTATCCTTAAATCACAGAAGAAATCCTAATTAATAAAATAATCTTTCCCAGTCACACGCGTATAGAGTTCCCTACATTTAATATTATTATTTACATCATATTTTTATATATTTTTATTTACAAATAAAAATTATATTAGCATGGAAATCTTGTGGTTTAAAATATTTAAAAAAATGTACTTATCAGATAATGCCTGTGGTTCGCTGCCATCTCGAGAGTAAACCTAGAATTTTAGACGTTCATGATGACAGCTCCACTCTTAAATAGTCCTTGGTTCTTCTTCCTCCTCTCAACATCCATGTCCCGAATTGTGGTCTTCGTTGTTGGAATCTCTGGACGTTCCCTGAAGAGATGAATGCTGGCACATTAGGCGCGATTCTCGTTGATTCCTGTTCTTGGGTTCGATGATCACTCACGAACATGCAGGCAAAAATGGGAAAATTAGTTAATAACACTGTTTATGTGTTTTCAAAGAAACTACTGATGATTAGATCCACTTATAACAAGAAATGGACTAATCCAAATAGTGGTAAGTTTGTATAAATCACTGTTCGTTTTCCCATTAATCACACAGTATAACTAATTGTTACCACGAGGGTCCACGGAGTATGCAAACGTTCTTCCTGTTACGAATACCGTTCTTTTAATTTTTTTAGAACGTCACTCACTGTTTAAATGCTTTTAAACCGGCCACTAGTAATTACTGAACGTAATCGGCTGTCTCACTACTTCTAAACAACTTGATGCGTTTGCCCTTTCTCTGATGATTGCATCGTAAGCCGACACTGACTGTCGTCGATATTTAAAGGATTAAATGTCGAAATAAGAATTCTATTCATCACCACTGTACTTTATCTCGTACCACACGGCTTATTTCGCGATTGATATGTTATTCCTCGACACAGCACTTCATACACTGATATCCATAGTTCATTACTACCACGTGAGTACTACGACTACACAAATTACAATGGGATATTGCATCTAGGTCCGGGTTTTCTTTATGGTATCTGGGCTGAGTGGTTGGGGAAGTGGTAGGCCACGCCCCTGATCGAGATTGAGCTCCGGTAAACGGAATCTTTTAGCGATGTGAAAGCAATCAAATTATAGCTCATGACCACTGTTTTATACTGATCTAGTTTTGAATTAATATGATCAGCGCCCCATTCGCATTCTCAAAAGCGTCCTTTTGTAAATTCACGCGTCATGGTTCATCTCGCAAGACCACCCACCTTTTTCCTCACGTTGCCAGATCTCGGCAATCATCTTTAGTCTGCGTACCACTATATGACATGCGTCATTACCGATCCACTATTAAAGTATTGCGTTTATATGCATCAATAATTAGTATTAAATACGCTGGTTCGAATGAGACCTGACTTATAAATTTCCATACATTATCTCAGACAAAGATGTTCTTCTTCTCCTTCTTTTTAGTTAATTATGGTGAATTGACACCAATGAATGCGGTGTTGAATCGTTAAAAAAATTTATTTCTTGGGGGTTAACACACCTTAATTCAGCACACTCTCTGACAACCTATATTTCCACGCGTAGCGTCATCTCTCCTCCTCTCTCGCACGAAGTGAGAGCGCGATCTCAAGGTTCCGTAGTAATACGTTATCCCTTTCTCAATACAGCGCATAAAACTGCTTCCTTCGGGCCTGCGTATCGCAATTCGCCTCCCGGTTCGGCACGTAGACTGCTAATTACATTATACTGTATGTCGCAGAATGTTGCAGAAAACGGCTTATATAATTGACTAAACCTCCTAACATGCCTATGGCATAGTGATGAACGGTTACAGTAGATTATTAAAATCTATCAAAGGCATTTATGTTGACAATTGGCTGCAGTGAGAATTGATGGTAGAATAAGTTCTTGGTTCAGGGTACTTACAGGGGTTAGACAAGCCTGTAATCTTTCACCCTTGCTGTTCGTAGATTACATAGATAATCTGCTTAAAGGTATATAGTGGAAGGGAGTGATTCAGTTAATTGGAAATATAGCAAGCAGTCTGGCCTATGCTGACGACTTGGTCTTAATGGCAGATTGTGCCGAAAGCCTGCAGTCTGTTATATTGGAACCTGAAAATAGGTGTAATGAGTATGGCATGAAAATTAGCTTTTCGAAGACTAAATTGATGTCAGTAGGTAAGAAATTCAACAGAAATGAATGTCAGATTGGTGATAAAAAGCTGGAACAGGTAGATGATTTGAAGTATCTAGGTTGTGTTTTCCCCCAAGATGGTAATATAGTAAGTGATATTGAATCAAGGTGTAATAAACCTAATGCAGTGAGCTCGCAGTTGTGATCAACAGTACTCTGTAAGAAGGAAGTCATCTCCCAGAAGAAACTATCTTTACATCGGTCTGTTTTCAAACCAAGTTTGATTACGGGAGCGAAAGCTGGGTGGACTCAGGATATCTTATTCCTATGTTAGAAGTAACAGACATGAAAGTTGCGAGAATGACTGCTGACACAAAGAGGTGGGAACAATGACAGGAGGGTAGCTGGAATGAGAAAATAATGACCAAGTTAGGAATGAACTCGACGGATGAAGCTGTACTCATAAATCGGCTTTGCCATGTGAGGCGATAGGAGGAGTATAGGTTACCTAGGATAATAATGGACGCTCTTATAGAGGGTAAGAGAACTAGAGGTAGACCAACACGACGATGGTCAGACTCAGTTTCTAACGATTTAAAGATAAGAGGTAAAGAACTAAATGAGGCCACAACACTAGTTGCAAATAGAGGATTGTGGCGACGTTTAGTAAATTCACAGAGGCTTACAGACTGAACCCTGAAAGGCATTACGGTCTATAATGATAATGTATGTATGTAAAGTCATATGGCATTGGCAAGGGCCAGAAAGAAAGGCGAAGTGCAATGACTTCAGAAATATCTGCGTTAATCAGTTGAAATTTTACTACTGCTCTGTTACTTCTGATACTACTACTTATAATAATAATAATAATAATAATAATAATAATAATAATAATAATAATAATAATAATAATAATCGATAATAATCGTACCCGTGCGGTACTCCTCAACTCCTTGCATATTAATGAAGCGCCTTGAAGACGCTACCTATCACATACGTGTAAAAATTGAAACTACTAGTGCAAGAAGTTGGGACGTTGGTCATCAGATGTCACTACTAAAGTGGTAGAGTAATATATAGAGTAATATGTTATTTAATGGTTTTCTAAACTGACTGGATTCTCTATTTATTTATTTATTTATTTATTTATTTATTTATTTATTTATTTATTTATTTATTTATTTATTTATTTATTTATTTATTTATTTTTGGCTGTATCACAGTTTGCGACAGCTATTTCAAAAGATTGGGACTTTTCTCCAGAGATGTCTCTTAAAAAAACTGATGTCATGCACTCTGGTACAAAGTGGAATAACTAGAAATTTTTAAAAAATATTGTGTTCATGGGTTTTCTGAATGAACTGACCTTCCTTATTATTGATACTTCAAGATTTTGCAACACTTCTTACTGATCCTGCCAACTTTGGATTCTGGCCAATCAAAATTTTGTGTATTTAATTATCAGCCAATCAAATGCTTCTTGTAATTTTTGTATTGTCCAATAAAATGAGAGGGTGTGTCCGATTTCAGTCCAGAGCCTTCTCGAATCTTCCTCCCGGGTATAAAAGCTGACGCCTTTTCGAATTAACGTATTGATCGTCGTATTATTGAATGTGTGTGCTAAGAGAGGAGACGGCGCCATCACCCATCAGCAGGCTAAGGTAATGGCCAAGATTTGTCTATCTCAGCAGTTATCTCAGTAAGCTGACTCGAGGGGAAGGTTCCAAACTATATAACAGTCCATCTCCTAAAATGTAAACTTTTCTTTCTTCTCATGCTAAAGTTCGAGTAAATAAAAAAAACTTAACTGAAATTCGGGAACAGAGAGTACGACACCATCTCGAGTTCCCTATTAACTTGTATTTGAGTGACTTTTTTTGTGACAGTTTTCTATCTGTAGCCTTGTAACTTATTCCTCTAGTCACCTCAGTAGTGTGGGATTAGCCTTTGAATCGATGGCCCACAAGCCCAAGTGGGGTTTTAATCTTTGATTTCAAGGAGCGCAAGTTTCAGCCTCCATATATTTTGATTTTTGGGCCAGTAACTTTAACCTGTACTGTTCTCGAAGGCCCGGTAGAATGGGTACTCGATACACCTGTATTATTTCTTAAAATAGAACTGCCAAAGTCTTGTTAAATGTAGGTTGTGTCTAGAAAGGCCAGGTGCAAGGTGCTCTAATAACAAGTGTACAAGTTAAAGGCTGTTAAGGGTTTGGGAGCGCAGTCTCCTTGGTTGAATTGTAGAGCATAGAGGATCTTTTCTTGTAACGTAATAGATACTTGTGTAAATATTGAGTGCTGCCTTTGGAACGCCCTAACCTTGAATATTGTGTTTTAAATATCATGTAAAAGGAACTGAGAGATTCGTCTCCTAGAATATCTGCCTAAACGAAACATTAGCGACGTTGGGACCTTTGTAAATTATGAGCTTGGTGCTCAAATTGTAACTTGCCAATTCTTGGTTTTTCTGTTTTTTCTTGATTTTAATATTTTAAAATTAATCTTTGACTATCGTAGATCGATCCATTCAAACCAGCGCCTTCTTTCACCTCTCTGTGATCCACGAAAACACGGTAAAAATAATTACATACATGCATACATACATACATACATACATACATACATACATACATAAATACATACTGCCCCCGTTTTGCCGGGCAGCTCAGCCGGTAAGCAAAAGTTCCTTACAGGCGACGCTAAAATATAAGGGGACAGGGACAATCTAAGGACTGACGACAAATGAAAACACTAAAAAGAAATGGGTTTTAACATTTATTAAATAAAATATTAGCACTTTCCAGACTCAATAAATATTTTCCAAAATCTTGAAATAAATTATTTATCTCTTCCCTGCTGGAATTCACCTCACAGTTCTCCATAAAATTTCATTCTGTAAAGATACG
This sequence comes from Anabrus simplex, assembly GCF_040414725.1. Taxonomy (NCBI): domain Eukaryota; kingdom Metazoa; phylum Arthropoda; class Insecta; order Orthoptera; family Tettigoniidae; genus Anabrus; species Anabrus simplex. The sequence continues at coordinate 1,772,984,283 of NC_090265.1, read as the reverse complement.
AAAGTGGGTCTTAATGAATTGTCTTAGAAAATTAAATGAACTATTATTTGAGAGAATCCTATCTCAAAATATCAAAATTCTGAATTATATCTTTCTTTTGAATTATAATTTAAATTGACAATACTCTGCGATTCATTTAACCGTGAGTCAAAATTCTACCTCACACGAAAAATCCAATAACTCATTTTTATTAATTAAATATTATTTCAATTAATTATTTAAGCTTCAAATTATATAATAAAATTATTTTGAAATTCAATATCCAACTCATTTAACTCTTATTTTTATGTCAATTGTCCTAGTGTTGTGCACAACTCACAATAAAGACTTAAATTTCCCGCATTGTAGCGTTAGACATTTTACATTTTGTGAGCTTAGTTCATTGACGCGATCCTTGCTTAAGTATTTTCCCTCGAAGCAAAGATCCTAATCTATCTTATTCCGTCATAAAATCACTTAAAGATTCATAATTGAGCCAAATATGCTCGCCACAAAACAACAAAAAAAATCGAGACTTTACGCGTTCAGCGTACACATAACATGACGAAATATAACCATGGAAATCACAATTACAAACAAAATCAGTCATTCATCCATCTCACATTCAAGCTTTGGTCCACGGTGATATTATTAAATAGATTTAACGAATCCTATCTCTTTATTTTTATTTTTAAATTTTATTTGAAATATGAGAGCTTCTCTCGATGACCATATCAGACAAGGGCTACCATTACGATCGTCTGACGTGTGATTGTGACAGGATTATCACTTTTCCAATGAAATAAATTCCACAACGATGTTCCAGGATAATTTTACAGTAGAAATCGTCACTAAAAATTCCATAGAACTGCCTACAGTCACAGATAAATAAACATTCGCGCATACGGTCTATGAGTCACGACTGCGTTATTTTTAATCTCTTATTATCTCAAATTATTGATCAACATGTGCTGCATAAGAAGAAATTATGTTCAAAAACACACTCTCTTCCTTAACTGACTCATGTAATGGACACACAAATAAAATCCTATCTTAAGATCCATTTACAAGTCTCGAAAAATACCAATAACAGTATATGCAAAATTTGTGGACATCCAAGCCACGACCAATATTCCAGGCCAACATCTACTTCAATATAGCACACATTAATCACTTATAAGCACAGTAATAATTACACTCATGACCTTTAAACATTCTATTAGACCGTAATAATGTCAATTATTATTATTATTATTATTATTATTATTATTATTATTATTATTATTATTATTATTATTATTATTATTATACGCGCGCGGTCGCGTCATCGCAGGCTATGGTTTAATGAAATCATAGATGACTCTATTCTATCTCGAATCTATGGTAAACCACAAAACATCAAGGAAAAATCCTAGATTCACAGAACACGTCGATATTCTGTCCCAAATAATTAAAAAATCATTCCATCATTAATTTATAAATTAATAACTATTATCGCGTGGGTCAAATATTTTTAACACTTCGCTAGACTTATCATGGGACAGTGAGAACATGTCACGAAGCACTCACTCAATAGAACAAATTATAGGTCCCAATTACACTCCCACACACATCAAATCTACCAACACCAGTGAAAGAAGAGTGAAATTCCTAACTACAAAGACTATTAGAAATGATTTCAAATATCCAAGCAAGGACTACGTCTACATAATTATTACAACAGAAAATAGAGAAAAATATAATTAAAAATCTTAGCTGTAGTAGACTTGGCTTCTGGACTCGGTTGATGATCAGTGAATATTTAACCAAACTCCATCTCCGATGTTATTCTCTCCCGGGCTGAATTATGCCTCACATTTTAATGATACATGGCTGCAGCAGGCGAGGACTTAGGACAATTACAAACTCCGTCGAAATGCTGAAGTTCCATTCTTCCAAAGTATTTCAGGACTGCTAGGAATCTTGCGTCTTCTGGTGAAAGCTGAAACTAAAAGATCTGTCTTAGAAAAAGTACCTAACACACACTCGATTCTTCAAGATGGCACAGTTTTTACCTACTTTAAAACATTTTCTTCAGATTTATAAATTTAAAGAAATCTGAACTGCTGCGTTTCCGATATTTCGGCGTCACAAAATTTCCTCAGAAGCAGAAAATTTATCGTCTTTCCTCAATGAATGCTGGTAATATTCCACGTCGGATACGTCGTTTCCAATAACACATGTGCTCATACAATTATTCCCGTAGACAACTGAGCAACTGAGCAAATTAGCAGAACAGAATGAGCCGAATGAGCAGAATGAGCAGAATAGAATGAGAATGATTTTCCCAAGTACATGGGTATTTATTTCTTCAAGACGTAGGTGTGTTTGTTAATTAAATTTAATTGGCTGAGATTTTGCGATCGGGCTAACCTTGCGATTCAATTGGTTAAATATCATGACGTCAAAATCTCAAAGTATTGATCGCTTTTAATCTGGTCGAGTTCCTGTCCACGTGCCACCCTTCTGATGTCTTCAACAAGGCACAAAAAAAACCCAGACTCGCTTACACGGCACGGGAAAAACCTGTTTCCTGCTGGCTATCAGATAGTGCAGAGTTGAACTCACCTTCCTGGACGACAATTTTATGCATGGTTCCACTCAAGTAATAAAATATTCTTTCCACACAAACCAATAACCAATTTTCAAGGGTGCATATTCTCCCGTGGCTGAAAAAATGATTTGATGGGCAGATTAAATCATTATTATCTGGAAATATAATTAACATGTCCCTTGAAAATTTTGAAGTACAGTTATGTGTCACACTATTCCATAGTTATTCCAGATGACGTTCCAGCACGTAGCCTACTATTGTCCAGTTCCAGCGCGGCACAAAGCAAGCGTAATTTACTCATGGCGGAATCTTGTAACTCCTGACACTTTTTGCATACTTCTTCCGTCATATTGACCTGCGTTGAAGCATGAAGGTAGATTGGATCCTCATCTTCGTTCCATGACGTTTCCTCTTCAAAGATGACGTTTATTTGACCAATAGCAGATTGTTTAGGACAGTTATAACTCTTCAAATTTGAACCATTATGAACTCCTTCATATGATTGATCAAGACTTTGTATGCGATAGGCATTGTTCCCATAGACTTTAATAATTTTGTACGGCCCAATAAATAACGGTGCAAACTTGGCATAAAATTTACTTGTGGTTTCTGAGGAAGCTGGTTTCTTGAGTAACACAAGCTCATGTAATTTTAATGGACGACGAAACTTCTAGTTTCTGACACGTCTTTGCCTTCTCTCAGCTTGTTCCTTCAGAGATTTTGCTGCCTTCTCAATATTCTCCTCCAGGGTAGGTTTTACATTTCCTGGGCATTGAATGATACTATCCCAAGGTCGGTAAGGTCGTCTGTCAAAATGAAGAACAACTGGAATCTGAGATGTTGCCTCGTGCACAGTGTTATTTAAGCATTCCATCATAATTGGTAACACATCTACCCATAACCAATGTGTATTTCCGCAGAAAATACGGCAGAATTTTGACAGTTCCTGCATTACTCTTTCAGCTGGATTGCTCGATGGATGGCGGACAGAATTCAATATATGCTTAATGCCCAATTGTTCCATAGCTTGACGAAATTCAGTGGAGGTAAACTGTGATCCGTGATCAGTCAATATGGCCTTTGGCTTGCCCATATGAGGTATCAGGTTGCGGATTATCCGACGGATTACAGATTTGGAATTCGCCTTTTGGATAGGATACAAGGCAATATACTTAGAAAATACGTCGATAGTGACTATTACATGTCGGTTTCCCGTCCTAGAGATCGGGACTGGTCCAAATAGGTCCATTGCAAATAACTGTTTAGGCCCTGTAGGTATTATGGGAATAGGACTATGCTGAAGCAGATGAGAGCTAGGTTTTACTCGCTGACAAGTATCACAGGTGCGGACTACATTACGAACAATGGTTCGAAGTTTCTCCCAAGTGAATTTCTCTTGAATAGTGGCAACCGTCTTGTCAATACCACCATGACCTGTTATTCTGTGCGTATGCCAGATAAGGGATTCCTGTAATTTTGGAGGCACCACAACTCTAAGTTCAGATTTTGCAGAATCAATGAATTTAAATAATATTCCATCCAAATATTGGTAACGTGAAGCTTTCCTCTTACATCTTCTGTAATTAGGTTCTCCAGGTTTGATTCTCTTCTCCAAAAAGTCTATGATGTTTCGTAAATCTTTGTCTCTTTTCTGGGCTTGCCGGATATAACGTAATTTTCTTAAAAATTCGTGGTCCTCTGGAACTAATTCAATCTGATGGATTTCCTCAGTATCGGCATTCGGGTTACGACTTAAACAGTCAGCTAATAAATTGCTTTTTCCAGTACAGTGCTCCAGTTTGATGTCAAATTGCTGGACAAACATCGTCCACCTGAATATTCGTTCGGATGCCATGGTAGTTTTCAACATGAACGTCAAAGCTTTGTGGTCAGTCCTGATAATAATTTGATAACCATATATTATCTTCTGCCAGTATTTGAGGGCATAAACTATTGATAACATCTCCAATTCAGTAACCGTATAGTGCTTTTCGTGATTTCTCAATTTTCTGCTGACGAAGGCAAGATAAATTCTCCTTTCAGGGTCTTCCTTATTTTCTTGGAATAACACAGCTCCAATTCCAATACCTGATGCGTCTGTTTGTAATATGAACGGTTTTCCAAAGTCTGGATATCCCAATTTGACGTGTTGTATCAGCATTTCCTTGGTCTTATTAAATGCTGTCTCACATTCATCATTCCATTTCCATCTGTTCCCTTTTTTTAGCTTATCCTGTAGAGGTGCGACAGTCTGCGTAAAATTAGAGCAATGGTTGGCGAAAAAGTTGGCCATCCCTAAAAATTGCCTTACATGTTTTACTCTTAAGGGCCTTGGAAATTTACTTATGGCTTCAATCTTGACCGGGTTAGGTCTGATTCCTTCACCATCTATTATATGTCCTAAAAATAAAATTTCAGTCTGACAGAATTTTGACTTGGCTAGATTTATATGGAATCCCGTTCTAGAAAGATTTTCCAGCAATTTCTCCAGTTTAGATAAGTGATCTTCGAAGGTTTCACTGGCCAAAAGTAAGTCGTCAATGTACTTAGTCGTGAAGCTCTTTACTTCCTCCGTAAGACATCGATCCAATGCTCGAATAAGAGCGCTTCCTGCATTAGATATGCCGAAGGGCAATTTTCGGAAGACGTAGGTCTGTTGGTTGAACATGAATCCAGTTAGGAGTCTAGATTTTTCCTCCAGGAGAATGTGATAATATGAAGAAGTGAAGTCGACTGACGTAAAGAGATTCATCCCTCGAAATTTCCTTAGAACTTCCTTAATAGCAGGTGCCTGGTCTCTTTCAGGGATTAGCTTCCGGTTTATCTCCAGAGCGTCTAAACACAAACGAAGGGATCCATCTGGCTTGCTTACGATGACCAAAGAACTAAGAAAATGTGTACTAGCTTTCATTATAATCCCATCTTTCTCCATGCCTTCAATTAATTTTTCCACTCTAGAATGGAATTTCTCCGGGATCGGGTATGGCTTCTTCTTGAAAGGAGTCAATTCAGTTGCCACCAATGAATATTTAAAATCTGGAATTTGTCCCGGTTTGTCATCAAACAAGTTCTTATATTTTAATAATAAATTTCGAAGTTGTTCCTTTTCCTTATCAGTTCCCTGAGCTGAATTCACCTTCTGATTTATAAGATCCAAGGGATGTGCTCTATTTTCGCCCTCTTCAATGATGTCATCCAGAACCTGATGAATTTCTTCTAAGGCCTCATGGTCTTCTTTCTCCCTCGATGTTAAGGCGCAATTTATGTGGAACACCTCTTGGTCGGTTACATCAACAGGATTCATGACTGCAGTTTCTGAAAATTCCTCCAGACGAAATACTATTTGGTTGGAGTCCAAACTAATGTCTGCGTGGTATGATGTAAGAAAATCCATTCCAAGAATGATATTAAATTTGATATTTGTCATAGCCAAAAATATATTAGGGAACTTGGTGTTTCCGAATTCCACATCGAGTAATGTCTGCTGCTTGCAAGTTACAATCTTGTCAGGGATAATTCCTTTAATTTTAACATGTGAGACTGGAATGATGGGTATTTCATGCCTTTCTCTCAAGTCATTCATAAATGATGTTGATATTACACTAATAGTGGAGCCGGTGTCAACTAAGCATTTAACTCTCACGCCACAAATTCTAGCTAATATTATTGGTAATGTCCTTGCATTATTTCTACTAGTCTCAAGATTTTCTTCTAACAGATCATCAGATTTAGTAACCCATGAATCGATCTGAACTACAATCCATTCCTTCGGGACCTCTGAATTACAAGAGTTAGGATTCGTACTATCATTTTCTAGTTGGATGGATGTTTTTTTTTAATAGCCCCTTGGCTATAATCTTCCTTTTCATAGCGCTGACGATTCTCTTCTTGCTTAGCTCTTTGGTATTCTAAGCTTTCTGCTCCTACTATATCTGGGTTCACGTCCTGGTCTTGAATCGCGTGACGCCACTTGGATTTTTCTTGATTTTCTTTGCGTAATTCCTGGATGTATTTCTCTCTCTCTTCTTGTCTCCAGTTTCTTTTTCTTCCTCCCGTACAGTTAGTTTCACTATTTCTTCTCCACCTTCCTCGAATATTTTCATAGGGTCTGCGTCGTACATTCCTTCGGAAATAATCTCTCTCCTTGTCACTTCTGTGTCCTGACCTTGGAGAACGGTCTCTCGGTGACATTTCCTTTGTAGTTTGACCGCTAGGTCTCCCTTGGTTGAACGAAGCTCCACTGTCGGCTCGGATGACTGTAGCTTGCAACACCTGTTGTTCTTGACCTAGGTTACGTCGTGGTGGTTCTCTCGAAGTTAAATCGATTTGTCGAAGCACGGCTTCAACCTGAATTGCGGTCTGCGCGTTCGAAGCAATCATTATACGTTGAATGTCCGCTGGAAGTTGCCTTATTATTACACGGACTACTTCAACTTCTGGGGGTGGCATATCAAGCTCCTTTAGTTTACGTAATTGAGCTGAGAAATAATCAGCGTAGCGTGTGGGCGTAGAAGAAGCGTACCTCTTAGCGTAGAGGTCTGTTTTTAAATTATGCTGTAAGTCACTGTTCCAATATCTCTCCAGAAATGCCTTCTTAAACCCTTCAAAATCTTCAAATGAATACTTGAACGCTTCATACCATGTTAATACTGAATTCTCCAAATAGCGTTCAGTCACCCTTAGTTGGCGTTCAGGAGGTATTTTATTATCTCTAAAGTATTCCTGAAGTTCACGAATGAAGCTTTTAGGAGTAACGCCTTTAACATTATTGAACTTCTTTGGCTGTTCCTCATGAAGTTTAATAATATTAACAATTTGAGTCTGACCTGAAACATTTGCTGAATTTATCCCACTACTGTCCTGATTTATGTAAGGATTGGTGTTATTTATGGGATTAGCCATGTCCATCCTATTATCTACTTTTGGAGTTGAAGACGGGACTTCACCAGACATCCGCTTCTCCAATTGACCTTGCCTTTCCAATAATGTTGAAGTGACAATATTATGACTCTTGCCCTGAAGTTTGATTATCTTAAGCTCTTCAACAAGTTCCTTAATTCCGTCCTGAAGTTCTCGCTTCGATGCTTCGGACGCAGCTTTTACTTCGCTAATTTCCTTGTCCATTTCCGTTTTTATTTCTTTAAGACCTGTCTGTGTCTCTTCAATAGTCTCATAGAAATATTCTAGCCTTTCTGACGTGGTTACTTGGGAAACTTTTATTTCTGCTATGACTCCCTTTTCCACTTGTTTCAAAGTTTCGCAAAGGCCGGTAAACTTTTAACTCCATGCTGCCTTAGTTGCTGTAAGGTCCTCTGCATTGTCCACAATTTTCTCCTCAATATTCTGAAAGTTTTTCTCCACCTCATTTTTGTATTTATCAAGCCCCTGTAGTACGTCTGTCTGGACTTTAGCGAGTCTCTCACTAACTTCGTTCGACATATCAGCTAACGAACTTGTAATACCCGCCTGTATTTCACCTTTAAAGTCTGAGAAGTTCTGTTTAACTGCTACAAGTTCACTTTGAATGGATGCTATTTTTCCATTAAATAATTTCACATCCATGTGCAGTTTATTAATGTTTTCGTCCGTCCTATTCTGTATTTCTTCCAAAGCACTTTTAAGATCGGATTTAAATTTATCCTGACCCTCGTTCAGTTCTAATTTCAGTTTTTCGTTATTTTCAATAAGACCCTGTTTCAATCGCTCCTGATTTTCATTAAATTCAGCACTAAGTTCCTGTTTTAATTTAGCACTATTTTCGCTTAATTCAGCGCTAAGTTCCTGTTTTAACTCCTGTTTTAATTTATCACTATTTTCACTTAGGTCCTGCTTCAAGCTATCTTTCAAATTTCCTAACGCATTCTCCAAAAATGCACGCCATTCATCCATAATAACAAACTTTTCAAAGAAACGGCAGTTCAGACCTCGGGGAGAATAATATCAGAGTATAAACCAGAGTCCAGTTCCACGTCTACTAATGAATTAAGCTCACCTCCTTAGGGGAAGATTTGTATATCATTTCAATAATATCTAACTATTAAAATCCGAAATGTTGCGCAAATGCAGTCGCATAAAAAAAATATGAAATTTTCCTAATCTCCAAGATTTTGTTTCAAGTATTCAACATGGCCCTTCCTAACTTTAACTAAAGTGCTCTCTGCCACAGAGATCTGGGCTAAGAAAAGTTATCAAATAACCCAAAAATCCTATTGTCGCCGCATCTTGCTTATGTCCAAATTTTGGACTACAAGATCGAGTCCTTAGATTGGCGTCGTCGATGAAATTCGGGCCAAGCACGTTACGGGCGCCAAATTTGTACTACCTGCCCCCGTTTTGCCGGGCAGCTCAGCCGGTAAGCAAAAGTTCCCAGAGGCGGAACGTTCGCTTACAGGCGACGCTAAAATATAAGGGGACAGGGACAATCTAAGGACTGACGACAAATGAAAACACTAAAAAGAAATGGGTTTTAACATTTATTAAATAAAATATTAGCACTTTCCAGACTCAATAAATATTTTCCAAAATCTTGAAATAAATTATTTATCTCTTCCCTGCTGGAATTCACCTCACAGTTCTCCATAAAATTTCATTCTGTAAAGATACGAAAGTGGGTCTTAATGAATTGTCTTAGAAAATTAAATGAACTATTATTTGAGAGAATCCTATCTCAAAATATCAAAATTCTGAATTATATCTTTCTTTTGAATTATAATTTAAATTGACAATACTCTGCGATTCATTTAACCGTGAGTCAAAATTCTACCTCACACGAAAAATCCAATAACTCATTTTTATTAATTAAATATTATTTCAATTAATTATTTAAGCTTCAAATTATATAATAAAATTATTTTGAAATTCAATATCCAACTCATTTAACTCTTATTTTTATGTCAATTGTCCTAGTGTTGTGCACAACTCACAATAAAGACTTAAATTTCCCGCATTGTAGCGTTAGACATTTTACATTTTGTGAGCTTAGTTCATTGACGCGATCCTTGCTTAAGTATTTTCCCTCGAAGCAAAGATCCTAATCTATCTTATTCCGTCATAAAATCACTTAAAGATTCATAATTGAGCCAAATATGCTCGCCACAAAACAACAAAAAAAATCGAGACTTTACGCGTTCAGCGTACACATAACATGACGAAATATAACCATGGAAATCACAATTACAAACAAAATCAGTCATTCATCCATCTCACATTCAAGCTTTGGTCCACGGTGATATTATTAAATAGATTTAACGAATCCTATCTCTTTATTTTTATTTTTAAATTTTATTTGAAATATGAGAGCTTCTCTCGATGACCATATCAGACAAGGGCTACCATTACGATCGTCTGACGTGTGATTGTGACAGGATTATCACTTTTCCAATGAAATAAATTCCACAACGATGTTCCAGGATAATTTTACAGTAGAAATCGTCACTAAAAATTCCATAGAACTGCCTACAGTCACAGATAAATAAACATTCGCGCATACGGTCTATGAGTCACGACTGCGTTATTTTTAATCTCTTATTATCTCAAATTATTGATCAACATGTGCTGCATAAGAAGAAATTATGTTCAAAAACACACTCTCTTCCTTAACTGACTCATGTAATGGACACACAAATAAAATCCTATCTTAAGATCCATTTACAAGTCTCGAAAAATACCAATAACAGTATATGCAAAATTTGTGGACATCCAAGCCACGACCAATATTCCAGGCCAACATCTACTTCAATATAGCACACATTAATCACTTATAAGCACAGTAATAATTACACTCATGACCTTTAAACATTCTATTAGACCGTAATAATGTCAATTATTATTATTATTATTATTATTATTATTATTATTATTATTATTATTATTATTATTATTATTATTATTATACGCGCGCGGTCGCGTCATCGCAGGCTATGGTTTAATGAAATCATAGATGACTCTATTCTATCTCGAATCTATGGTAAACCACAAAACATCAAGGAAAAATCCTAGATTCACAGAACACGTCGATATTCTGTCCCAAATAATTAAAAAATCATTCCATCATTAATTTATAAATTAATAACTATTATCGCGTGGGTCAAATATTTTTAACACTTCGCTAGACTTATCATGGGACAGTGAGAACATGTCACGAAGCACTCACTCAATAGAACAAATTATAGGTCCCAATTACACTCCCACACACATCAAATCTACCAACACCAGTGAAAGAAGAGTGAAATTCCTAACTACAAAGACTATTAGAAATGATTTCAAATATCCAAGCAAGGACTACGTCTACATAATTATTACAACAGAAAATAGAGAAAAATATAATTAAAAATCTTAGCTGTAGTAGACTTGGCTTCTGGACTCGGTTGATGATCAGTGAATATTTAACCAAACTCCATCTCCGATGTTATTCTCTCCCGGGCTGAATTATGCCTCACATTTTAATGATACATGGCTGCAGCAGGCGAGGACTTAGGACAATTACAAACTCCGTCGAAATGCTGAAGTTCCATTCTTCCAAAGTATTTCAGGACTGCTAGGAATCTTGCGTCTTCTGGTGAAAGCTGAAACTAAAAGATCTGTCTTAGAAAAAGTACCTAACACACACTCGATTCTTCAAGATGGCACAGTTTTTACCTACTTTAAAACATTTTCTTCAGATTTATAAATTTAAAGAAATCTGAACTGCTGCGTTTCCGATATTTCGGCGTCACAAAATTTCCTCAGAAGCAGAAAATTTATCGTCTTTCCTCAATGAATGCTGGTAATATTCCACGTCGGATACGTCGTTTCCAATAACACATGTGCTCATACAATTATTCCCGTAGACAACTGAGCAACTGAGCAAATTAGCAGAACAGAATGAGCCGAATGAGCAGAATGAGCAGAATAGAATGAGAATGATTTTCCCAAGTACATGGGTATTTATTTCTTCAAGACGTAGGTGTGTTTGTTAATTAAATTTAATTGGCTGAGATTTTGCGATCGGGCTAACCTTGCGATTCAATTGGTTAAATATCATGACGTCAAAATCTCAAAGTATTGATCGCTTTTAATCTGGTCGAGTTCCTGTCCACGTGCCACCCTTCTGATGTCTTCAACAAGGCACAAAAAAAACCCAGACTCGCTTACACGGCACGGGAAAAACCTGTTTCCTGCTGGCTATCAGATAGTGCAGAGTTGAACTCACCTTCCTGGACGACAATTTTATGCATGGTTCCACTCAAGTAATAAAATATTCTTTCCACACAAACCAATAACCAATTTTAAAGGGTGCAATACATACACACATACATACATACATTCATACATACATACATACATACATACATACATAGGTTATCAATATCATTATCATTATTAGAATATCATTATAGACCGTTATTCCTTTCAGCTCTCAGTCTGCAAACCTCTGTGAATTCACTAAACGTCGCCACAATCCTCTATTTGCAACTAGTGCTGTGGCCTCATTTAGTTCTATACCTCTTACCTTAAATCGTTAGAAACTGAGTCTGACCATCGTCGTCTAGGTCTACCTCTACTTCTCTTACCCTCCATAACTGAGTCCATTATTCTTCTAGGTAACCTATCCTCCTCCATTCGCCACACATGACCCGACCACCGAAGCCGGTTTATACGTACAGCTTCATCCATCGAGTTCATTCCTAAATTAGCCTTTATCTCCTCATTCCGAGTAGCCTCCTGACATTGTTCCCACCTGTTTGTACCAGCAATCATTCTCGCTTCTTTCATGTCTCTTACTTCTAACTTATGAATAAGATATCCTGAGTCCACCCAGTTTTCGCTCCCCTAAAGCAAAGTTGGTCTGAAAACAGACCGATGTAGAGATAATTTCCTCTTGGAGCTGACTTCCTTCTTACAGAATACTGTTGCTCGCAACTGCGAGCTCACTGCGTTAGCTTTACTACACCTTGATTCAACCTCACTTGCTATAGTAGTATAATAGGACAGTTGGGAGGCCACCACCTCCTCCGGCTCTCGGCAGGACCCTCCGCCTCCTTCGGGAAATTTGAATTTTGGCGGGAAATTTGAATTTTGGCGCGAGATTTGAATTTGTAAACAAAGCCACGTGCTTTTTGACAGCTGTCATCGACAACAACGCATCGCTAACCTCACTGCTGCCATCTTGACGGGCCTATACCTCAGTGGTACCAACTTAACCTAACTAGCGCGAGATTTGAATTTGTAAACAAATCCACGTGTTTCTTGACAGCCACGTGCTTTTTGACAGACAACAACGCATCGCTAACCTCACTGCTGCCATCTTGACGGGCCTAAACCTCAGTGGTACCAACTTAACCTCACGAGCGCGAGATAAACAAAGCCACGTGCTTTTTGACAGCCACGTGCTTTTTTGACAGCTGTCATCCGCCATCTTTAAACTACAGAGCACCGTGCTGCCCTCTTTATCGCAGTAGCTGCAAATTCGTCACCTGTCATCGGCAGTGCTGCCATCTTGGCGGCCTAAAACTTGGTGCTACCAACTTAACCTCACTAGCGCAAGATAAACAAATCCACGTGCTTTTTTGACAGCTGCCATCCGCCATCTTTAATCTATAGAGCACAGTGCTGCCCTCTTTAGCTACTTACCTTTGAAATGTGGAGGCGGATAATTTGAAAAATGCTTTTTGACAGCAGCCATCTTTGAGCACCGTGATGCCCTCTTTAGCTAGATACCTTTGAAATGTGGTGGCAGACAATTCCACGTGACAGCAGCCATCTATGAGCACAGTGCTGCCCTTTTTGTGGTGGCGGGAAATTCCACGTGCTCTTGTTTGGAAACAAACTCACGTGCTTTTTTTGACAGCTGTCATCCGCAATCTTGCATCACAAACCTCAGTGCTGCACTCTTTAGCTAGATACCTTTGAAATGTGGTGACAGCAATTTCAAAAACTCTACATTCTCTTGTTTGGAAACAAACCTATGCGCGTTTTTTTTGACAGCTATCATCCGCCATCTTTAATCCAGAGAGCACCGTGCTGCCCTCTTTAGCTACTTACCTTTGAAATGTGGTGGCGGCAAATTCTACGCGCTCTTGTTTGGAAACAAACCCATGTGCTTTTCTGACAGCTGTCATCCGCCATCTTTAATCCAGAGAGAACAGTGCTGCACTCTTTAGTTGAAATGTGATGGCGGCAAATTCTACGTGCTCTTGTTTGGAAACAAATCAACGTGCTTTTTGACAGCTGTCATCCGCCATCTTTAATCAACAGAGCACCATGCTGCACTCTTTAGTTGAATTGTGGTGGCGGCAAATTCCACGTGCTCGTGTTTGGAAAAAAATTCTACGTGCTCTTCAGGTGTCATCCACCATCTTTAATCAAGAGAGCACCGTGCTGCCCTCTTTGTGGTGATGGATAACTTGAAAAATTCGTTTTTGACAAGCAGCCATTTTTAATCCAGAGAGAACAGTGCTGCCTTCTTTAGCTACTTACCTTTGAGGCGGTTAATTTGAAAAATTCTATTTGACAAGCTGCCATCTTTAATGAAAAGAGCATCGTGGTGCTATCTTGCGGGTTATTTTTACGTCACAGCTGCCATCCACCATCTTGCATTGCTAACCTTAGTGCTGCCCTCTTTTGCTACTTACCTTCGAGGCGGACTATCGCACACCTCAGTGCTGCACTCTTTAGTTGAAATGTGGTAGCGGATAATTTGAAAAATTCTTTTTTGACAAGCAGCCATCTTTAAACTACAGAACACCGTGCTGCTATCTTTATCGTAGTAGCGAGCAATTTAAAATCTGGATCCTTTTTTATAACAGCTGTCATCCGCCATATTTAATCTAGAGAGCACCGTGCTGCCCTCTTTGTGGTGGTGGTAAATTCCACGTGCTTTACAAACCCACGTGCTTTTTGTCATCCGCCATCTTTAATCAAGAGAGCGTAGTGCCGCACTCTATGTAGTAGCGGATAATTTGAAACAATCTTTTTGACAAACAGCCATCTTTAATCAACACAGTTACCGCTATCTTACATCGCTTACCTCTGTGCTACACTCTTTAGTTGAAATGTGGTGGCGGTAAATTCGAACAAGTTTAATCATACATCGGGGGAGCTAGAGTAAGCACGTGCTGCAGTGATGACGTCATCATGCATGTTTAGACTTTTCTTAAGAGTAAGTCGGTGTAAAGGAATGCAATAAGTATGCATCATAAAAACAAGAGTTTGCATGTGCTGCAGCGATGACGTTATTGTAGGTGCGCATGTTTAAACCCGTTCGTTGACTAAAAGCTTCGAGAAACAGTGATAGAGAGTGGAGTGCAAACATGACGAAAACATTAATAGTTGATGTGCAAGGCTTTAAAGTAAACGGAAACAAATTTGTGTTTAAAGAGGTGGCTGTGTTAGATTGCAGTGTGTTGTGGGCACCAAAACTTGTTAGTTTAGTATTTAGCCCACCGTTCCCTTACTGTTTGCAAACAGATGAAGATAAAAAGCAGTCTCAGTGGATTGAAAACAATTTAGGTTTGAAGTGGGAAGAAAAAGGAATACCTTATCGTTTTCAACCTTTAATGATGAATGCACATTTGTCAAGAGCAGATCTTGTTCTTTTAAAGGGTTGTGAAAAGAAAGAATGGTTGCGTGATTTTCTACCATCATCGTGTGAAATTATCGACACGCATGAATTGGGGTGCCCATCATTTAAAACTCTTCCGAAAGAGCATAGTAGAGAAACAAGTAAACAGTCTTTACAACATGTATGCATACTCTTTGATTGGTTGTGTTGCAGTGCATGCCGGGAAGTGAACAACATATGTAAACTGCAGTGTCGAAATAACCTTAGTGTAAAAGAATCATTTGTAGAGTAAAGACATCATGTCATTTCTAACAGATACTAAGTGTAACGCAGTTGAAAAGGCGATCGTAAAGTTTTATGCATGCAAAAAGAAACTAAACACATTTACTGAAGAAGAGTTAAATGCATTACCAAAGGCATTTTTGGTTAATGTAGCTCCAAATGCTGTAAAGAAGATTTGGGATAAGGTGCCTCGTGAGTGGACTCAAGATCCTGTTTTGTCAGAGCTTCAAACGTGTAGTTTACATCATAAACACGTGAGTTTAGGTAGAAGACCTTCTGTGAGACAGTGCCGTATATGTCAACTAATTAAATCTTATCACGGACCTAAAACTAACGAGTTGTGTTCGCTTATAAACACTTATCATGGCTGTGGAAAGAGTAAACAAGGAAGCATGTTGGGCGTGGACTCATCAATAAAGTGATTGATCTTCTTTTCTTCGAGCTTCATCTCCCCTGCGGCCCTAGAACACGTTCGCCTGACACGTAGTTACATGCTGCCTGCATAGAGTATGTCGTGTAGCTGTTAAAATCTGCTTCGTAAAGTTATGCTATGTGTGTGTGTTATTACCTAGTGCTTTAGCAGCTCAGAAGATAGCAGCACTTGTCGTTGTTGGTGAAATAAAACGAAAACTGAGTAACAAAGACCGTAAAATAAACAAAGGATAAAAATGTATATATAGTCTAAAATAAATATGAATTGTCAAAACATATTACAGGTGTTGTTTAATCCTACAGCATGTCCTAGTGACTTAGAAGAAAGGAAACGTAGAGGATTAAAAGAAAACACACATAAGATTTAAAGTACATCCTCTTTATTAATCCATGAATTAAAGTTGTTATTAAAACCAAGCCATTTAACATACAGTTTATTGCAACGACGTCGAATAACACGTTCAACTAAATAGTGATCAGGATATTTTGTTTTCTGCAGTTCTTCGATGTAGAATCCTCCTTCAATAGGCTGTCCTCTGAGATCGCGAAGTAAATACGTAACTGGATTAGTAAGCTTAACACTTCTGATTTGAAAAATTCCAGTGCTCCAGTTAGGTGTGTATCCTTTTGCAAAGATAGACTTGTGTTTGCTGATGCGAACAAAATCACCTTCTTTAAAGCGATAGCGACGTGGATCAGCTGTTTTAATTACAAGATGAATAGAATTTATACGAGGTGTATTCTTTGTAACAAGACGTGGCTTTGTCTCGATAGTGCGATGAGGTGTATCGTTGTAGGTAGATAAAAGTCTAGGTAGCAGATCAATCCAACGATATGAACCTTGCGCTGTAAATTCTCGCCACATCATTGTTTTGAGTGTACGATTAAAGCGTTCTACAACACTTGCCTTGAGATTGCTGAACGTAGAGTAATGTTGAATACCAAGTAACTTGAGGTAAGAAGAAAAATCCTTGTAAAACTCTTTACCTTGATCAGTTTGAAGAAGCCTTGGGCAGCGTTTCGATTCTTCAACAATATGTTTAAATGCTTCTTTAACTGAGCTGCTGTTTTAGAACGCACGGGTTGTGCAAAAGCAAACTTCGAGTACACATCGATAACAGTAAGTAGATACTTATACCCCTTATTACTAGAAGCATATGGAATCATTTCTACTAAGTCTGCTTGCCAGAGATCATCTTTTCCTCGTGTAATAACGCGTCTGCGACAGTAGGTGCGACGTGCTGGTTTATGTAACTCATGTGCGATGTTTACCTTTACAGGTGAGATCTTCTCTTGACGAGCCATTACAAAATAATACCGGCATAACGTAGTTCTCTTTCTATTTCTAGAATTTCTGATCCGTGACCAGTGTGACCAGCCTCTTGCGATGCTCTTTAAAGTTGTAATCGTTCAACGAGTAAGTTTGGGTCATTCCAGTATCTTACATCCACATACGGCAACAAAGGCTTGTAGATAACATCTAGACTACGTGCAGTCGGAAACAGCTTAGAAATAAACTCACGATACTTGTAACTCTTTTTCGCATTTACAGCTTCTGTTCTCTTGTAATTACGTCGTGTTGCGTCAGTAGCAAAAAGTATTGCTTTATATTTTTTAAGATCATCTTGTAAAATTATATCCTTGTCAGGTATTCGTGAGAAAAGAAGTTCTAAGTGTCCTTTCGTAGGTTTATAGGTAACACCTTTTACAATGAGTTTGTTGTTATTAATCTTAACATTTGAATTTCCTATCCGGAAACAGTCATCTTCGTAGCGAATACCGTAGGTAGTGTCAGTTTGTCCTGTAAAACGTTTTTCTATATAAGGTGCAAAGAGATATCCATAGGTATCTTGAATAAAAGTTCTAAACTGATTGCGATACTCTGGTGTAATCATAACCTCAGACAAAGATGGTAGATTTTGCGTCGATGTAGTAGGTGTTTCAGCAATAACATCTGTAGTTAAAAACTCAACACGCTTAGATGGTGATGTATCATTAAGTTCTTCTTCTCCTTCTTCCTTATCTTCCTCTTCTTCTTCTTCTTCTTGATCTACATCCTGCTTCTTCTCTTCCGTATCTTCTTCATGCTTTTCTTCTTCATGCTTCTCTTTATGATATGATGTTTGCATAGAAGCAAAACTTGAAGTAGACTGCGGTAATGAAGTAGAATTAAAAATTTCTTTCAGTGGTGTACTTAGTTGTGTTTTTAAAAATAAATCCGTGTCTGCTTTAATACGTTTAAGCTCTTTAAATTTCCGTCGAATATTGTTTCGAGCTTGTGATCTCCTTGCTAGATGTTAACATGATGATGGTTTTTAATCAAGTAGTTACTGTAATTCTGTGTTAATGCATATAAAATGATCGAAACCCATGCGATATCGTCCATGCTGTACATCACTTTCTTTATCAATAACTAAAAAGCTGTAACGGTGTAATGACCAAAACATTTAGCTCACATACGTTTAAAGTCATCGAATGTCATATCACTGTTAACATGATCGTTATACACATGTCGCATGTTGCGCTCATCTTGCCGAAAAAGCACAATAACATTTACGTTGTCCGTATGAACTGCTTAGGCACACGATAATAGGTTTGGCACAAATAGATGCAATCAACATATTTATGCCGACCCATACTAAAGAATGCACGAATAACGTTTTGCTGTTCTATTGCGACATCATCAAAGATCATAAGAGAATTAGGAAGCACATCGTCTGGTGATGGTACTTGCTCATGCGAATTAAATTTAAAATATCTTATTCCATCTTTAACTAGATCGTGCATTACAGTTTGTAGAATAGTATATAGCGGCTGATAGAGTGACTTTGCGAAAACGTAAATATTCTCGAAGCGTACACCATTTACAGAAGTAATAAGTGTGAGTAAAAGATTTGTTTTCCCGCATCCCGACGGACCTGATATAATACATCGAACAGTAAAAGGAAACAACGTTCCATGACGTTTTCTTGTAGTTGTACTAGAACTACGTAAGAGATGTGGTACAATGTCGGTAACAGGTAGTGTGTCTTGCTGCTTTATAATCTTCTTGATAACTCAATCATAAACTACGTAATAGTAATATATACATATTAAACGAAACAAGAGGCAACGGTTAGTTTATGATTTGCTCTTGACTAGTAAAGTCGTGTACAGCATGGTGAAACAACGATATACAAACGACATGAAGAAGAAGAAGAAAGTAAAAACTGTTGGATGGAAAGATGTTATAAAGGCTGCGAAAAAAGCTATTCGAGGGGAATACAATCCTCGTGTAGCTATTACTAAAGCGTTACGCGCAGCAAGAGCGAGAATTTCTCCAAAGTGCAGAGCAATATTTAGTAAACGTGCACGAATTATTCCTGTACCAAAACGAGGAGGATTTCTTCCTGCGCTGTTTGCTGGCTTAGCAGCTTTAGGGTCATTGCTAGGTGGTGCTAGTGCTGTAGCGAGAACTGTCAAAGCTGTAGAAGAAGCGAAACAACAGTTGAAAGAGAGTGAACGTCATAACAAGACTATGGAGGCAATTGCGTTACGAGGCAAAGGTGTGATCATGAAGCTAGCGCCATACAAGAAAGGGCTTGGTATCTACATTTCTCCAAAAAACGTCTACTGAATGCACTGCCACATCGAGCTCTAACGCATGATGAAGTTTTTACGTTTGCTAAACAACTAGGAATTCATTATTTTCGAGGAGTGTATATGCGCGATCAACTACCAGCGCGAACACGTGAACGTGAAAGTGCCGTAATTAACTTGGACGACAGTCGTGGACCTGGAACTCATTACGTTGCTTATGTAAAACGTAAATCTAAAGTATGGTATATTGATAGCTATGGAGACTTACCTCCTCCTTTTGAGCTCATACGTTATTTCGGAAGCAGTACAGACATTGTTTACAATAAAAACCGTGTGCAAAACTTTAATACACGCATGTGCGGACGATTATGTCTTATGTCCTTTTATCAAACCCAGACAGTAGAAAAAATGCATTAGTGTCTACGTGATGACGAACAGTGAAAGAACGTTTGCTGTACATAGAGAAGGACCTGAAACAACCGTCTATTTTAATCCACCAATCGAACTTGTCTATCAGCCGCATAGTCTTGGACTAGTATCGTTTGAAAGCTACAATAAAATCTATAATGTGCGTGATGGTGTCAACAAGTTCTATTACGATGAGTATGTGCTAACACTACCCTCAGGTAGTTATACAGTAGACGATATTCACGACTATATTGAAAGTACGTTAATTGATCAGTTTGGGGAAGATAGTTTTAGTAATCATAATTACAAGTTCTCAATCACTATAAGCAACACTACACATAAATGTGTTATTGAATCATCATTTAAGATTGACTTCAAATCACAACCTGATTCGATTGGACCACTGCTTGGATTTTCATCGAGGGAGCTCCTTCCGAACGTACGTTACGAGTCTGATCAACCTATAAAACTCTTCGATGATTATAATGTGAACATTACTTGCAATATTATTACAGACTTCAATAGTAATCTACAACCTTCGCACGTCCTGCACGACTTTATTGTTACAGAGGAACGTGGATATACTATTTGTGAGAAACCAGCAGTAGTTCTTTATCATCATGTGTCTGTAAAACACATTAGCAACAATACTCTTAGACTTGTAAATAAACATAATCAGCTTATTCATTTAGATCAGCACGCGTACGTAGCTTACAAACTACATCTTAAACGAGTATGAAAACCATCTATAAAACACGGTGTACATTCCGAAGACATACTACATGTGTGCAGAGACTCATCGAGTTAACAGATACCCATAAGCAGATACTCCAAGATTTAGGATATACACTACTACAAGAGAATAGAAGAAATGCTAGACATTACGAATACAGTAGAAAGTCTTGAAGGTGTAGTACGAAGTGAGCTTCATTCCTATCAACCTTTTACGTTTGGATTAAATAACAATGATGAAATTCATTTTATTATTAATCAGCAAGATGTATACACCTTACCACACGAAAGCTACCTCTATATTGAAGGACGACTAGAAAAGTCTGATGGGAGTGGGCCAAGCACTTCACACCTAAACAACCGTGCTCTAGCTTTTCTCTTTTCTGAAGCGCGATATGAAGTAAATAATGTTGAAATAGATCGAACGAAGAATGTTGGTATTACAAGTGCAATGAAACTTTACCCTTCTTTCTGTGATGAAGAAAGTAATCTTTTGCGGATGGCTGGATGGTGCCCAAAAGCTAGTAACAACTGGATGATTAATGAGGATGGAACTTTTACGGGTATGTTATCACTGAAACATATTTTTGGATTCGCAGAAGACTTTACACGTATTATAATCAACGCAAAACAAGAGCTTATTCTAATCCGTGATCGAAGTGATTACAATTCTCTTAAAGCAGTAGAAACACCAGTAGAATCGAAAATAACACTGCATCGTATACTGTGGAGGATTCCACATGTAACCTTATCTAATAGTGAAAAACTTCGATTGCTCAAGATTGTAGAAAATGATACACCATTACCTATACGTTTTAGAAGTTGGGAACTGCATGAATATCCTGTGTTACCACCTACAAACAAGCATAGCTGGGCTGTTAAAACATCACGTTTTACTGTGAAGCCCTTGTACATTATTTTTCGATTTCAAACTAATCGTAAATTCAATCACGAAAAAGATATCTCACTGTTCGATCACTGTAAATTAAGACACGTTAGACTATATCTCAACGTAATTACGTATCCCTACGAAAACATAGACATTAACTTTGAGAAAAATAAGTTTGGGTTGCTCTATGACATGTTTTGTAAATTTCAATCATCGTATTATCAGAAAGAAGATCGTCCGCTATTTACACCTCAAGAATTTAAAAATAAAGCACCGATTGTAGTTATAGACTGCTCTTATCATGAAGAATCTATAAAAGAATCTCCAGTTGATATTTGTTTAGAATTTGAAACATCTGAAAACATTCCTGCTAACACAGCATCCTATTGTCTTGTTATTCATATGAGTGATGTTACCTACCATCCGCTAACGAATATTGTTACGAGACTATAAATAAGAATAGTTCTTTATCATTTTCATTATTGTGTGCTTCGACATCGTACGCTATGGAACAAAACTGCAAATGTGAATGCTGTTTGCATGCTCATACACAACATCTTATTTATCTTACACGAGTTAGTGAGGATATTAAGATGTTCTATAAACATAGATCGTCGATGCCGAAACATCTTATTCAATACTTACCACCAGGATTTTTCTCTACGTACGCTGCCTCTTACGTACATAATTTTTGGGGCATCCTTCCTCTACACAGTAAGATGTCGATCGAAGTAGCTTTATGCAGAACTTGTCAACGACATTACAAGCATCGAGGAGAAAATGGTGATGATGATTGGGATGGACCAAATCCGAGGACTGAACACTGTACACAGTGTATGAATGAACTTTCTCTAGTACCTCATGATGATGATGATGATGATGACGATTCCGAAAAGGAATAACAACAAGGTAAGAAGTATATGATCTTCTCTGTAAAGCATAACATACTTAGTATAATATATTTCTAAATGTTTTGTTTTATTTGAATGTTGCAGGAGGCATTTCAGAAGCATACGTTGTTAAGAATTATACCAACCTTGTCAGCAGCAAAACGAACACTGTTGTAGTACATTAGTAAATAAATATTCGATCGCATTCAAAAATGTTGTACTTATTGCACTGCTTTACACCGACTTACTCTTAAGAAAAACGATCAGGTCTAAACATGCACAATGACGTCATCATGCATGTTTAAACTTGTTCAAATTTACCGCCACCACATTCCTTTACACCGACTTACTCTTAAGAAAACGGACAAGTCTAAACATGCATGATGACGTCATCACTGCAACACGTGCTTACTCTAGCTCCCCCGATGTATGATTAAACTTGTTCGAATTTACCGCTACCACATTTCAACTAAAGAGTGTAGCACCGAGGTAAGCGATGTAAGATAGCGGTAACTGTGTTGAATAAAGATGGCTGTTTGTCAAAAAGAATTTTTCAAATTATCCGCTACTACATAGAGTGCGGCACTACGCTCTCTTGATTAAAGATGGCGGATGACAAAAAGCACGTGGGTTTGTAAAGCACGTGGAATTTACCACCACCACAAAGAGGGCAGCACGGTGCTCTCTAGATTAAAGATGGCGCATGACAGCTGTTATAAAAAAGCATCTAGATTTTAAATTGCTCGCTACTACGATACAGATAGCAGCACGGTGTTCTGTAGTTTAAAGATGGCTGCTTGTCAAAAAAGAATTTTTCAAATTATCCGCTACCACATTTCAACTAAAGAGTGCAGCACTGAGGTTTGCGATAGTCCGCCTCAAAGGTAAGTAGCAAAAGAGGGCAGCACTAAGGTTAGCAATGCAAGATGGTGGATGGCAGCTGTGACTTAAAACTTACCCGCAAGATAGCAGCACGATGCTCTTTTCATTAAAGATGGCAGCTTGTCAAATAGAATTTTTCAAATTAACCGCCTCAAAGGTAAGTAGCTAAAGAAGGCAGCACTGTTCTCTCTGGATTAAAGATGGCTGCTTGTCAAAAAAGAATTTTTCAAATTATCCGCCACCACAAAGAGGGCAGCACGGTGCTCTCTTGATTAAAGATGGTGGATGACAGCTGAAGAGCACGTAGAATTTGTTTCCAAACAAGAGCACGTGGAATTTGCCGCCACCACATTTCAACTAAAGAGTGCAGCATGGTGCTCTGTTGATTAAAGATGGCGGATAACAGCTGTCAAAAAGCACGTTGATTTGTTTCCAAACAAGAGCACGTAGAATTTGCCGCCACCACATTTCAACTAAAGAGTGCAGCACTGTTCTCTCTGGATTAAAGATCGCGGATGACAGCTGTCAGAAAAGCACATGGGTTTGTTTCCAAACAAGAGCGCGTAGAATTTGCCGCCACCACATTTCAAAGGTAAGTAGCTAAAGAGGGCAGCACGGTGCTCTCTGGATTAAAGATGGCGGATGATAGCTGTCAAAAAAAACGCGCATAGGTTTGTTTCTAAACAAGAGAATGTAGAGTTTTTGAAATTGCTGTCACCACATTTCAAAGGTATCTAGCTAAAGAGTGCAGCACTGAGGTTTGTGATGCAAGATTGCGGATGACAGCTGTCAGAAAAAAGCACGTGAGTTTGTTTCCAAACAAGAGCACGTGGAAATTCCCGCCACCACAAAGAGGGCAGCACTGTGCTCAAAGATGGCTTCTGTCAAGTGGAATTGTCTGCCACCACATTGCAAAGGTATCTAGCTAAAGAGGGCATCACGGTGCTCAAAGATGGCTGCTGTCAAAAAGCATTTTTCAAATTATCCGCCACCACATTTCAAAGGTAAGTAGCTAAAGAGGGCAGCACTGTGCTCTATAGATTAAAGATGGCGAATGGCAGCTGTCAAAAAAGCACGTGGATTTGTTTATCTTGCGCTAGTGAGGTTAAGTTGGTAGCACTAAGTTTTAGGCCCGCCGAGATGGCAGCACTGCCGATGACAAGTGACGAATTTGCAGCTACTATGATAAAGAGGGCAGCACGGTGCTCTGTAGTTTAAAGATGGCGGATGACAGCTGTCAAAAAAGCACGTGGCTGTCAAAAAGCACGTGGCTTTGTTTATCTCGCGCTTGTGAGGTTAAGTTGGTACTACTGAGGTTTAGGCCCGTCAAGATGGCAGCAGTGAGGTTAGCGATGCGTTGTTGTCTGTCAAAAAGCACGTGGCTGTCAAGAAACACGTGGATTTGTTTACAAATTCAAATCTCGCGCTAGTTAGGTTAAGTTGGTACCACTGAGGTTTAGGCCCGTCAAGATGGCAGCAGTGAGGTTAGCGATGCGTTGTTGTCGATGACAGCTGTCAAAAAGCACGTGGCTTTGTTTAAAAATTCAAATCTCGCGCCAAAATTCAAATTTCCCGCCAAAATTCAAATTTCTCGCGGGAGGCGGAGGGGCCTCCCGAGAGGCGGAAGGTGGTGGCCGTCGAACTGTCCTATTATACTACTTGCTATATTACCATTCCGGGAGGACACACAACCTAAATACTTGAAAATTATCGACCTGTTCTAGCTTTGTATCACCAATCCGACATTCAATTCTGTTCAATTTCTTACCTACTGACATCAATTTCATCTTCGAAAGGCTAATTTTCATACCATACTCATTAGACCTATTTTCAAGTTCCAAGATATTCGACTGCCGGCTTTCGACACAATCTGCCATTAAGACCAAGTCGTCAGCATAAGCCAGACTGCTTACTATAGTAATAATAATAATAATAATAATAATAATAATAATAATAATAATAATAATAATAATAATAATAATTGTACCGGGAGGTACACCTCTACGCCGTACATTTAAATCTTGCGCTAATAGAACTCCTCTACAGGAGAAACACTGAACCTGAAACTAGACCTATTTAAACTTTCCTCAGACGATGTCACTACCGTAATTTTGTTATTGTGAAGTTTCCAGAACTGTGTGAATTTCTACTTGTTTTTGTTTTCCATTCATCAAGAAGTTTGGACATTTTCTCATAGATGTCACCGTTAATAAATTAGGATCATGCACCTTGGTGCGAAGTGAAATAACTTTCTTTGAAGAAATTTTGTATTCATAAGTTTTTCTTTACTAAATTTCGTTCATTCATTTTTGGATTGGCAATATTGATCTTTTCTTTCCGCCAGTTTTGAATTCAGCCAATCCCTAATTTCTGTAATTAATTTTCAGCCTATCACTGGTTTCTTCTTCGATTGTGTGTGTAACTATTATATCCACCAATAAAATTCTGTGGGTGTGTCTTGCTTATTCTTGAAAGGTCTCGAACCTTCCCCGAGGGTTTATAAACTGCGGGTTGTTACTGCTCTTGGCCATTTGATGAAAATCTAACTTAGTGTGTGTGTCAAGCAGGAGGCGAAAGGTGCCTCTTTCTTCAGGCAGCTGGTATTCAGCAAGGTAATGGCCAATTAACATCTTATTTCTTGCTAGTTCCGCAGTTTAACCTGAGGGAAAGGTCGGAAAACTTAACCTTGTAACCTACTTTTCTACAAATGTAATTTTCTGCCGACTTATGTAAAAACTTCATAATATCTTTAACTGTAAATCGGGGATAGAGAGTGCTGTACCCTCTCGAGCTCCCCTTCACATTGGCTTGAGGTGACTACGTTTGTAACTGGCCTTTTCCTTTCCGTAATGTCTTAACTTATTTTTTATACGAGTCACGTCAATAGTTTGGGAATAGCCCCTGTTTTATCGGCCTAGTGCCCTTTAGGTTTTAAGATGTCACACTGAGGAGTGCAAGTATTCGCCTCCTTTCATTTTTGTGTTCGGGCTGTTTATTTAACTGTTATTTCCTTACACGAAGGCCCTGTAGGTTGGGTACGAGATACCCCTGTTTCAATTTGTAAGCTGGGCCATGGAAGGCCAAGAAGTGTAAGGTATTTTGGTGTTGCCTTGAATAGGCTTGAAAACTGAGAGCGTGTCAGCTCTTTTCAAGTGTTGTAAAAGTGCCTCTGGGAGGCTTGATGTTAAAAATTGGGAGCCAGTGCTCCATGTATAGAGGGGTGTTCGCCCTTGCATAAATGGTGACCCTTGTAATTTTGAGCGTGTAGCTCAAGAATTGTGTAGTAAGGGCTTGAAGCCCACTATCTGTTTATACCACCAATCTTGTCTTTCCTAGACTTGCTTATCGCTACTGGTACCTGTTACATTGTTACTTGTTTTTTTTTTTTTTTTTTTTTTTTTTTAAGAGAGAAAAATATAACCTTTGATACAGTTTTAAATTAAGTTTGATTTGGTAGATAGACTCATTCACCCCGGCACCTTCTTTCACCTCTGCTGGTCCACGGGCATCCCCGTAATAATAATAATAATAACAAGAATAATAATAATAATAATAATAATAATAATATAGTAATTGTTTTCTTCTTTCAGATGGACAGTACTGTCTGTTTATCGGTGTGGTTGATTCTCACAACGACTGTGTTATTCTCCGGCAGTCATCCTCCTCCAGATGATGTGATTCGTGCTGTGCCAGATATTTATGATCGTTTCTTTCAAGAAATTCAAGGACCTCTTGTCATATCGCTGGATTTTCAACGAAATCTGTACGAAAATGTAAATGGTGAGCGAAACAAGTCCGACTGTTCCCCGTTATCTTCCATCGGTAAAAGTGTCTCGAATGATTCCTGTGTATTTATGAACTACAACAGTTCAAATAATTACGTATTAAGCTGTACGGATAACTTTATGAGACGGGTTCAGCACTCCGAACATACGGTGTTGCTTGTGGACTGCTGTTCTGAACAGGAATGGAATTTCTCTGATTTGTACAAGAAGGCTGAGGGTTTACTTGATAGTCATTAGAGGGAACAAATGTTTACTTACGTGCATCAACAAACTGTGGTCGCATCACACATGGAACTCCCATGCCCGCTTCGTTGTAGCAATCAAGAATGTCGACGTGAATCTCGAGAAGGATATTCTTAACAAGTGTCTTTCCGAACTGCAGTCAAGGAATATATACAATAGCATAGTGGTTATGGCAACGTTAGATAACTCCACGTTAAAGGTTTACACCTGGTTTCAGTACAAAAATGCAGAAAACTGTAATTCGTACGGTGTTCTGTTAGACTGTTGGACCGATGAGCGCTTTACTAAAAATGTCAATTTGTTCCCTACGAAAATTATTTCTAATTTTCATGGATGCCCGTTAAAGTTTTCGGCTCTCGAATTTCACCCTTACGTCATCGAATCGGAGGGTAGTTATAAAGGCATTGAAATAACATTGCTCGATATAATTGCAAAGAAGGCAAATTTTACGGTAGTAATGGAATATTTTCAGAAAGGTACCAAGCCAGAATGGAGCAAAAGACATCCCAATGGTACTTGGACAGGGCTTGTCAGCGACGTCATATACAATCGAGCTGACGTGGCACTCGGTCTGTTACGGTATAAAGCCAAGACGATGGCACTCACCGACACTACTGTTCCCTACCTTCCAGCCAGTTATATCTGGATATTACCGTTTCAAAACCCGATACCAACTTCTCTAAATTTACTAAGAACATTTTCAAAGGAAATTTGGCTCAGCGTAATTTCCGCATACTTTCTAGCATCAGTGACCCTGTATTTAGTAGCTATCAGGAAACCGAACGGGAAACTGAAACGCGTGCATTCTTATTTTGAGAACTGTCTCCTTGCTATTCTTGGGAATGCAGCAAACACATTTCCCGACACCACATACTTCAGATTTGTTCTAATTATATGGTTGTTCGGGTGTTTGCTGATCAATGCTGCATATAAATCCTGTCTAATTTGTGTTCTTACTCATCCTGGATATGGTCGTCAAATTGGCAGTATAGAAGAGTTAGTAAATTCAGATATGAGGATAGGAATGCTGGAGGCATATAAGTACTACTTTGTGAATGACAGTGACCCAACCGGCCAAAAGGTTCTAGAACATTCCCATGCATGGGACACGGTGGAGGAGTGCTTCGATGCGGTAGTCACGCATGGCGATACCTGTTTAGCTCTTGAGCAGGCCTTAAAGTACATCAGAGCGACGAAGTATGCTGACAAAGGAGTATTACCAGAAATTCGTACTCTCCGAAAACGCTTTTTATCATTCTACATATCTATGTTGATGCCTAAGGGAAGCTTATTAGTGCATACTTTTGATAGAGTAATAGAGGGATGTGTAGAGAGTGGAATTGTGGAAAAAATTGTATCTGACTTGAGTATAAATGAAGCGATTAGCATGGCCTATACGCTAGAAGAAAGCAACACTGTACTTTCGCTTTTTCAACTTCAAGGGGCATATTTCCTCTTGATTATAGGACTGTGTATTAGTTCTTTCACGTTTGTCATTGAGATGCTTATTTCAGAATATACACTAGTACTGAAGAGGTGAATATTCGGTGACAGAGACCTGGTTATGGAGAAGCAGATTAAACCTGAGCCTATGCTTGATGAATATCTGGTCGTTAAGAAGAGTGTAGAATTACGTAGATACCATATAATTAGGAATCGGAAATTCATGTCATAAAACAGTATAAATATGTAACCATTAATGCACTAGAAAGTACCTGAATGTGCAACAAGTTGACTTTAAGGGCCCATATTTTGTCCCCTTAGCAGAATAAAATACTTGTAGAAGTTGAAGAATATTATGAACAGGGCTAATAATATTGGTGTATACAGAGGGGTCCAGAAAATGTAGACACTCTTTGATAGTCAATATCTTTGGAAAAAAATGACACATCGTTGCAATTATTGCGAGGTAGTGTAGTTCGTTATTTTCTCAACAGGTGATGAAGGTCACTTGAACGGCGCGACAATCTTGGCGCGCATTTTCCAGCAGATGACAGTGAAGCAATGAATGAAGTAAGATTGTCGTCTGAGCAACGCAAGGCCGCATTGAAGTGGTACTGAAAGTGCAGAAAAAAGATGATAGAGGAACAATGGCAATGGCGTAACGTGCATGGAACTCATCCACCAACACGTACAACATTTTATCGTATTCTGGATAAATATGAAGCCGACCGTATTGTTCAGGATGTGCATAAGGAAAGATCTGGCCGGCCAAAAACATCAACAAATCCAACTTCAGCGCTGCTGTGTTTCAACGTTTTACTAGGTCACCTCAAATATCTGTGAACCAGAGTGCACGTGAAGGCGGGGTAAGCCGATCAACCGTACGACGAATTCTGAAGGCTACAAAGTGGAAAGTGGACATTCCAAGATCGGTGCACTCTATGAACGAGGACAACGCGGATCAAAGAATGAAGTACTGCGAGTGGTTTGTAACTTACACTTCGCGAGGATGAACGGTTTGCAGGGATGTTCTCTGGTCTGACGAGGAGGTAATGTAAACCGCCACAAGTGCGTGTATTGGGCTCCTGAAAATCCTCACGCTCACGTGGACAAATATGTTAATCTATCGGTGTTGATGTGTGGTGTGGTCTGTCATCGCGAGGTTTGATTGGCCTATTCTTCTCTGAAGGTGCCGTAACTGGTGAGGTGTATTTTCATGTGCTTCAAACATCGATTTTACCTGTGTTCGGCCTCACTACCGCAGAGATGTCAGAGCCTATTTGGATGAAAATCTCCGTGGAAGACGGATAGGTTGAAGAAGAGCTGTTGAGTACCCACCACGGTCTCCAGACCTTACACCTCTTGACTTCTACCAACGGGGGACTTTGAAAAATGAAGTTTATCAACAGAAGCCAGCTACACTGAACGAGCTACGAGAAACCACCTAGGTGCCCTGTGCTGCTATCACACCGGCAACACTGACAGCCATAGTTCTGTCAGCAGTTCAGCGGCATCGACGTTGTTTGGCTGAAAATGTGAGTCACTCCGAACACATAAAAGAACCTTCCCGCCACGCAAGAATTGTAACGGTATGTCATTTTGTTCCAGTAATTTTGACTATCTAAGTGCGTCTTCAATTTTCTGGTCCCCTCTGAATATTACTGAATATATTCTCCACTTAGGGCAAGTTACAACGAAACTGTTATAACGTATGTTATTCAGTATTTGACATAAACACTACAAAAACTACCAAAAATGTGTTCGTAATTTCGTCCCCCACCAAATTTATGAAAAGTAAAATTAATTTTAATATATTTTTCTTTTCTAATCTTACCTAACACTCTCCCTATAATGAATTACTTGAAGGCCATTTATGAAAAGAATGTTTTCTTGGTATTCGTTTTAACATAGTTTTTCGGCGTTGCTCGTGGGATTTTAAATGCTCTTCCTGCATGTTTGTAACCCATTATCTCGTCTCTCACTGCCTTAATAGCCTTCGTGTAGCCCCCATATCCCACTGCTTGCGTTTTCCCATCTGAAAATAAGAATAAACAACATAACAAATTAAATGAAGGGGGACGAAATTACGACCATTCCCCTGATTTACTATAATGGCCGCTACAGTAACTAACTGTAGCGATTACATGCTTGGAACTAAACCATATTTCATACACATATCAATGCTCACACTTGGAATAACAGGCTCCTAATTTGAATGCTGCACTAACTCAGCTGAGGATGAAAAATGAATCCTTCTTGCACACAGAAACTAAACGTGGTGCTCTTAACTCTCCCAACAAGACAACGGGATAAGGCTAGCGTGTGCGTGCGGCTAAACATTAGCTACCAACCGTGCAAACTGGAAATCCCTAGAGGGGCGAAATTAAGTACGGGGACGGAATTTGACCCCTCCACGTTATTTTCGTAAAATACAATTAGTATCTGTAACTTATGTCACCACTCCATGGATTTTGAAGTGCCAGCCTCATCAACGGTAAATTCTTCACTATTGCAGTTAACGACTAGGGAGGGACTGGTTCTTTCCGTGGTCCCTCAGCCAGGCTTGGTAGTGCAAAAATCTCCCTTCTACACCGCATGACGTGGCCGGGGCATTCACAAAAGCAACTAACAGTTTTGTGGATAATGATTTTTCTGGACATGATATGGGCTTATGCTGTGTCGAGAAATCAAAGCGAAACTCTTACGTTTCGCAGAGAACTTTGTTCTGCGTCTTCAGAAGGAAATCTGGACTGTTCACGAGGAAGACTTCTACAATAATGAGGGTTTGAAATTCAAGTTCATACTAATATTTTTGAGATTTACTTACAAATTCATTTACAAATTTTAGTTTCACTGTAGAACAACTAGCATAAAGTGGAGATATGCTCGAAGAAGAAATGACTTTACAAGCACAAGGATGACTTGAACACCTTTGTTTGAATTATAGCTCCCTACAACCACCCTTGAATTAGCACATTCATCTTAGTTTTATTACACCTAAATTCTCTTTCATTGTATAATCCTTTAGGTGGAGTCATATTTTACACATGACAGCATCTTTATTACAAGATAATTGGACTTTTAACATTTAAACACTGACAAATAGGAACCATTATTCTCTCAATGAATTTTTATTGACAATTCTAGTGCAAGGTATGAATGAAATGTAATCTGAATCTATAAATATTGAAATTAAAATTTAAATATTTTTGAGTCAAAATATTTATCTTATCCATAGAACGAATATTTAAGGAGAAAAAATAAGACTTTCATGTTTTGACCACGCCCCATTCCCGACAGCTGCATTTGAAGAATTTTAAAACTATAATTGAACAGTGACTTTTAATCGCAAGATTAACATCAGAGGACAAAAGTATTGTGGTAAGTTCTGCTATGTATCTAAATGCTATGGATAATAACAGTAATAACGATTATTCCTCATAGTTAAGGAACGTCAGTTGGACTACTCCACCTCCCCGCAGTTTCATTTCACGACGCTATTTTGGCAAACATCAACGAAGGTAGCCTGTAGGATTAATCATTTTAACAGTATTAACGCATGTAACATTCTCCATAGCTCGCAATTACGATAAATCGGCAATCAGTGACAATATGTTTTCAATAAAGGAGTGTGCATTCCTACTGCAAAAGCCTAGGCCGTCAGCGCCACGTACCGAGCTATGAAACTACTCCAATTACAGTGTGTGGAGGCGATTGTCAAGGCCGGTAAGGATCTATCTAGTGCGACGTATCAAGTGGGCGTGCTCTAAATATGATGTTCTATCACACCGTGTGTGCGTGGGAAGTAACAGAGAGGACATAAAAGTAGTAGGGCAATGGGGGTACCAAAACATGGCGTCAGCATTTTTCTGCTGCATCAGCACCCAAGGTCATTGTCAAAGATAACAGCTGTCATCTTCACGGAACCTAACCTTACAGTACTTTTCGGCCAAGAGAACATCGCTAACCTCACTGCTGCCATCTTGACAGGGCCTAACCTCATTATTGCCACCATACGCACATGGGGGCGCGGAATTTAAAATCCACGTGATTTGTCAACTGGCAAGATGACAGGTCCTAACCACTTGGGTGCGGAATTTGTACAAGTGAACGTAGCTAACCTCACTGCTGGCATCTTGACAGGGCCAAACGTCATTGTTGCCACCTTAAGCACGTGGGACCGCGGAATTTAAAAAAGTACAGCTGTCAAGGTGTCAGGTCCTAACCACGTGGGCGCGGAATGGAAACAAGTGAACGTGGCTAAACTCACTGCTACCATCTTAACAGCACCTAACTTCACTAATGCCATCTTAACCATGTGGGGCGCGAAAATTTTGAAAAAGTAACAGCTTTAAAAATTAAATAATTGAAAAAGAGGTTCAGCCTATTCAATACATAGGAAAGAAATGTAGTGATTACATTTTTATTTAATAGTAAATATAAATGGGACCGGTTTAGACCCTAGTCCAGGTCATCGTCAGCCGTAAAAACATGTAAAACAATGCATATGAAAAAGAAAAAGAAAAAGAAAAAGATTAATTAAACTCTGGATCGGTATAAGATGAAACAGTACGTAATATTAAGAATGGTAGTATGGCACACGCAATGATAGGCGAAGTCTCACAATGTTTATGAATATTGGAGAACAGTCAAAAGGGTCAGTTTCCACACTCTGTCAGGCACAAAGTCACAACACTATCAAATAATATATGAAGATCATAAATAACTTGAAGTCGCAGACGAATAGATTTGTAGAAGCAAACCGCCAGCTCCCGGTGATCAGCGCGGCACATTCAAGGTCATGCGCTGCGGTCTCGAACGCCAAAGTAGAATGGAGAATATCCTGAAGGTCCAGTATTTGTCTCGGTTGCGGGAAGTTAAGTACGTGTATATAGAAATATACAACGCAAATCAGTATAATTGAATGAGTACTTGTGCTCCTGCTACGTTCTTGGAAAACAGTTGACTTGAAAAAACAATTGTAAAGAGAAAAAAATATAGTAAAAAGCGCAATATCGGAAAACAAATGAAAACTTATATGCACAGTGCGCTATTTTTTAAATTGAAAAAATTTTAGGTCATGATTGAAGTAGTCGAAATTGGCGCAAGACAAGAGTTAAAATTTGAAAGAGGAGAACCGAAATGAAGGTCGATGGGGTTTTTTATAATAGAGAAGGTAGAATAAATTAACAGAGGAAAAGTGATAGTGAAATAAGAGAAAGAATAAAAGAAATTGAAGTTAGACAATATTGAGGAAGGATAAGATAGGGAAATGAAGGAGGGGTTGTTTAGGGTGGGTTAGGAGGGTGGGTTATTGGAGGTAGAAAATGTGGGTGGGAACATTGTAAGGCATGGAAAATAGAATTGGGGTTTTGGAATTTGGAATTTTTGAGAAGAAGAATTAGGAAGTCAAAAAGGATATTGGGTTTTTCAGAAATGTCGTTTAAATTGAAATTAGGGTTGAAGTACTGGTCAAGGTGGATAAAGCAATTTTCAGTAATGTTTAAGAGGGGGCCTTTGTTAATGATTTTAAGTATATTCATGTCATTGTCAATACTGGTGAAACTATGCTTGGAGTCTTGTATGTGCTGTCCTATGGCAGAGAATCTGTTGTATTTAATGGCGTTGACATGTTCAGAGTACCTGATATTGAAGTTGCGGCCAGTTTGTCCGACGTAGGAGGAATTGCAGTTGTTGCATTTGAAAAAAAAACCATCGACCTTCATTTCGGTTCTCCTCTTTCAAATTTTAACTCTTGTCTTGCGCCAATTTCGACTACTTCAATCATGACCTAAAATTTTTTCAATTTAAAAAATAGCGCACTGTGCATATAAGTTTTCATTTGTTTTCCGATATTGCGCTTTTTACTATATTTTTTTCTCTTTACAATTGTTTTTTCAAGTCAACTGTTTTCCAAGAACGTAGCAGGAGCACAAGTACTCATTCAATTATACTGATTTGCGTTGTATATTTCTATACACACGTACTTAACTTCCCGCAACCGAGACAAATACTGGACCTTCAGGATATTCTCCATTCTACTTTGGCGTTCGAGACCGCAGCGCATGACCTTGAATGTGCCGCGCTGATCACCGGGAGCTGGCGGTTTGCTTCTACAAATTTATTCGTCTGCGACTTCAAGTTATTTATGATCTTCATATATTATTTGATAGTGTTGTGACTTTGTGCCTGACAGAGTGTGGAAACTGACCCTTTTGACTGTTCTCCAATATTCATAAACATTGTGAGACTTCGCCTATCATTGCGTGTGCCATACTACCATTCTTAATATTATGTACTGTTTCATCTTATACCGATCCAGAGTTTAATTAATCTTTTTCTTTTTCTTTTTCTTTTTCATATGCATTGTTTTACATGTTTTTACGGCTGACGATGACCTGGACTAGGGTCTAAACCGGTCCCATTTATATTTACTATTAAATAAAAATGTAATCACTACATTTCTTTCCTATGTATTGAATAGGTTGAACCTCTTTTTCAATTATTTAATTTTTAACGTTAATACTTTCAATACGGAACAATGAAATTTCGGTTCTCCTCTTTCAAATTTTAACTCTTGTCTTGCGCCAATTTCGACTACTTCAATCATGACCTAAAATTTTTTCAATTTAAAAAATAGCGCACTGTGCATATAAGTTTTCATTTGTTTTCCGATATTGCGCTTTTTACTATATTTTTTTCTCTTTACAATTGTTTTTTCAAGTCAACTGTTTTCCAAGAACGTAGCAGGAGCACAAGTACTCATTCAATTATACTGATTTGCGTTGTATATTTCTATACACACGTACTTAACTTCCCGCAACCGAGACAAATACTGGACCTTCAGGATATTCTCCATTCTACTTTGGCGTTCGAGACCGCAGCGCATGACCTTGAATGTGCCGCGCTGATCACCGGGAGCTGGCGGTTTGCTTCTACAAATCTATTCGTCTGCGACTTCAAGTTATTTATGATCTTCATATATTATTTGATAGTGTTGTGACTTTGTGCCTGACAGAGTGTGGAAACTGACCCTTTTGACTGTTCTCCAATATTCATAAACATTGTGAGACTTCGCCTATCATTGCGTGTGCCATACTACCATTCTTAATATTATGTACTGTTTCATCTTATACCGATCCAGAGTTTAATTAATCTTTTTCTTTTTCTTTTTCTTTTTCATATGCATTGTTTTACATGTTTTTACGGCTGACGATGACCTGGACTAGGGTCTAAACCGGTCCCATTTATATTTACTATTAAATAAAAATGTAATCACTACATTTCTTTCCTATGTATTGAATAGGTTGAACCTCTTTTTCAATTATTTAATTTTTAACGTTAATACTTTCAATACGGAACAATGAAATTTTTATCTTTAAAGTAACAGCTGTCAAAATGACAGGTCCTAACCAGGTGCACTTGTTCTGATGTGGATTTTGAACAAGTGATCGCGGCTAACCACACTGCTATCGTCTTAACATGTCCTATCCTCACTGCTGCCACCTTAACCAAGTAGGAGCGCGGAATTTGAAAAGTGACAGCTTTAACCGCGTGCATTTGTTTTACCGTGGAATTTTAAAAGGTAATCGATTCCCGTAACCTATCTGGTATCTTGACGGGACATAGCCACGTGCAGAATTTTTGAAAAAGGGAACGGTCGCTAACCTTACTGACCGAACATAGCCAGGGGCCTAAACTCAGAGGATTAAGGCTTGTTGCCCTTCACGACATATCCCTTCCCATTACCATCTTAGAGGGGGCCTAACCTCAGAGGATTATAGTCTTAAGGCTAGCTGCCCTTCTCGACACCATCTTAGAGGGGGCTAACCTTAGAGGAATTAAAGGCTAGCTGCCCTCATCGACATGACACCATCTTAAAGAGGCCTCACCTCAGAGGATCCTAGTTTCAAGGCTAGCTGCCCTTCTTGACACCATCTTAGAGAGGGGCCTAACTTCAGAGGATGAAGGCTAGCTGCCCTTCTCAACACGCCCGTTCCCGACATCATCTTGGAGGGGTCTTATCTTACAGGGTCATAGTTTTAAAGTAAGGTGCCTTTCTCGACACTATATGATAACTGATTAATTAAATTCTGAATTGAGAACAAATGTATACATATAGTCGAGGGACGCCCTCTAAATCAAACCAAATTGATTATAGGTAAACTTAAAGCAAGATTAAATTACAAGATGATTAGCTGTCAAGAATATGTCCATGGACTAACTTTACTGCCTACCTGAAGGGCTCAAAGCAAGTACCTTAATCTTTCAAAAATTTACTTGTGTACTAATAATAAAATGCATCCTTTCTCCAGGAATTATTTTGTACATTAGGTGAAAATATGTTAAGGTGAGGCTGCGAGATCCTCCCATAAACCGGATCACAATAGGCACAACAGAAAATTAATGAACGTGCACAGAAAGCATGTCCAAAACCGAAGGCGCTCACAAAGATAGATAGACATAAAACAGGTCTCTAAACGACCCCAAAAATTCACCACACTTCGGAATGGAAGAACAAGATAGCACTAAGAATGGTAACGCGCCCACCAAAATTAGAAATCGATCATTAATTATCGGAGCAAGCACCTCTAATCATAAAAGTTCATGCACACATCAAATCAATTAAGCATAAAAGAGCAATGCAGCTCAAACCACCAGGAAATCTCCACATTCAAATCATAAATCAATTAAGGTGAAGAGGTAAGTGCCAACAGCTCCCAACTTAGTGGCAAGCTCATCACAAATTAATTCTCGATAATAAAACAATTCTTTCTTTTTAATAATCCAAGACAATAGTTTCCATGGGCGACGGTTGCCATGGAGACGATAACAAGAGTAAGCGTTACCGAAGCATAAAAGAAAAATTATTATAAGAAAATAAAGTAAGAAAAAATAAATTTAAATAAAGAAATAGATTCCGAAGATAATCTCGCGATCTAAACCCTTTTACTGGATGACTTCACATAATCAAATTATTTCACGCCTTAATTCAATAGCATAATTTTCACAATATTTAATCCCCGTTAATCCGAAACTGAAATATCTTTTAGTGCCAAGAACATCTCGCCGAAAAGGTTTTCTTCCTCACACAGTAGTTTAAACAGTGCAGCCAGTAAACCGCACACTTTTCACGTGACGAAATTTCCAAGTTCATTTGAAATGAATATCTATCAGAATTGGTGTTCGTAGGACGGAATAATATCCGCTAATTTAATATTTTGAGACGAGGCAATCCAGCTCCAGGAGAAAAAGAAAATAATATCATGAAGTAGACTTACATTTTGACCATGAGTAGAAACTAACGCATGGTGTCAATTGGGATGTAGGTTACTTACAAATTCACAGAGGTAAAATTAGGCAGAAAAGGTAGCGGACGTCCACTCCAGGTAAGAAAATAAGAAAAGAACACTTCAGGGCGTTAGCCCTGATCCTTTACATGCTATCCAGACATGTTGAGGTAGAGCCACCACATTAAGCTTCCAACCTTCATGGCGCTCGACAATGAACTAAGACTCTGCCAGCAAGGCGATGTACAGCAAAGATAGTGGGAAGGCGAGCGGGTCCACTAGCGAGACTCGCTCTTCGGCTGGTCCGACAGCAGACTAGAAGATAACAGGAAATAGTCGTGAAACACGTCGTATATAAACAATGGAATATTACTCCGCGGGTGGAGAAGATGCAATTAAATTAGCGACAAAAGCCGCACAGGAAATAAAATGAAAACGAGAAGGAATAAAATGCCAAAGCGATAGTGATCTCAATGGCAAGTCGGCCAGGCCAAAAATGTGGTGGAAAGAGGCTTAAAAAGGTGTCCCCACTGGGACAGCCCTTCGTCCAACATGACGGAGCCCCACCCCACTTTGGACTGAGAGTTCGTGAACACCTAGATCAGACATTCCCTGCGAAGTGGATAGGAAGAGTAGGTCCTGTTTCATGGCCCGCTCGTTCACCTGATCTCACCCCACTTGATTTCTTCTTCTGAGGCCATGTGAAAAGCCTTGTGTATGAGACACCTGTTGAGACTGAAGAGGATCTCTTGGCAAGAATTCTCGCTGCCTGCGACGCTGTTCAGACGACACCGGGGATGTTCGAACGGGTACGACAGAACTTTGTGTGACGATGCCACACCTGCATTGACGTAGGAGGACGCCATTTCGAACTTTTGTTGCAAATGGATCAGCTTGTGAAACTTGTGTAGGTAAATGGACTTAATCAGTAGAATTTTGTTTAACGTTTGAGTCGATCTTCCCCGGACTACGGTTCCTTATCTCAAATTGATCCATTTACCGTCCGCCATCATCCTGAAAGTTTGTAACAACATCAGGGACACACCCTGTATAAACAAATTAACACGTAGAAAGATTACTTGTTCACGGAGTAAAGGAAGACATACTAGGCAAGATCCCCAAACCCATCATTTCCCGGTACTGTTCCAGACTCAGTGCCTCCGATATGAATGTTCTAGTTGCTTGTATGATGACAATTATTATTATTATCTACTTTACAATAAAATTTCATTATGATCCTTAAGGTTTCTCGACCACCCAACAAACTCCTCTGAATGTATCATGTAAGTGGTATAATCCAGTCCATTAGGGATTTTAGTAGGTTCGAACCCCACTGTCGGCAGCCCTGAAAATGGTTTTCCGTGGTTTCCAATTTTCACACCAGGAAAATGCTGGGGCTGTACCTTAATTAAGGCCACGGCCGCTTCCTTCCCACTCCTAGCCCTTTCCTGTCCCATCGTCGCCATAAGACCTATCTGTGTCGGTGCGACGTAAAGCAACTAGCAAAAAAAAAAGGATTTTAGGGAATTTCAAAATTCTTTAGACATCTAGGGACTATCGCATTCTCCGTTACCAAGTCTTAAGACCAAAGGGTGTCTGAAAGTACCTTATTAATCCATGTCTATCCAATCGACCTTCTGAGTATACGTTACAAACTGCTGGATGGAATCCTGAACAACAGAATCTTACTCAAGAACTTACAGCACATACCAAAAGAACAAGCTAGCTTTAGACCAAACCTTAGTTGCTCCGACCAGGTGATGGCTCTTACCATCCACACTGAGAAAGGATTTCAAAACCGGAAGAAGACCATGGCTGTGTTTATGGACCTAACATCACCATATGACACTGTTTGGCGTAAGGCAATAATTCTCAAATTCATGAAAATAATTCCTTGCAAGACCCTAACCACTCTATTGAACTACATGCTGGCCAACAAAATGTTTGAAGTGCATTTAAATGGTAACATAAGTAGGTTTTATAGACTAAACAATGGGTTGCCGCAGAGCTCAGTCCTCGCTACGTTGCTTTTCAACTTAAACACGAGAAACTTACCTTCCACAAATGCTAGAAAGTTCATATATACCGACAAATTTGCTATAACTGTACAGTTCCTGGTTTTAGATATCTGAAGTTACCCTTACAGATAATCTCCTCAAGCTTAATAAGTTATTCACTACTTGGCGAAGGAAACCAAACATATCCAAAAGTGAAATCAGCTGCTTTCACTTGAACAATAAGCAAGAAAATTACATCCCTCAAGTTCAATTCATTGGGCAACTACTAAAGTTTAACCCTCATCCAAAATATCTAGTAGGCATTGTATTGGATCGATCACTGACAATCTCAACAGAACATCTTCTAGGGTCAAAATCCGTAACAATATCCTACGCAAACTCTCAGGAGCAGGCTGGGGCACATCTGTATCTGCCTTAAGAATAGCAGCTCTAGCTTTAGTTTACCCAGCAGCTGAATATTGCACACCAGTATGGCTTAATAGTGCTCACACAAAGAAAATAGACACTCAGTTGGATGCCACAATGATGACTGTATCAGGAACCAGCTCTGGAATAGCTACAAGTATATTATAACATTCCTCCTCCTCGTCTTAGACGACAAATGTTACTAAAGAAAGAATGGCTGAAATGCCGTGAATATTCTCTCCTGCCAATACATCAGAACAGCTCACATCAGCGCCTCAGGTTAAATTCAAGAAAAATATCATGGGTACTGCGTGAGAGACTGATCCAAAACAGTTAAACGTGAATCAATCATAACACCATATAAGGTTATCTTAAAACCCAGACAAACTAGGCTAATCCTCGATCCAGTTGACCGTCCTCCTGGTTTCAACCTAGCAGGACAAAATCTGGACGTCATTAAATCGAATAAGAATCCAACATGGTAGATGTCAATACTGGAAGCTGAAGACCTTTACTGTGACTGTGCAGTCTCTGCAACATATGGCTATGGTTTGCCCACTCCGGAAGTTCAATGGAACAATGCAGGACATCCATGAGCCCACTGATGAAGCTGTAAAATGGTGTTGGACACTCAACTACAACGCTTGTACATTATGTGATCTAAGTCTCCATCTGTATGCTTTAACACTACTCAAATATGTATATAGTTGTAAATATGTTTTTATTAGTCTTTGTAAACTTGCGTCCTTCTGCCATACTAAATAAGTAAATACAATTAATTCATAACTTTTCCACTTTATACCTACAATCAATCAATCAATCAATCAATCAATCAATCAATCAATCAATCAATCAATCAATCAATCAATCAATCAATCAATCAAACAAACAAACAATCAATCAGTCAATCAATCAATCAACCAACGAATCAATCAACCAATATATAAATAAATAAATAAATAAATAAATAAATAAATAAATAAATAAATAAATAAATAAATCATCGAAATATCATAATATGTAAATAAATTTAGAATTGGGGCAAATATTCAGTTTTAAGACGAGGAGTAAGAAAATGAACTAAATTATCAAGGGAAATTTTCAATAAATGTCCAAGTGCTTTGAAAATATTTAGGTAAACAATTTACAGAGAAACTGCCCTAAATTCAGATCAGTAATGAATGAAAAAAATTGTCAGCATGGGGCGATGTTACGCGGGAAGAAAAGGGCAGGAGTCGGGAATGAGCCCCCCCCCCCCTGGCTTGCCTTTGCCGTCTGTCACAACACCACGATCCATTCCTCGCAATAGAACTGCACAAAATTATTGAAACATAATGACAGCAATGAATATTGACACAAAAATATCACATTTCAGTTAGAAAATTATAATCTGTTTATGTGTAGTGCCCCTGAGATCGCTTTATGCACAAGTTTTGCTGAACATTTAACTTCGGTTACACATTTATTGGACAACAATTCATAATGGAGTAGTAACAATGGATCCACTCAGTTTCGAACGAGGTCTTTCTTGCACGAAGTTATTAACATATTAGGATTATCAGTTGTGCGGATTGATATTTTTCAAACTTTACTTGAACTTGTCTGATTTTACTGTTTTGTTTTTTAATTGAATAAATTATTATAACCGAGACTTCGGTATCTGTTACAGAGTATTGTTCTGTAGTTAGCGAAACAAGAAACCAATTCAAGTTAAGTTCAAACATCTAAGTGGTTCATGGTTGGCAGTTCAGCATTTTAACTGTTAAACCACGGATGCTGTCAAATAAAACCTGTTAAACATTATTTCTAATAATATTAAGATAACAAATAACCCGCTTGTTTGTGTAACTTGAAAATATATTGCATTATTTCTACCAGCTATAATTAAATGTATATAAGTTATTCATATCTTTTTACATTTTATTTAAGGGGCGCGAATTTTTATTTTGCAGCCGGGGCTGTATTGGATCTGTTACGCCCTTGTTTTTATTAATAGCATAGATAAGGCCTCTACAGCTAAATTAATTGTTACTTTCTTGTTATTAACTCCGGTTCCGTAGCTGATTGGTCAGCATCGTGGCCTTCAGTCCTCGCCATCCCAGGTACAATTCCCGGGCAGGTCGAGGGAATTTTAATCTTAATCAGACTCATTGCTGCTCGGCGATATTTGGACAGTGAGCTGTGTGAATCAACTCTATCACAGGTTCGTGATACCGGACCACTGAATAAAGTCAAGCATCTTTTCGAGCTTGGTTCTTTCAAAACACCAACTGACTGGAGAGCTCGACCAGGAGTTTGAAGGAATCTCCACGTCGTTTTTCACAGCTCGAGTGGACTGGAACTGCACTGCCGTTGGCCCTGAAACTAGTTTTCCGTGGTTTCCCTTTTTGTTTAAATGTGCTTTACGTCGTGTTAAAGCGATGATGGGATAAGAAGGGGCGAGAAGTGGCCGTAGCCTTAATTAAGGTACAGCTCCAGCATTTATCTGCTGTGAAAATGGAAACCACAGAAAACCATCTTCAGGGCACCCGACAGTGGAATTCGAATCCACTACGTCGCGAATACAAGCTCACAGGTGCTTGACCCTAACCGCACGGATAACTCGCCCAGTGATTTCTCATTTTTACACCAGGAAAATGCTGGGAATGTACCTTAATTAGGTCCACGGCCGCTTCTTTCCCACTCCTAGGCCTTTCCTATCCCATCGTCGCCATAAAACCTATCTATGTCCGTGCGACGTACAGCAAAATTGAAAATAAATAAAATAAAATTCTTGGCTTAAAGAGAAACCCTACAACATCAGCGCTGATTATCTCAAAATATCAATCCCCGCCGCGACTAAAAGCGGCTCTAACTGCTCTCAAGTTGGGAACGTAGTTTAGTGAGCACGGGACCCTTAGCTGAGGCATTCCTTCCAATTACATGTGTCAGACTCCTCTCTTTCATCTATCCCATCCGACCTCCCTTGGTCAACTCTTGTTCTTTTCCGACCCCGACTCTATTAGGTTCCGAGCGCTAGTGAGTCTTTCATTTTCAGGCCCGTCGTGGCCTTTGTCTTTCTTTGGCCGATATCTTCATTTTTCGAAGTGTCGGAGGCCTTATTTTCTCTCTCTCTCTCTCTCTCTCTCTCTCTCTCTCTTCCTCTGGTGAGTATTATTTAGAGGATGGGGTTGTCTAGTTGTACTCCTACTTAAAACAATAATCATCACCACCACCACAATCCCAAAATATCACGTTAATTACTTCTAATAATATAAAAGCATATTTACAGTCACAGCTAGATTTTAATCATTTAACGAGATTACTTATAAACAAAGAGGACCTGGATTGAATAATTCTGTACGCTAACATATTTGTTTGATAATAAATTATAAGTTAGGCCCGGGGCGACTAAGTTACCTTTCCACTGTCAAGACAAATAATGAAACTAATGGACTGAAGCAACTAGAGACTAAGAATAGCGTGAAATACAATAATTAACAACTCCTGCATTAACACAATTGCCATGATGAACAAGTTTGAGAAAAGTAAACCACAAGAAGTTACAGAGACTTTTCAGTCTAACACAAATAACATGAGAATGATTAACGTGTAGTCTGCTTTGACAGTAAATGATTTTTTTCATTTAGATCAAAAGTAAGATAAATTAGAGGCCAATTAATTTTCCAACAGCTACCAACTTAGAATGGGACCACGGGGCTCAGCTAAGTCTGTCATTGGTTCGACTTACTTATGATGGGCTCCTCCATTTCATGCTTCCTATACCACGCTGAAGGTTAATGGTCGGTGGTAGCAAAATGGGTCTCGGCTCACAAGTGGCCACGGCTGGTCCGAGGTCCGACAGCTCTGCACTCTGACCGACCAACCGAGCAGAGGAGGGGTAGCAGTGGCTCTACCGTGCCTCTACGCCTCTGTATTCGGGAGACGGGACAGGGCTGGATCTCACGGCTGGTCCCACACGTCGGCCACCCTGATAATGGTTTTCCGTGGTTTTCCATTCTCCTGCACTACGGAAAATTCCGGAACAGTTCCTAGTAGGCCACGGCCGCCAACCCCCTCACCTTTTCCGAGCATCTCCTT
This sequence comes from Anabrus simplex, assembly GCF_040414725.1. Lineage (NCBI taxonomy): Eukaryota > Metazoa > Arthropoda > Insecta > Orthoptera > Tettigoniidae > Anabrus > Anabrus simplex. The sequence goes on along the minus strand of NC_090265.1, from coordinate 1,772,939,812 downwards.
CACCGTAACAAATCTCCCGCCCTGAGAGACGGCCTTACCGTCTAAGAGGCCCGCCTCCCCCCTTCAGGGGACGTTTTATTAGTAACAGTAGTAAGGTATTAGATTAGCGAGGATTAGTTAATGAGTAATTCAGACATAAGAGCTCTGGCCAAGTTGACAGGTTCGATCAGTGAGGTAGAATTTGAGGGTACTTAAATACGCCAGTCTCGTGCTCGTAGATTTACCCTAGCTACCGTGGGATTAGCCGTATCTTTACGTCAGTACCGTAGCCTAGATCGACCTCGACGGAGGAGAGGAAAACATGTGTGGTGCGCATATGAATGTTTATAAGGACACTGATACAGGTGAATAATGCTGATATTCAGATTGCAGCACATCTTACATTAAAATACACAACAGGAACAATATGTTCAAGGTCAACAGTTTTACAGCGAATGCTATGTTCTGATTACAATCTCAAATCCAACATTCGAGGCTTCTTAGGAAATAGATTCAAGAGATCTGTTGGGTTTACAATATTATGTCTCTGTGAATGTTCAAAAGTGCCAACGCATGAAGTCAACTTTCACTTCTTTATTGTCAATTTCTGTTTATTTTCTTTGGTTCGAGAGCCCTGGGCGGGGGTTCAGATCCCCAGTACCCCACCCCCTAACCACGGCCCTGCTTTTCTTAGTTATCGCGGGACATTTCCGGCAGCTCAGGGTCGCAGAAAACCGCAGAAGTTGTTAGTGGGACGAAAATCCAGTAACAGTATTATTAGATTATTCATTTTCACTCCATTCAAGATCTTTCTTTCTTTCTTTCTTTCTTTCTTTCTTTCTTTCTTTCTTTCTTTCTTTCTTCCTTCCTTCCTTTCTTTCTTTCCTTGTGTTCTCTCTTCATATTTCTCTTACGATTGTCAGTAATACAGCTCATCAATCATCTTTCTGAAGTTTTGTCGAATAAAACAGAAAAACTGTAAATGTTCCTTTCTTTTTTATTCTCTGTATTTACAATTAATTAATTAATTAATCAAACACTACTGATTTGCATTTAGGGCAATCGCCCAGGTGGCAGATTTCCTATCTGTTGTTTTCCTAAAATTTTTAAATCAACGCAAAGTAATTGGAAATGTATTCAACATCTCTCTTCGTAAGTTATACCAATCCCTAATTCCCCATCCTGTAAACGAATATTTGCCCCAATTTGTCCTCTTGAATTACAACCTTATCTTCATATTGTGATGTTTCCCACTTTTAAAGACACCACTCAAAAGTATTCTTCTACTAATGTCATTCCACGCAATCTCTTAATTTTACTTACTTGCATTTTATTCACAATATCCCAAAATGATTCCTGAATTCTGCGCTAGGTGGCCAAATATTTAGGAAAATTTTTATTTTAAGCAAAGCAAGGTCACCTCCGTACAGGTGATGAAGGCTCTTGGAGGTGTGGAATGTAAAGGCTTCTGCTATTCTTGTGGGACTTAGTGGTTAGTACTATGCCTGGCCGCCTTTGTCACCAGACATTAACCTGCTTCTAATTGTTGGTGTAGGCTGAATGAACCGCAGATCCACGTGCCTTTCCAAAAGTGGAAATCTCGTTCCTAAATGTTTCCACTTCCTCTAGTTGAATCGAACATACGTCCTGTCGGTTCAGTCGAAATGTGTCTCGGGTAGATAACCTCTATGATTAATTTTAAGTCAGACTGATAATTCCGATGACCGAGTGAGATCGGCGTGCGGTTAGGGGCGCGCAGCTTTGAATTTGCATTTGGTTTGAACCCCACTGTCGGCAGCCATGAAGGTGGCGTTCCGTGGTTTGCCATTTTCATACTAGGCAAATGCTGGTGCTGTACCTTAATTAAGGCCATTGTCGCGTCCTTCCGACTCCTAGACCTTTCTTATCCCATCGTCGCCAGAACACTTATCTGTGTCAGTGCGACGTAAAGGCAAGATAATTCCTATAATAATGACCACCACCTAACTGCGAAATCGCATTTTCCTTTCCTTCATCTCTTTATTTTTCAGCAATATTTTGTTTATTTTCTTTTTCAACATACTGGCAACTTTTAAAATTTCGAGTGGACGTCCAGCGATTTGGGAAATTTTTGATATTATGCACTAATCCATTTTCCATGGTTTGCAATTTTTTCCAAGCCTATTTTACTCGTTACAAGTGAGAATATTGTTAATTCAAATAATGTAAGAGCAGCCAAACGTTATTCACTAGACTACTTTGTAATGCCACCTCTAACCTTGGTTACATCTTACATGAACTAACACCGTTCTCTATTCCCTGAATGATAATTCTTGGGCTAATATCATTATTGGATATGAATTATCGTTTCTGATAGAGTATCAACTGTTTTATTATTATAAAAAGCATGATTCTGCTGAAATTCTTAAATCGATGGTCGTCCACTGTATAGCAATGGAAGGGATGTTAATGAAATACCGTAATATCATTATTAAGTAAACGTACTTCAAATATTTGGGTGCTTTCTTCACGAATGCTATTACGAGTGCGCTATACGACAGACATTAACTGAAGTTCTCACCGCAGATTTTACAATCACTCTTTGACTGACTCATTGGCTGAATGGTCAGCTTTGGGAGTCCTGGTTTCCATTACTAGCCAGGTTGGCTCGCGGACTGAGTATTTGTGTTTATATCAAAACAGACCTCTTTATTTAGTCACAACGCACGACTAACCATAGGACTGAAGTCAGGAAGGGCATTCGGTCGTAAAAGAGAACCAAATATTAAGTTCGTTCTGTCACTATACCGCGGTGTCGGAAAAGCGGTGGAAGAAGAAGATAGTGAGTTCCTTTGTCTAGAGGACTGAGTACATGCTGTCATAATGCTCTCTTCTTCATCAGATTCTGCATACAACAGATCACTGTAGCAACCAGGGGCGCCGCCTCCGGGGGGGAGGTGCTAAGGTGCTCGATCACCCCCAATATTTTTGTGGGGTGCCCAGACCCTTACAAATAGGGATAAGACATATTCAAAAATAATAACAGAAAGAAAGGGACAAAAAGTCATAGTTTTTAACCCTAACAGTATCATGGTATTTTGTCCCTACATAATCAAGAAACAAAAATTATATTGAACCTAAAAAACGTGACCAACATTTCCACTGTTCGTAGGAACACTCCCTTTATGAGTGAGAAGTAGAAATTGTGCTAATATTTTAAATTGTTTAAGAAAGACTTAAGACATTCAGTTCGTCCTTTATTATTATACGAATAATAAACGTCTAATTTGAGGAAATTTGCTATTTTTTTACACTCCCTCTCTTACCATTCTATGAGAAAACTCGACTATTATGTTTTTTACTATTTCAGAAACATAAATTGCATTTCTTTAGTTCCCATCCTTTTAATTCACACTAACGAACATACCCGTGCTTCGCTACGGCATTCTATATTGTATAGGGATATCGAAGAAAATGACTGTTCACCCAGTAAATGAGATACTTTAAATTACATGTCTCTTAGCGTTATCCGACAACATGGGGAGGTCCCCATACGTTGTTTCCAGTGTAATGTGAGAGTTGAGAAGTTGTGATGATAACGGCAGGACCGAGCTCGATAGCTGCAGTCGCTTAATTGCGGCCATTATCCAGTAATCGGGAGATAGTGGGTTCGAGCCCTACTGTTGGCAGCCCTGAAGGTGGTTTTCCGTGGTTTCCTATTTTCACACCAGGCAAATGCCGGCGCTGTACCTTAATTAAAGCCACAGCCGCTTCCTTCCAATTCCTAGGCCTTTCCTATCCCCCGTCGCCGTAACACCTATTTGTGTCGGTGAGACGTAAAGCAAATATCACAAAATAAAAAAAGATAAGGGCAGGCTCACTTTCCTATCTCTATTCACAATCGAAATGGGAAATTTTCATTTTAATAGGATGCCCCCTTGTATACTGTGCGGTCAAAATCGATCTGGGGAGTTTCCTTTACATTAGCAGGCCTCTTTTCCTGCTTCCAGACACAATCAAGTATGGGAGTAATGAAGAAAATTGCATGCTCTCTTGCTTTCTGCCAATCAAATCGAGGAGGGAATTATTCATTACAATAGTAGGCCCTCCTTACTAATTCTAGTTACACGGCAGTTGGAGAAGGACCCCATTTCTACTGACGGTCAAAGTCGATGTGGGGAGTATTGATTACAATAGCAGACACCCTCCTGCTGACAGTCACTATCGATTTATAAAGAATTAAATTTAATGGCAGACACACCCTTTCTAGATCGCTACAAATCGACTTCAATAAATATGCATAGGTAGACATAAGAAAGTATGTGCATGCTTACTGTTGAAGACCTTCATTTACAGATTAACTACTGCTAAACGGTACGTTATATCGACAAACGGACTGCCCTATAAGACGTCTCCTTTAACAGTCTAATTGTCGATCCTATGATATTCTCTCGTATCTTATCTATTTATAGGTTAGATAGAGTTCGATTCTTAGAAAAGGGAGAGATTTTAGTAAGGTTTCCACACACTGTATTACGTTCCGCGTACTTATGTGACAGCTAGAAACATAGAATTTGTCTCACATATGGCTACAGGGAGGGCCTATGTTCCTGTCCAATTAGATGATTCCGTATTTCATATAAGTGTGTATATTGACGATGTTTTATGTATATCTGAATAGTGTTAGATCTTAAGATATGGAGAATATTGCTGATGAGGTAGAAATCGCTGATGAATGGCGTGGAAGCTCCCGAAAAATGTACGAGTGAAATAATTATACAAAATTAGAAATTGATAATATATTGACAGGGCGGACTAAACCATATTATAAAATCGGAAGTAATCAAAAATTAGTATTGAGTCTAATAATTTTCACACCTCTGTATATCTTAACTAATTGTTCCCTCAGTTTTAAGGTGATATTTGTAGGTGTGAAGAGCTTTCTCATTTTATTGAAGGCTATCTTTGCCTGGTTAATTCTGCTGACCAAATCTCTCTTACTTCGGTTCTCAGCTGTCATTTTGCTTCCTAAATAAGAAAACTCGTCAGCGTTACTGAGCTGGCTCCCTCGCAGAGATCGTATCTTTATTTCTCTTTGTTGCTTAATTATCACCATTACTTTAGTTTTGTCTGAATTCATTTTCATGTTATATCCACATGTAAAAGTACTGTCCATTATTTCCAGCATTGTCGTTAACTGTTCTTCCCTCTCCGCTATTATTGCTATGTCGTCACCAAAACGAATTGTATCAATTCTCTCTCCTTGAATTTTAACACCACCTCCTTGTCCCAGCTTCTCCCATCGTGTTATATAAAGGGGGATCCTACACATTTGAACATAGAAAAATGGGGTGTATTAAACATTTTTCCGCAGCAATGGAATTGAATACTAGAAGGAAAGTTAGTATGACAAACACATAATTCTTTAATAATATTCCCACATCTTTAGAAATCATATGAACCTATGTCATTAAATATAATGTATCATTTAAAATGGCGATGTACCATGGCCATGATAATTTCCAAACACTTCAGTACTTTCTTATGATTATTTTTATTATGATTATCAATTTTATAGCTACAACTTGTGCTAGAATCAGTGAAGTCCATCAAGTATAAATATTTTTTTCCCGGAGTTATTTTCAAGTAGTCAATTTTTCTTCAATTTTAATTTGAATATTTTTAATTTTACCAAAGAAATTGCATTTTTGGTGGGTCAAAAGTAATGGTCCCCCCTTAAAGTAATGTTGTAAGATATTTGAAGCCCTCGACTCAACCAGGTGAGCTAAGTAACATTGGGCTACTCATCCGATATGTCGTATCTCTTGAATGACAAGAATGTTATGGCAAACTCAACAGAAGTAAATATCACTAATGCATGTTTCCCACCTTCTCTTCTTTCCAACAAGCGCTTTGTGAAACAAGTGAAAGGACTTAAGTACAGTATACAATTTCATTCACCATATGTAATGAATAATTTATTCTTTATCAAAGTCTAAAATAAGTACATTGAAATCTACACATTTTAATTACCAACAGAGAAAGCAACAACATAAAAAAATTAATGAGGGTCATGACTGAAAGTTTTAATTTCTACAGTTTACCACATATCAAAACTAAACTAACTAAAACTAAAGCAACAAAACTATACTAAAAACATGGGTTGGGATTTAGTACCATATCTGAAGTACGTATTTGATTACTGTTTGCACGAAGGAGCTATACCAAACGAATGGAGAGTTGCTATAGTAGCCCCTGTGTATAAAGGAAAGGGTGATAGACATAAAGCTGAAAATTACAGGCCAGTCAGTTTGACATGCATTGCATGTAAGATTTGGGAAGGCATTCTTTCCGATTACATTAGAAATGTTTGCGAAACTAATAACTGGTTCGATAGAAGGCAGTTCGGTTTTAGGAAAGGTTATTCCACTGAAGTTCAACTTGTAGGATTCCAACAAGTTATAGCAGATATCTTGGATTCAGAAGGTCAAATGGACTGTATAACGATTGACCTGTCTAAAAAATTTGATAGGGTAGATCATGGAAAACTACTGGCAAAAATGAGTGCAGTCGGACTAGACAAAAGAGTGACTGAATGTGTTACTATATTTCTAGAAAATAGATCTCAGAGAATTAGAGTAATCGAAGCTTATCTGACAAAGTAATAATTAAGAGGGGAATTCCTCAAGGCAGTATTATTGGACCTTTATGGTTTCTTATACATATAAATGATATGAGTAAAGGAGTGGAATCAGAGGTACGGATTTTTGCGGATGATGTTTTTCTGTATAGAGTAAAAATAAGTTAGAAGATTGTGAGCAATTGCAACGTGACCTCGATAATGTTTTGAGATGGACAGCAGTCAATGGTATGATGATAAACTGGGTTAAAAGTCAGGTTGTGAGTTTCACAAATAGGAAAAGTCCTCTCACTTTTTATTACTGCGTTGATGGGGTGAAAGTTCCTTTAGGGTATCATTGTAAGTATCTGGGTGTCAAGGAAAGATCTTCATTGGGGTAATCACATAAATGGGATTGTAAATAAAGGATACAGATCTCTGCACATGGTTATGAGGGTGTTCAGGAGTTGTAGTAAGGATGTAAAGGAGAGGGCATATAAGTCTCTGGTAAGATCCCAAATAGGGTATGGTTCAAGTGTATGGGACCCTCACCAGGATTACTTGATTCAAGAACAGGAAAAATCCAAAGAAATGCAGCTCGATTTGTTCTGGGTGATTTCCGACAAAAGAGTATCATTAGAAAAATGTTGCAAAGTTTGGGCTGGGAAGAACTGGGAGAAAAAAGACGAGCTGTCCGAGTAAGTGGTATGTTCCGCGATGTCAGCGGAGAGATGGCGTATCAGTCGACGAATAAGTTTGAGTGGCGTCTTTAAAAGTAGGAATGATCACAATATGGACTAAAGTTGAAATTCAAGCGGACAAATTGGGGCAAATAATCATTTATAGGAGGGTAATTAGGCATTGGAATAACTTACCAAGCGAGATATTCAATAAATTTCCAATTTCTTTGAAATCATTTAAGAAAAGGCTAGGAAAACAACAGATAGGAAATCTACCATCTGGGCGACTGCTCTAAATGCAGATCAGTAGTGACTGATGAACACAAGCACATAATAATTAATTTGGACCTGATTGGTCAATTGGCTGCAAAGTTATTGAAAATACTGTGTGTTATCTTTATGTGTTCCATGGAAAATGTTCCTTGCTGCGAAGTTTTCATTTATTTTGGGCTATAATTTGGCAGACTTGTCAAGAATACTCTTATTCTTAAGAACAACTTCGCGTCTTACAGTCAGGCATAAACTATTGGCGATATATTTCTTCAATTTTTCATTATTCGTTTAATACGCAAAATTCTAGAGTCCTGCTATTTCAGGAGTAAAAATATGGAGGTAATACCCAACTAATATTAAAATACAGAACTACTTTTACTTCCTGTACATATTCGAATGTGTATGTTGGGTATTCAGCCCGAAGGCTGGTTTGATCCTCTACAACTCCACCAACAGCTATCATAGAAGCCTAGGTGTCACTGAAGAGGCATACTAGGGAACTGAGGAGTGAGGTAGTTTTCCGTTGCTTTCCTCACTGAGCCAGAAGTTGCTATTACATACCAGTCTGCCAAGCCCACTGAAATGCATGCACCAACCGACCCTATGAGCGATATTTTCACACCATTCATAACAGGGACTGGCTGAATAAGGAATGGCATTACTAGCATCGCTCATACCTCAGTCACTTTCATATTGTCAAAGCCAAGGATGAGAATGAGACTGATCAATGAAAGTAACAAATTTATTCTAGCCATTACCAGAGGACATAGAGCACTGTAAACACTACATCCTGCCAGCAATTCTCTGAAAATTTCAGGTGAATCCGATAAGAACTCTGTCATTAAGGAGCATTTCATGCATGGCAAAGAGCTGAAAAATTTTGAACCCAAATGCACCCGTAAGCGGATTGGTATCCGCTCTGTGTGACGGGGTAAACATCCATAAACGTACTGGTCCGCACGTGTAAGCCCGTGAAAGTGTTTGAAAAGCGATGGAGAAAGGAAGAAAAAGAAGCTATATTTGATCGAATAAGCCCTCAGCAACTGCCCTATTTCTTTTCTTGTCCACTGTTTTTCCTACAGCAGGAAAAGAAGCAAAGAAAAGCGGGAAGGAGAAGAAGAAAGAAGAAATATAAATACGAGCCATATCAGATCGAGTAAGCCCTCAGCCATTGTTGTTTTTCTTCTTTTCTCATCCCTTTCTTCTTTCTCTTCTTTTCATCGGCATTGAGAAAAGTAGGGTAAAAAGAAATATAAATACCAGTTGCTGATAGCTTACTCGATCAAATATGGCTTCTTATTTCCTTCTTCTGCTTTAGGAAAAACTGTGGAGGAAGAAAGAAAGTTTCTTTTGCTGGTGGCTTTACGTCGCATCGACACAAATAGGTCCTATGGGATAGGAAAAGCCCAGGAGTTGGAAGGTAGCGGCCGTGGCCTTAATTAAGGTACAGTCCCAGCATTTGCCTGGTGTGAAAATGGGAAACCACGGAAAACCATCTTCAGGGCTGCCGACAGTGGGATTCGAACCCACTATCTCCCGGATGCAAGTTCACAGCCGCGCTCCCCTAACCGCACGGCCAACACGCCCGGTAAGAAAGACAGAAAGAAAAAAATAAAGAAAGATAACGGCTGCTGAAGGCTTACTTGATTCTTCTTCTTCTTATTGTATTTTAAGGAAATCTGGGGGAAATGGAAAGAACAATAGTTGAGGCCTAATCGATCAAACGTGGCTTCTTCTTTTTCTTCTTTTCTTCTCATTATTGCAATACCTTATTCGTTGCAGATAATTCAATTTCAGACTCGTTCTTGGCATTTCGGAACAGTCCTGCTGAAAGTATTTTGACTCCAGTCTATAACAGCAACGCTGCACACCAGAAAATTGGCGGATTGCTACCAGTGTCAGTGAACATGGCAGCTGGGTGCATATCGGTTAGGTGGTATTTGAAGGTGCTCAAATACGTCAGCCTCGTGTCGGTAGATTTACTGGCACGTAAAAGAACTCCTGAGGGAACAAATTCCAGCACCTCGGCGTCTCCGAAAACCGTAAGAGTAGTTAGTGAGACGTAAAACAAATAACATTATTATTATTACATATCGGTTAAGAAACATACTGTACTTGGTTGAAAACTGCCCCGGACTGTAAATTATTCCCTCAGATGTCTTCCTCCTCTTACGCACAATGTAGGCCTACGGTATTATTGAAATGGTAGTCTGAAAGAACTTTGAAGCTAGCTTTGTCTGACAACGTGAGAGGAAAGGCACGGTCTTACTCTATACAGGCCGAACTGCCACCCTTTTGATCTGACATTCAGAACTTTAAGAATGGCGTTAGGTAAAAATTAATAACGGGATTTGAAAAAAGGAGATTTGAGTTTTTAAGGTTAAAATTGAAAATTCTATTTTTTGGTAAAACATGGCAACAGTTCGGTCATAACTCCCCTTCAAGAACAAAACGATCATTATCGATGATGAAGATACATGAGTTAGAAAATCTTGAAATAACCTCTCTATTTAATTTTCAGTTTGACTTACAGATCAAAATTTATCAGTAGAATAATCATAAAATAGCTTTCCTCACTGACAATGAGGAAGAGGACAAACTTCTAAATTTTATCACAATGTCTTCGTTCTCCCTTTTGTAGAATGCAGGACATCCGATATCTCAAACGCTCTACAAGATGCACCAGGAGCGCTAGAGACAAACCAACACCAAGTAGCAGAAATGCCCCTTGCAGGTGAGATGGGGTTAACACTTTAACTCTGTCTTCACTTTCTGCTTCTTTTGGGATAAGGAACGCTTTCATCTCTGATTCAAGCCTCATATCGTTCCACCATTTCTTCAAGAATCCACCTTCGGTCAGTCTGCCCGTAATGTCACTAACTCTGCAAAGTAATGGGTCTCCTTTCCTCATAAACATTGAGATAAAAAAATACAATACTTCATCATTGAGAGCAAAGAATCTCTTTTTGCCATCTGCAGTCAAATACTTCGTGAACGCCGTGTACTCTCCGTTCGCCCTACTTGTTAACAGAGCAAACTCACCATCTAAAGCCATTTTGTTTAAACAATAGTCGAAATCCAGACAGTTATAATAATTTTGAAAGACTTTGTCAGATTTCCAGTCACCTGTACCGTTGAACAGAACAGCTAAACGAGGCATGAATCCATATTCTATTCCCGACTCTAAGATTTCTTCCAAGTCTCCAATCCGTGGTTGGAGTCCAGGGTTGGTTAGCATACTAATTAATGATGACTGATAAGCGGTATTGATTGCAAGGCTAATAAAAACCCAAAGAATAAAATACATCCTCAACCTAGGCGTGCTGGGTAGTTTGGGTAAGGATATCCCTAGCACTATAAAGAATGTCGAACTCGTGACTCTAAGAACACTGCTCATCGATTTAGATGACTCCCCATCACTCCGAGCCAGTTTCCACATAACCACAGAGACTAGGGATATACTTAAGACGATACATCCCCATACGGGTAAACTAAATATTCTAATGAGACTCTGCCACATGGGATAAGGTTTAGCTTCAGGAACAAACCACGAAAATGTATCAGTGTAGTACGGATAGGTTGGTTGAAGATGAAGAAAACTGATGTCGGTTATACTGATACTTCCCATAGCTAAATTTGATCTGCGATGTATCACGTCTCCTACCATGCCAGTATAAGTTCCGTTTGATAAAATAGTGCCCCATTTCTCTGTCTCGGAACCCCTGAACTCCAGCTTGAGGCTCGACCATTCGGCCACAGCCTTCAGGAGCTGAATTTCTAGTCCTTCGTTATAATCAGTTGTAGAATTTTTAGCCAACATTACATACGGTGCCCACTCAAAAGTCGATGTAATAAACACACAGTTTTGAGGCATTACATTTGGAAATAAGTCCCTTCTGTCTAACAAAGTTGAATACTGGCTTGGAGTAATGTTTTCAGGTGTTAATATGGTTTCCAACGTGTCGAGTTGGACCAGTTCCTGAGGAGGGTCAGCACAGTTTTCCACTTTCTGACTAAGGTTTAGTTTATAAATATCGACAGTATTTGGTGGAGGGTTGCTACAAGGACTGAGATTAAAGACAGTTTGTGATTTGTTAACAATTGAAGGAACCAGTACCACTACATTGACTATGTTCTGGTACCACAGTTCAGTTAGAATATCTTTAATATTCTTGGCATTCTCTGTGATGATCACAACTCGTGCTGAAGGGAAGGATCGAAGTGGCGCCAGAAGATCACGTCTCCGAGAGCTCTCTGAAGACAGTGTGACTATAGCAGAGTCTGGTGATGTAGGAGACTCTGAGTTCAGTGTCACTGCCCACTGTACTTCAGAGTGTAACGTGGTAAGGACGGCATCCGAGGAAGCTCCAAAGAATGCTACTGGCCGATCCTTGCTGAAGTAGCGGAAAGCTATCTCAATGACGCTGTGTGTGAGCGGCTGGTGACATTCCGCAGCTGAAGTAGATGACGCCAGTAGCAGATTGAGTATTGGGATCCATAGCATCTGCCAGGGAAAAAAAAGAAGCATGCCTTACCGCTTGTGCACAGTTAACTGCTAAAATTTGGACAGTGAATACTTTTTTGAATTGACCTTTGTTGGAACAACATTTGGTCATCCTCCATTTAAAATAAACACAGCACACATACAAAAATATGATTTGTCAGGGCAAAGTACTTATAAGGAACTAGCAAATATACCCGTGCTTCGCTACGGTATTCTGTATTGTATACGGATTACTCCGTAAATTAATGTAAAGGCAGTGAGTATGATAATTTTAAATTGCACGTCACTTAGCGTTATCCGAGAAACAAAACAGGAAGGACACCATAGCTGTTTCCGTTGTAAGGAAAGCATTGGGGAAGTTTTGTTGATATTGGCAGGCCACATTTCCTACTGTCAATCACAATCGAGTTCCGGAGTGTATACTACAACGGCAGGCTCACATGGCAACTGCCATTCACAGAAGAGATGCAGAGTTTTCATTACAAAGACAGGCCTCTGTCCCTAATGCCAGTCACAATCGAGTTGGAGAGATTTCATTATAATAGAGAAATGCAGAGCTATCTAACGTATCAAAAATCGAGACACGACAATAAGTCCTAGAACCCAAGTTGTAGATCTCTCCAAATTGAACAGCGATTGTGCTATCTGTTTCGTAATACGACGTACCGTTTAGCCACCAACTACCCCGAAACGAAGGTCTGCACCGTAATTAAAATGCATCATATTTCTATACTTTCCGGGGCCATATATCATACATTTGAAGAGGTTGGAATTTTTTCCTAAAAGAAAAAAAGTGTCCATGTTTCGGGATTAGCACTCGCATACATACGGAGTAATTAAGGAAGAAAGTAATGCAGTTAATAAAGTTGAAATTAATGGAAAATAGGATTATAACTGAGGAAAGACAGATAGGACAAATATGTAAATACCAATTGGATATATGGGAAAATAAAAGTTCCCTCAATAAATTGTGATGGTATGAGTTACGGATATAAGAAGGCGGTAACAGAGGAGAAATTTAGGCGCAGGGATTCTTAGGTAAACAGAGAAGAAGATGACTTAAGGCGTTATTACGTAAGCCTAAAGAGGCGAGGAAGAGGTAAGAAATTAAAGCGGAAAACAGAAGTAGAATAGAAATACAGTAATAATTACAGCAATTGCCAGAAATCACCTTACGGTGTGAAATAATAGGCTATACTCCACGGCACTGTTCATATATTAACAACGCCCCTCCGTGCTATTCGAAGAAGATTGTAACCGCCAACGGTATTCCGCCAATATCCCGCAAAATGTCCTGTTGACGTCTGCCTTGCTTTCTACCCAAGGAACAGCCACGAGTTTACAGGAATTATGTCTAAAGTGCACTTCCTTGCCGGCAGAGTGTCAGAGACGTTGCTATGGTAACCTGTAGGTTCGTTGTCGGTCACTCAATGCAGAGCGTGAGACCAGCAGTAAATAGCAATTTTCTCCGTCATTTGAAGAGGAAGCGAAATTATGTACATAACAAAAGTTGCTTATAATGAAGCGACGTTTCACATATAGACAGAGGATTTTACAGTTTAAGAGAAAATGGAAGAAAACTGTTCTGGTTTTCCTACACGCCCCCCGTCTATTTAGAGATTTTCAAGATATAGGCATATGAAAACCTTCCCCGGGATGTTGGTCAAGACCTATCCAGCCGTTTCGGCATGATGGTGAATCAAACAGACAAAGAAGTATTAACATTTGCGTATGATAACAATGGCATTTACAATAAGATACAAAAGTTGAAAACTAGAAAAGCAGCTGGAATTGATAAGATTTCTGGGGATATACTAAAGACAATGGGTTGGGATATAGTACCATATCTGAAGTACTAATTTAATTATTGTTTGGTCGAAGGAGCTATACCAGATGAATGGAGAGTTGCTATGGTAGCCCCTGTGTATAAAGGAAAGGGTGATAGACATAAAGCTGAAAATTACAGGCCAGTCAGTTTGACATGCATTGTATGTAAGCTTTGGGAAAGCATTCGTTATGATTATATTAGACATGTTTGTGAAATTAATAACTGGTTCGATAGACGGCAGTTCGGTTTTAGGACAGGTAATTCCTCTGAAGCTCAACTTGTAGGATTCCAGCAAGATATAGCAGATATCTTGGATTCAGGAAGTTAATTGGACTGTATTGCGACTGACCTGTCTAAAGCATTTGATAGGGTAGATCATGGGAGACTACTGGCAAAAATGAGTGCAATTGGACTAGACAAAAAAGTGACTCAATGGGTTGCTACATTTCTAGAAAATAGATCTCAGAGAATTAGAGTAATAATTAAGAGGGGAATTCCTCAAGGCAGTATTATTGGACCTTTATGTTTTCTTACATATATAAATGATATGAGTAAAGGAGTGGAATCAGAGGTAAGGCTTTTTGCAGATGATGTTATTCTGTATAGAGTAATAAATAAGTTACAAAATTGTGAGCAACTGCAACGTGACCTTGATAATGTAGTAAGATGGACAGCAGGGAATGGCATGTTGATAAACGGGGTTAAAAGTCAGGTTGTGAGTTTGACAAATAGGAAAAGTCCTCTGAGTTTTAATTACTGCGTTGATGGGGTGAAAGGTCTTTCGGAGATCTTTGTACGTATCTAGGTGTTAATATAAGGAAAGATCTTCATTGGGGTAAGCACAAAAATGGGATTGTAAATAAAGGGTACAGATCTCTGCACGTGGTTATGAGGGTGTTTAGGGGTTGTAGTAAGGATGTAAAGGAGAGTGTATATAAGTCTCTGGTAAGACCCCAACTAGAGTATGGTTCCAGTTTATGGGACTCTCACCAGGATTACCTGATTCAAGAACTGGAAAAAATCCAAAGAAAAGCAGTCCGATTTGTTCCGGGTGATTTCCGACAAAGGAGTAGCGTTACAAAAATGTTGCAAAGTTTGGGCTGGGAAGAATTGAGAGAAAGAAGAAGAGCTGCTCGATTAAATGGTATGTTCCGAGCTGTCAGCGAAGAGATGGCGTGGAATGACATTAGTAGACGAATAAGTTTGAGTGGCGTTTATAAAAGTAGGAAAGATCACAATATGAAGATAAAGTTGGAATTCAAGAGTACAAACTGGGACAAATATTCATTTATAGGAAGAGGAGTTAGGGATTGGAATAACTTACCAAGGGAGATGTTCAATAAATTTCCAATTTCTTTGAAATCATTTCGGAAAAGGCTAGGAAAGCAACAGATAGGGAATCTGCCACCTGGGCGACTGCCCTAAATGCAAATCAGTAGTGATTGATTGATTGATTGATTGATTGATTGATTGATTGATTGATTGATTGATTGATTGATTGATTGATTGATTGATTGATTGATTGATTGATTGATTCAAACAGACACGAAAAATAAAATGCACTTATACGGTCTAGAGTTGACCTAGAGTTACGTGCGTGTTGTCTTATACGAACTAAAGAACAACTGGATCGATTTCGTTGAAAAGTTCACACTTTGTTCTTATTACTTCTGAGACGTTTCAGGAAGTGGTTCGAATGAAATCCGATGGACAGTTTTTTATGAGTAATTTTAGATAATATATTTAACTGCAAAACCCCACCAAGATTGGATAGATTTGATGGACAGATTGTCGCTAGGCGACAGCAACTTGCGCTGTTTCGTGATTGTCTGGTAAGAAATAATACTGTATGCAGGCGGATGGGAACACGCCGCCATGTTTTATGAAGTACCTATCTTGCTAGGAGTTTCATGACCGTGGTGTCCGGCTCCTTGGGTGAATGGTCAGCGCAGTGCTCTTCCGTTCAGAAGGCCCCGGGTTCGATTCCCGGCCGGGTCGGAGATTTTAACCTTAAATGATTAATTCCCTTAGCTCGAGGACGGGGTGTTTGTGCTGTTACCAACATCCCTTCAACTCACACACCATACATAACACTATCCTCCACCACATTAATACGCAGTTACCTACACATGGCAGATGCCGCCCACCCTCATCGGAGGGTCTGCCTTATAAGGGCTGCACCCGGCTAGAAATAGCCACACGAAATTATTATTTTTATTATGACCTTGGTCGCTGTATATACAAGGATGGAGAAACGCCGTCGTGTTTTATGAAGTACCTTGCTTGATAGGAGGCCATGCAATTACAGCAGCCAACTCATAGTCTGTTATTTGGAAATACCAATCCAACATGCCGTGCTAGAGATGTACTTTCATGTAACTATGAAAAGCATTGTTTTTTATTGTAAACAGCATTAATGTATGTGTCCTGCTTAATAGGTTATGAGGTCATGACCTTTTCAAGTAACTATTGGCATACATTTATATTACAATTGTATTTGCTCATTCCTTCGTCATTAGAATTGTTATTTCAACGATAGAATTAGAATTCTTTCATCATGCTATTTTACAGGGTCTCTTTTTTAGCTCTGGGTGAGTGTCCAGGCATCTACACGGAAAGGCGATAGCACGGCCAGGTAACTGATTGCTTCATGTTGGGCTAATGTAGTCTAATGCAGTAACGATTAAGCGATAGCGAAGTTTCTGTATGAATTCAAGGGCGCTTAATGAGTGACTTAGCTTTTTTCTTGCTAGTGGCTTTACATCGCACCGACAGATAGGTATTATGGTGACGATGGGATAGGAAAGGAAACGGCCGTGGCCTTAATTAAGGTACAGCCTCAACATTTGTCTGGTGTGAAAATGGGAAGCCAAGGAAAATCACCTTCGGGGCTGCCGACAGTGGGATTCGAACCCACTATCTCACGGTTGCAAGCTATCATCCGCGCGCCTCTAACCGCACGGCCAACTCGCCCTGTAATGACTGACTTAAACAGTAGAAAGGCGTGTATTAATTGTGTTGTGCTATGCGGAGCATTGTTCTGTTGGAGTGCCCCTTTCGATTCATTTAAAAATTGATTGCCATCGTCCTATTCCCATAGGAATACGGTACGAAATTTAGTGAAAAGCACGCAGGAGACGAACTGTTTTAACAGAGGAAAGGCTTGATGAAATAGGAGCTCTCTTAGGAAGAACTCCAACAAAATCCCTGTCGCCGTGCAAGCTAATTTATACAAAGTAATTTGCACTGGAAGGGTTATGTTGATGACAGTATTGGGAAAGCATACAGATCGTTACATGTCATAATGAGGCTACCAATAATAAATTAATTTCGTATGGCTATTTCTAGCCGAGTGCAGCCCTTGTAAGGCAGACCCTCCGATGAGGGTGGGCAGCATCTGCCATTTGTAGGTAACTGCGTGTTATTGTGGAGGAGGATAGTGTTATGTGTGGTGTGTGAGTTGCAGGGATGTTGGGAACAGCACAAACACCTATCCCCCGAGCCACTGAAATTAACCATTGAAGGTTAAAATCCCCGACCAGGCCTGGAATCGAACCCGGGACCCTCTGAACCGAAGGCCAGTAAGCTGACCATTCAGCCAACGAGTCGGACATGAGGCTACTTAAAGGATGCAACAAGGAATTAAAAGAGTATGGTTCGTCCATTATTGGAATATGCAGACGGTGTTTGGGATCCTCACCAGGAACAATTAATAAAAGAAATAGATGGTGTGCAGAGGAAAGCAGCAAGATTTGTAACAGGTTATTTCAGGATAAAAAGTATTGTATCAGAGGTGTTAGAGAATCTTGGGTGGGAAGCTTTAAGTAAGAGAAGGGAGAAAACTTGACTTATAGGATTATATAAAGCCTATACAGGGGAGGAAGCATGGGGGAGGGGGAATCCGTGGGAGGCTTCAGTTGGAAAATAATTATATTGGCAGGGCTGACCAGAAGTATAAAATTAGATGGGATTTTATTAGAAACGATTGAGGTAAATTTTCACTCATTGGGAAGGGCGTGAAGGAGTGGAACAGTTTACCAGGGGAAGTGCTTGATCCTTTTCCAAAATCGGTACAAATATTCAAGAAAAGAATAAACAGCAACTTGACCTGTGCACGTTATTGTAAATAAAATACATTGTAAATAAATAAATTCCGTCCCCTTGTCTATGTAGATTGGACAGCCGAAGTAGAGGATTGCCTGTAGGGGTGTAAGTGGGGACCTCGACGACCCTGGGAGCGCTACAGTAGTTGTGAAGGCCCTTCAGGAACTCTCTAAAGGGGCTCTGGTTAAAACGCGCAAATCGTTGTACTCGTTAGGTACCAATATAGGTAAAAAAATAGCAAAGTAAATTGTTGTACAGTATTATTTGAAGTGATTGCACCTACTGTATATAGGCTTGATTATATGTGTAATTATAAAATATATTATGAGTAGAATTTTGTAAATAATATAAATTTTTTGAGGATGAGCTGTGTGTTTAATAGAAAAATTGTTAATGTAAATTGTATAACACTGTATTTTATGAAAATGCCTTCTTTTTAAATTTAAATTTTAGTGCTTGAGATCAATGTATTTTTGTGTATTGTTTGCAACCGACGTAGACACCTCATTTGCAAATGAAGTGATTTTGATTTGATTAAATCTCTGCCCACAGACTAACAAAACGGTTAACGGCCAAGCCTTATAAACCCATCGCTGTCCAACATTTAAGAGAACCAGACAGTTTCGCTAGGTCTCGGTACTGTAACTGGTAAATAAATAAATAAATAAAACATTTCGTTTCAGACCATGCTTATTTACCAAAAAAAAAAAAAAGTTTGATCCGGCTTCTTCTATCATTCCTAGCAGCTGGAGTTTTGACTTTTGATACATCCTCCTTCATACTCAAACAAGGTGATTCGTGCTCTGTTAATCCATCAGGAAGTCAAGAAACTTAGCAATGTGACGTCCACTTATGGACAGGCACACCGCCTGAGGCTCAACAAACAGTACTGGCAGGAGAGGCGGCCAGGCATAGAACAAATCACTGTATCTCACAAGGGAGGTCTTAAACTCCGCTTCGGTTAAATTTTGGCAAACAAGTAGTTGAACTAGTGTACATTCCAAAAGTGAAAATGATATGTTCCCACATTAGTATTTAATGTTGAAAGTGATGAAAATACGCACGGTGCTGCGCCAAGCAGTAGGTAGCTTGTGGCTGACGTAAAGTTGAGAGGGATAAGTCACGGTCATACAGATGAGTAGAGTCCAGATTGTAAGACAGTATAGTCCCGACGCTCAACCCATACCCACGCGGTGTCTTCTGATCTCAAAACTTGGCCCACCCTGGTAATAATGAGGGTTGTCAGTCTACCCGCTCTAGTGATAATGAGGGTTGACAGTCGGCTCCTTTCCTCTGGACACAAGGGGCACGTGTCGTTTAAAAGGCAAGTGAGCGCTGTCAAAAGCAAGGTTGTCATATTTTGCGTCGATTATTTAAACATGTTAACATTCAATTTATTCTAAAGTCAAAATATAAATATAAAAACCTGTTCATGAACCACAGTACAAACCAATATCGCAGAATAATTTGTTTCGTGCTTAACTCGTGCGGTGGTCGTAGATGTTGAAAGAAAAAAGAAAGAAGGAAAGAAAGAAAGAAAGAAAGAAAGAAAGAAAGAAAGAAAGAAAGAAAGGAAGAAAGAAAAAAAGAAAGAAAAAACAGGAAGAAGGCATTGGCAAATAAACTCGACAAAGATTAAACTTAAATTGGTACCAAAGTAGGCCTATTAAAAATTAATTTTATGCTGCTAATATCAGTGTCTCGCTTTCAGTAAGGAAAGGAAAAGTACAACAATTGTTTACAATTTGTTTTACGTCGCACCGACACAGATAGGTGTTATGGCGACGATGGGCTAGGAAAGGCCTAGGAGTGGGAAGGAATTGCCCGTGGCCTTAATTAAGGTACTTCCCCAGCATTTGCCTGGTGTGAAAATGGGAAACCACGGAGATCCATCTTCAGAGCTGCCGACAGTGGGGCTTGAACCCATTATCTCCCCGATGCAAGCTCACAGCTGCGCGCCCCTAACCGCACGGCCAACTCACCCGGCAAAGGAAAAGTAAAATCACGAACTAGGGACTGGAATAATAATAATAATAATAATAATAATAATAACAATAATAATAATAATAATAACAATAATAATAATTGTTCGCCTCTGTGGTGTAGTGGTTAGTGTGATAGCTGCCACCCCCGGAGGCCCGGGTTCGATTCCCGGCTCTGCCACGAAATTTGAAATGTGGTACGAGGGCTGGAACGGGGTCCAGTCAGCCTCGGGAGGTTAACTGAGTAGAGGTGGGTTCGATTCCCACCTCAGCCATCCTGGAAGTGGATTGCCGTGTTTTCCTTCTTCTCCTCCAGGCAAATGCCGGGATGGTACCTAACTTAAGGCCACAGCCGCTTCCTTCCCTCTTCCTTGCCTATCCTTTCCAATCTTCCCATCCCCCACCAAGGCCCCTGTTCCGCGTAGCATGTGAGGCCGCCTGGGCGAGGTACTTGTCATTCTCCCCAGTTGTATCCCCTGACCCAATGTCTCACGCTCCAGGTCACTGCCCTTGAGGCGGTAGAGGTAGGATCCCTCGCTGAGTCAGGGGGGAAAACCAACCCTGGAGGGTAAGCAGATTAATAATAATAATAATAATAATAATAATAATAATAATAATAATAATAAATATCGGAGTATGTAGTTCGGACAAAAATTAGCCAGCAAACTTAGCTACTTTTAAAACAAATGCCGTATTAACCTTACCTCTATTCGTCGTCCTCGTCATTGTCTGCTAGGTGAATTACAAATCTATCTTGGTTGCTATCCGTGTCGTGTTTCATGTACTTCTCTTCTGTCTTGATGGTGCTGCGAACACAAGCAGATCACCTCTCAGGACCGATCGTTCCAGCTCCTTCACGCAGAAGTTGACACACACTAGCACTCAAAGTTGGCGTAACATTATTTTTCCTAACATACGCCTTCAGCTGAGACCAGATCATTTCTATGGGGTTTAAAGTACAGTGATATGGAGGGAGTTGCAAAACTTCGTGTCCACATGAGGCTGCGATCTCCTCTACAGCGCACCTTTTACTGATATTGGCTGATTTGATTTCCTGCAACATAACTGCCTTGATGGGTACAGGTTTTGGCACGGGAATGTTATTGTACTCCATAAACTTAATAATGTCCTTAATAGCTTGCATTGTCCATCACAATTACACATTTTCGGTCACGTGGTAGGTTCTGTAGGTGAGACCTAAACCAGTTTTCGAAAACTTGAGCTGTCATTTCGTCATGGATATCAGCTTTCCAGTCTCCAATGTTTTTAGCCGATAAATAAAGGCAATTCTCAACCCAGCCCTCACTGCCTCCAGCATGCAATACCATAATAAGCTTGCCTCGCGATGTTGGTGCTTTCAGTATGCAATTACAAGTTCCATCATCCCACCCTTTCTTCACAATGTCATGAGTATCGTACCAAGTTTCATCTAGATAGACAACTCTGCACCCCTCGGAATGTAACTTCCGAAGACGGTCTATTAATTTATACCGCCAAGCTACTATTCTAGCAGATTCCATTACAATCTGTTTTTTCCTCAGAATACAGAAACAAAACCCAAGTTTTATAAACAGCTGTCGTAGCGTAGTTTTTTCATAAGTAAAGCCACACACATTTTTCAAATGTTTTAACAGTTCCTGTACGGTTGGTGACTTACCTTTAGTAAAGAATGCATATACCTCGCGTCTCACCAAATCACAGCAAAAATCATCAATTTTATTAAACCCTATTATTATCATACATTTTTGGAGTTGTAGGTCCCCTCTTTACTATTTTACTTATAGTTTTCCTGTTAAGTTTCAACATTTTAGCTGTCTCAGAAATATAACCCTTGCGAACGTTGTTCTTCATAACGTATTCGTATACGTTACATACCAGCCGTTGACTTTGCTTACTTAAAGTTTAGTCGCCTTTCTTTTCTCCGCGGAACGACTACTACCAGGCTGAATATCACTCGCGGACACGGAACCACTGCTACCCGGCTGAGTATCACTCGCGGACACGGAACCAGTACTACTCGGTCGAATATCACTGTTACTGGTGCTCGGTTGAAGATCGTTTGCGTGCACTGGCAGATTTAATTCAGGATTTTCTGATGCGATAATTTCCAGGTGTGATTCCCACGGCCTCCACATTACTGCATGAAACGAAGTGAAAAGCAACACACTTCACGAATATTAATTAACGAAGCAAAGAAATAATCCAAAAACTTTCAAACAGCGAATAAAGCAAGTGTAAATTGTGGTAGCTGAAAAAAGAGACTGACGACTATTTAACAAGAGGTGCATTGGCAACAGAGCTGTGAAGATTTCTGAAGGGGAATGCGAACTTCCGTTTTAAAGCCCACTGCCGTCATAAATTACCCCCTGCTAGGACAGTGAGTGGCCAGGGGGTACAAACGTTTGCCGAACTGTTTGAATGCCGCCGGGTACGGGTTGACCGTCTCAGCTATAATACACGGTGACCCAATAGTTATTTAACATTTGCCGAGGCTATACTTCACGGAATATTAGAGGTAGAGAGGTAAGAACTGAACACATGAACGGCATAACGGGCTTCATTGACACCGAAATAAGTATATAAAGTGACCAGCAGATGGCGATGCACAGCAACACGTCACGTAAAAATGGCCACACATGCTTGACATGACATGGAGTTTTATTGACACCAACAACGAGTGCACCTTCTGGAAGGTATGACGTTTATGCAGGATGGTGATCCACCCCAAATTGCTACACGTGTGAGAGATCTCTTGGTTACATCGTCTGGTGAGGATCGCGTGCTGAGCCGCCACTTCCATTATGCATGACCTCCCCGGTCTCCCGACGTCCCCCCTTCACACCTACTAATTCCTTCTTCCTTTGATATTTTCTGCCACTTCTGATGCCTTCTTCTCATTTTCTCTTGATGATGGCTTCTCTTTCTATCCTGAGCCACAAGGTCATTACATACTGAACCACCACTTTAGGACCTTTCGTAGGTCTCTAAAGCACTCTCCTTTTAAATGGTCGCATTACAAATGGCGGAGCGACTTAATCGATACCATTAGAGGAAGGAATGGACTATATTTTACGAACAAAACAATAAAACTGTTTTTGGCCCAGTCATAACGCCCCTTGTTAATGGGGAGACAACAAAATTGCGGCAATCAAAGTCGAAATAAGTCTCCACTTGGGACATGTCCTGCGATCCAGAGAATTTGTGAAGGTGAAGGGAGTCGATAACCAATTATGGTTCTATTTCTTTCTTCAAAATCTGCCTCCACTCCGAGACTGCCTAAGACAAGGTATACACAAAAACTACGCCATTGCGAAATACAAAATGACGTAAATTATGTCTCAGTCTGGCGAACATATGTGGTGTCTGAGTATCAAAAAGAACCCCTGAGCGCTTTTAGTAATGGGGATATGAACATCAAAATGTTGCCACTTCCTTGAAAGTCTGATATATGGAATATTAAGAACACACTCAGAACGTTGCATAAACAAAAAGAACGTGGTCCTC
This sequence comes from Anabrus simplex, assembly GCF_040414725.1. Classification (NCBI taxonomy): domain Eukaryota; kingdom Metazoa; phylum Arthropoda; class Insecta; order Orthoptera; family Tettigoniidae; genus Anabrus; species Anabrus simplex. Next base: position 1,772,916,360 of record NC_090265.1, on the reverse strand, counting down.
AAAAGTTAGAGTACAGCTTCACATCAAAGAACTTCAGTGAACACAGATATCACACACGAAATTGTTCAAAGTGTAAGACAAAAGACATACGTGTGTCACTGTGAGCGCAACACCAAATGTACTTGTAAAGTAGTAAAGTACGTATTCATATTCTCCAAAAAACATATATTTCTTAATTTGCCAGGGATTTTTCACTTGATATGTGTAAAAGTAATTATTATGTTCCATTTGTGACAAATTTTATAGTGATATTTAGGTGATACCAATGCGCACTATACCCGACAACACAAGACCACGCACTGCTCGAACTACCACAGAAAACGACATCCAGGAACCGAGTGGAATAGAACTATTGCTATACCCAGGGTGGAGTCCAGGACTTGCAGTTTCTGATTACCATTTGTTCAGATCCATGACTCATTGTCTTCGGTGAATAAACTACCAGAACATCCAAGAAGTTAAAGGCGACATCCGCAAATTCTTTGTGTCAAAAAATGAAAAATGGTATCGTCATGGGATGATGGCAGTTACGAAATTACTGCTACCAGTCGATCCCGATTCTGACACCAGTTGTGACGAGTAGTAAGATAAATTAACACTAGACTGGTAGTTTCTATACTAACATTTATTAACTAATGCTACCTCGGTACACAGTCAGGATTCCCTACTACACGCTTCTTTTGATCTCTTTCTTCACGCAATGTTTGTTTACTCTCGACGCTACGACACTTTTTTTTATTCTCTCAGTTTTTCCGATCACAGAGTCTAAGAGTAAACGGGCGGACCAGATGGTGACTCTCTCAAATTCGAACATGGCGGACACGGTAACCATTAAACACCGCCGTCTCGATCCTCTTATACTGCCTGCTCTATGCCACTAGTTTAACACAGGAAGGCGCGACTACCAATAGTTCTCCAAATCGCCGTAAGAGTGCAGCAGTAGACGCACAATCTTCGCTGTCAGTGTGGGTGTAGCACTGTATTATTGGTGCATGAATGTGTGTGAAAACCTGTACAATGAGTAAACGTGTCTGGTCACTTTCGTTCGTACAAGATATATTTTGAATAGAACTGTGAAATGAATTAATCATGTTATGTTTATACATATTTCAAAAGTGATTTTAAGTTGTTGGTACTTGTTTCTTTCTGTTCGTGCAAGGTATATTTTTCGTTGAACTGAAACTTCAGATTCTTTCCCCGAAATATTCAACTGTTGTATACCATGTTGCCAATCTCAGCAAGGTTGTTCGCAGCCAGAAAATATATGACTCCATGATATACAGTCTAGAAGGGAATTGTAAGAAAAGCGGCTGTCGGCTTTATTTAGGCAAGGACCTAATGAAGGAAGTAATTGGATATCCTCCGATTACTCTCGCATCTGTGCCTTTACACCTTATTTCAGAATTTGATGGAGCCTCCGCGGCTCAGGCGGTAGACGCCGGCCTCTCACCGCTGCGTTCTGTGGTTCAAATCCCGGTCATTCCATGTGAGATTTGTGCTGGACAAAGCGGAGGCGGGACAGGTTTTTCTCCGGATAGTCCGATTTTCCCTGTGATATTTAATTCCGGAAACACTCTCGAATATCATTTCATTTCATCTGTCATTCATTAATCATTGCCCCGGAGGGGTGCGACAGGCTTCGCCAACCGGCACAATTCCTATCCTCCCTGCTAGATGGGGGCTTCATTCATTCCATTCCTGGCCCGGTTGAATGATTGGAAAGAGGCTGCGGATTTTTTCCAGAAGGTGATTAAAGCCGTGGAGGATAGTGGATTCCTTGCGATAAAAATTGTGACGGACAATCACTAAACGCCTTCATGTTTAGACATTTTGGATAACCTCAGATATCCAGACGATAATATTCCAATCAAACTAGAAACAGGAAATCAAATCCTAGCTTGCGGGTACTAGGTTCGTGTTGTTGAAGAGAGGATGGAGTGTGACATTTGTGTCAGCAACATCTCACTGCCTAGAGCTTCGACACCTCTAAATGGAACTAATTATACATCAGGACAGAGGAGGAGTTCGATACCCAAAACCTAGTTTTGTTGCTCTAGTGAAGCATCTCCAGGAGTTCGTTTAAACTGATGTGCCCTATTGTCGAAGTCCTTCAAGCGTATGAGCGTAATACGAGGACTTGCGACGTCTTCCCTTTCAGAATACCGGGCGAGTTGGCCGTGCGGTTAGGAGCGCGCAGCTATGAGCTTGCATCCGGGAGATAGTGGGTTCGAACCCCACGGTCGGCAGCCCTGAAGTTGGTTTTCCGTGGTTTCCCATTTTCACACCAGGCAAATTCTGGGCTGTACCTTAATTAAGGCCACGGCCGCTTTCTTCCCATTCCTAGGTCTTTACTATCCCATCATCGCCATAAGACCCATCTGTATCGGTGCGACGTAAAACAAATATTAAACATCTTTCAGAATGTGTTTTGTTACAGTGTGAGGTCAAAGAACATCAGCAAACTGTTAGTGATATTATCCTAACCAAGTTCGTAAGACCTCTATTATTTGATATTGCGTTGGCAAGAACACAAAAGTACGGTACCACTCCAAGCCTCCGTCCAGGAAAATCTTTAAATTGTGCATGAAGAGGCCAACTGCGACTTCATACAGGAAATATTGCCGATATTTAATATTACTGATGTAATTTACGAGCTTTAGTGAACATATGACCAAACTGCATAGTGTTTCATAGTGTTTTGTAGGCTGTCGTCATTAGAAAAAGTTTAGAACATTGTGCGTCTATGTCTGCCATCTAGCGGAGAAATTTTGTCGCAGCGTAGTCGCAAAAAGGCTCGCATAGAGCAGGCAGTATAGGAGGATCGAGACGGCGGTGTTTAAAACTGAATTAATTCAACCCTTTATCTGAAGATGTCACTGTGTTAATTTCGAATTATTTTTGTTTACTAATTATCAAGAAGTGTGGACATTCTCTCACAGATGTCTCCACCCAAAACTATGATCATGCACCCTGGTGCGAAGTGATGGAACTTTTCTTGAAGATATTTTATACTCATAAGTTTTGCTATAACTAAATTTCGTTCTTTCATTTGTAGGTTGGCAATATAAATCTTTCTTTCCGCCAGTTTTGAACTTAGCCAATCCCGAATTTCTTTAATTAATTTTGGACCAATAGTGTACTTCCTGCTCAATTTTTGATCTGTAACTTTTGGGGAACCAATAAACGCCTGTGGGTGTGTCTTAATTACTCATGAAAGGTCTCGAATCTTCCATGAGGGTTTAAAAACTGCTGATTTTCATGGCTCGTCGCCACTTCAACAACATCTTGCTTAGTGTATGGAAGTATAGCAGGGGGCGGGTTACGCCTCTTCCTTCGAGCAGCAGCTCTTCGGCAAAGGTAATGGCCTTTTAACATCTTTATTTCTTTCTTGATCAGCAGTTTACCCCCCGGGGAAGATTCGAAACCTTTTCAAAGTATCCTCCCTGTTCAAAAATGTAACTTAGTGCCGGCTTATGTAAACATTTTCTTATTACTTTAACTGTAAATCGGGGATAGAGAGTTCCTTACCCTCTCGAGCTCCCCTTCAAATTGGATTTGAGGCGACTACGTTTTCATAACCGATTTTCTTATCTTCATTAATGTGTTAAATTATTTTTCTTATACGTGTTACCTCTATAGTATGGGAATAGCCCCTGTGTATCGGCTTAATGCCACTTAGGTTTTAACAAGCTTTCATGTAGGAGTGCAAGTACACGCCTCCATTCATGTTGATTCTTTTTTGGGGCCATTTAATTAATCTGTTCCTTTTCCTCGAAGGCCCAGTAGGTGGGGTACTAGATACCCCTGTTTCTTGATAGGTGTGCCTTGAAGGCAGTTGATAGTAATGTTGGTTGTTGCCTTTGATAGGCATAATTCATTAGCGTGAATAAAGGATAAAAAACCGGCATGACTTATGAGATATACCAGAAGGTATGTAGTCACTCTGCGTTTAACGTTTCGTACACGTTTCAGACTGATTGAAGTTCAATGAATAAAATTCCTCTGTCTGTCTGTCTGTCTGTCTGTCTGTCTGTCTGTCTGTCTGTCTGTCTGTCTGTCTGTCTGTCTGTCTGTCTGTCTGTCTGTCTGTCTGTCTGTCATTATGTTTATTGTGCGAGCGACTATGCAGTTTATCATGTACCTGTCAGCTTGGATTCGGGAGTGGATTCTAACACCACAATCAGCAACCCCGAAGATGGTTTTCCGTGGTTTTCCCAATTTAACACCAGGCTACCCAATTAAAGGCACGGCCGTTTCTTTCCCACCCGTAGCCCTTTCCTATCCCTTCGCCGCCTTAAGACCAACCTGTGTCGGTGCGACGTAAAATAAATTATTTAAAGAAATATGTTTTTATGTTCATAACTTGTACCCAAATTGTCATTAAATCAGGAGAAGTGAAAAAAACTGATTTACCATGTAAAATTTGTGTTTACATATTTATAGTTGGATAAGAACGAGATGCTGGTGTAAAATGGAATTAACAAAGAATTCGAATGAAACAATGTCACACAGCGTACTTACCCGAATCTCTACTCTACCCAATACCTACTTTTTCAGCGGTTCTCCGAGTTTCAGTGACTGTAGAAAATGGCGAAACAATAAGCGTAACATACAATAAAACTGCATATGTCATTTTTAACAAAAACATGCCAAAGAAATAAAGAACGTCAATAATGGCGCTGCAAACATTATTCATCCTTTAAAAAATAGTATTTTAAATTTTAAAAATATTAAGTCTATGAGTATAGGGGCCAAGTTCCGACACTATAACACAGTTGTAAAACCTGAGGGATTATATGCATCTGAAACTTTAACCTTAAGTTGTAAAGGTCAAGCTGATCGGCTGGAAAAAAGAGAGCGCAGGATACTAAGAAATATCCTAGGTAATAGGTGGGTTGATGGACAGTGGCGAATGAGACCAAATGAGGATTTGTACAGCAAGACAGAACCTCTCACAGCGTCAATTAAGAAGAGACGGCTATTATTTTACGGTCATCTCTTGAGGATGACTGATGGTCGGCTAACAAAAAGAATATAGAATTTTATTCAATCTAAGGCAACAAGGCCGAGATGGTTCCAGGAATGCGAAAAAGATCTGATGCAGATTGGTATTTCAGACCAAGAAATTCATGACAGGAGCACATTCAGAAGATTGGTGAACAACTACCAAGGTTTCCAAATGGCATCTATTTCCAGAAGACGGAAAGGACCTTTGTCTGAAGAGCATAAACAGGGACTCGTCACTGGGCTCAGAAGATACTGGCAGGAAGCCAAAGCCGGAACAAGAACAAGACCTAGACACTAAAATGAAGTTGGTTGTTACCACGCAGTCCATAGAGGCTCAACTCGATGTATAAAAAAAATTAAGTAAGCTGGTCATTTTGCTTGATAGTGAGTGGGATGCCTCGTTTTATGTGCTGACAGCTGTCGATCAATTCCGTATGAAGTTCTGGGTTTTAGCCTAGTGAGCTGGAAGTTTGCTACCTAGAAGACTATTAAGGAAACGACCTCAGGCGGCCAAGATCTTGAACTGTCCTTACGCTCTCAACAACTACAGTTCCGTCCCTAGCCCAAGCATGATTTTACACTATTTTTTTCTTCCACACAGATAGCGTTCCATCATCATCAATGATGATTTCTTTTGGAAAATATGGCACTTTTACTTCGTATTAAACAGTATAATATTCGAATTAAACACGATTATTTTAACATTATGCTCCACAGGAATGCCGCGGTACCGCGATAAAAATCGAATTATTCAAAAATAAAAAGAATTCGAATTAACCAAGTTCTAGTATAATAATAATAATAATAATAATAATAATAATAATAATAATAATAATAATAATAATAATAATTAATCCCACTAGCAAACAACACCATAAGTAAAGTTCCTGGAGTCAAATACTTAGGAGAACGGATCTGAGCAAGCGAGAGCGTAACTTTGGCCGTAAACACCAGGTGCACCAAGTAAGACAGGGCCTATTATTCCTGTAAAAGCATCTCCACATCCAAGTACCTCTCGAGGAACCTAAAGTTGAAGCACTACAACTCAAAGAAACTAGAACATAAAGGAGAGGAATATCTTGTGGAGGATGCTAGGGCTCATAAGAGAGGAGGATGGCACGGTCAGGCACAACAACGAGTTCTACGCACACCAGGAAGACACAGTCACATGCATGAGGAAAAGGCGACTGACTTTCTACAGCTACATGGGCCGCCTGAAACCCTGCAGGCTGACCAACAGAATCCTCACCGTGACAAGTAGGCGAAAGACTTCCAAGACCAAGTGGATCACTTCAGTAAAATCAGACCTAGAGGAACTACAGATACCATTAGAGACCACAGAGAATCAATCTCAGTGCCGGAAGGCCATCCTACAGGGAGACTTCCCACTACTGTCCCCCACAAGCAAAAAGAGTACAGGGACCACCAGACCTAAGTGAACGGATGGAAGGAAGCAGGCACACATGAAAGCGTACTGTGCCAAGAAAACGAAGAAGAAAAGAATTAAGATAAGCCCCGTCGTCCCTAGTAGGCCAAAACTAACCATAATAATAATAATAATAATAATAATAATAATAATAGATAATAATCGTATGGATTAGATTGCGAGGGGTGATAAATTTTAACTTATAGAAACACGTCATAAAATATTAAATCGAAGTAAATGAAACAGATTTTCAACTTGTATTGTGAATGAAAAAAGGTTACAGAAACATGATATACTTAGCCCTCAAAGTTACCTTTGCAAATCTTCCCTTGTTGAACGTGGAGACGAAACCAGCTCCCAACTCCGTACTTACAGAAAGTGTTGTAGGAAACGGGATGTAGGTCACTCGGAAACTTCTGTCATTTTACACCTACCGCCTTACTTCCTCCTAATGGGCCATTACTTTATCGGAGCAATCGGCAAGCATTTTACAGGACTTAATGTTGGTTATTGATGTATTCAGAACACTGGGTCAAACATAATTTAAAGTTATGTTCTGTGTTCTTATTTAAGAAAATAACCGACTAAGCGAGTGCGTGACTTTGACTTCATTTAACGGAATGCTCTATTGGCACTACTTCCAATAATGAATCGGTTACGCAACAAGCGGCGCTACCTGTTTGAGCTGGTATAATTGAACGGTAGTGTTACACGGTTTTAATGCATTTAATTAGATCATGAATAAATTACAACTTGAAAATTGTAGACATAGTATCTTTGTGACTTCGTCTCTGATTTCTCCCCGAGAAAGCTCCGTTTGGAATCCTCCATAATGCATGAGATATTCTAAGCTTGATGTCACGCCCATATGGTAGGGTCGCATGGACAGTGATAATGTAAACCATCGGTAACAAGTATTCGTTCGATATAAATATTCGGCTCAAGTACAGATTTCGAACTGTTTTCGCCATGTGCATCATGCAAAATTCGAACATGTGAGGCTACTTATATGAGTTTAAGCTTTTCTCGGAGAATAATAATAATAATAATAATAATAATAATAATAATAATATAATAGGCGGATTCGGGCGCCACCACCACCACCGGCTCCCAGAGGCCTCCTCCACCACCACCACAGCCAGAGGCCTCCCAGAGGCCTCCTCCACCACCCGCGAGAAATTTGAATTGGTAAACAAAGCCACGTGCATTTTGACAGCTGTCATCGACAACAACGCATCGCTAACCTCAGTACTGCCACATTGACGGGCCTAAACCTCAGTAGTACCAACTTAACCTAACTAGCGCGAGGTAAATAAATCCACGTGTTTTATGACAGCCACGTGCTTTTTGACAGACAACAACGCATCGCTAACCTCACTGCTGCCATCTTGACGGGCCTAAACCTCAGTAGTACCAACTTAACTTAACTAGCGCGAGGTAAACAAATCCACGTGCTTTTTGACAGCCAAGTGCTTTTTGAGAGCCACGTGCTTTTTGACAGACAACAACGCATCGCTAACCTCACTGCTCCCAACTTGACGGGCCTAAACCTCAGTAGTACCAACTTAACCTCACAAGCGCGAGATAAACAAATCCACGTGCTTTTTTGACAGCTGTCATCCGCCATCTTTAAATTACAGAGCAGCGTGCTGCCCTCTTTATCGCAGTAGCTGCAAATTCGTCACCTGTCATCGGCAGTGGTGCCATCTTGGCGGACCCAAACCTTAGTGCTACCAACTTAACAACCTAACTAGCGCGAGGTAAACAAATCCACGTGTTTTTTTGACAGCCACGTGCTTTTTGACAGACAACAACGCATCGCTAACCTCAGTACTGCCATCTTGACGGGCCTAAACCTCAGTAGTACCAACATAAACTAACTAGCGCGAGGTAAACAAATACACGTGCTTTTTGACAGACAACAACGCATCGCTAACCTCACTGCTGCCATCTTGACGGGCCTAAACCTCAGTAGTACCAACATAAACTAACTAGCGCGAGGTAAACAAATACACGTGCTTTTTGAGAGCCACGTGCTTTTTGACAGACAACAACGCATCGCTAACCTCACTGCTGCCATCTTGACGGGCCTAAATCTCAGTAGTACCAACTTAACCTCACAAGTGCGAGATAAACAAAGCCACGTGCTTTTTGACAGCCACATGCTTTTTTGACAGCTGTCATCCGCCATCTTTGAACTACAGAGCACCGTGCTGCCCTCTTTATCGCAGTAGCCGCAAATTCGTCACCTGTCATCGGCAGTGCTGCCATCTTGGCGAGCCTAAACCTTAGTGCTACCAACTTAACCTCACTAGCGTGAGATAAACAAAGCCACGTGAATTTTTTGAGAGCTGTCATCCGCCATCTTTAATCTATAGAGCACCGTGCTGCCCTCTTTAGCTACTTACCTTTGAAATGTGGTGGTGGTAAATTTTACGCGCTCTTCTTAGGAAATAAACCCATGTGCTTTTCTGACAGCTGTCAAACGCCATCTTTAATCCAGAGAGCACCGTGCTGCCCTCTTTGTGCCGGTGGCAAATCCCACATGCTTTACAAACTCACGTGCTTTTTGACAGCTGTCATCCGCCATCTTGCATCACAAACCTCAGTGCTGTACTCTTTAGCTAGATACCTTTGAAATGTGGTGACGGCAAATTCCACGTGCTCTTGTTTGGAAACAAAGCAACGTGCTTTATTGACAGCTGTCATCCGCCATCTTTAATCAATAGAGCACTGTGCTGCTATCATGCGGGTAATTTCGTCAGCTGTCATCCGCCATCTTTAATCTACAGAGCACCGTGCTGCTCTCTGTAGTAGCGGGCAATTTGAAAAGTTCTGTTAGCTGTCATCCGCCATCTTTAATCAAGAGAGCACCGTGCTGCCATCTTTAGCTAGATACCTTTGAAATGTGGTGGCGGCAAATTGAAAAATTCCACGTGGTCTTGTTTAGTAAACAAACTCACGCGCTTTTTGTCAGCTGTCATCCGCCATCTTACATCGCAAACCTCAGTGCTACACTCTTTAGTTGAAAAATGGTGGCGGATAATTTAAAAAGAAAAATTTTACAGCAGCCAACTCTCGACGCTAATTGCACAAGATGGTGGCTATACATGACTCCTTAAAGGTGGTTATGCAAGATGATCGCTATACATAGGTTAGTATGAGACTCCCTTGGGATGCTTGCGCAAGATGGCGGTTATACAAGGCTCCTTATGAGACACCCTAGGGATGCTTGCGCAAGATGGTGGTTGCTCTTATGAGGCGGCTTAAGGATCCTTGCACAAGATGGCTAGAGAAGCCCCCTAAGGATGCTTGCGCAAGATGGCGGACGCAAGATGGCGGCTATACATAGCTCCTTATGAGACAGCCTAGGGGGTGCTCGCACAAGATGGCGGCTACTCTTATGAAGAAAGCTAGCTTAGAGGCTACTGCGCAAGATAAAGGCTGCTGTTATGCATGCGGTGGAGAGCAAATTGAAATTATATGTGCTTAATCAACAGAGCACCCTGCTGTCCTCTTTAGCTGAAATGTGGTGGTGGATAATTTGAAAAATTCTTTTGACAGGTGTCATCTTTAAACAATGACGACTATACATAGGCTGTTAAGACCTTATCATTCTCCTCCTCCTCCTTCTCTACCTCCTCCTCCACCTCCTCCTCCTCCTCCGCCTCTTATGTCAAGGCATAGCTTTATATCGAACAAGTTCAAACCAGCATCGCGAAGGCAAGCGTGTGCAGCGATAACATTATTGTACATGTTTAGACTTGCGAAACATAAGAAGAGCAGAATAAAACGCTGTACTCGATACAACATGTGATCAGAACATTGATTGATGTGTTCAGAACACAAAATAAGTGATCAAGACTAGAATCGAACACTGTACTCGATACAACATGTGAGGGGATACCCTTGTTCTAAGAAGATCAGATTGAAACATAACAAGACTTGAATCGAACACTGTACTCGATGTCGTTAACTTCAACATGTGATTAAAACATTGTTTGGTGTGTTCAGAACACTACATAAGTAGAATCGAACGCTGTACTTAATACAACATGTTAGGGGATACCTTTGTTCTAAGAAGATCAGATTGAAACATATCAAGACTAGAATTGAACACTGCACTCGATGTCGTTAACCTTAACATGTGATCAGAACATTGATTGATGTGTTCAGATCACTAAACAAGTAGAACCGAACACTGTACTCGATGCAACATGTTAGGGGATACCTTTGTTCTAAGAAAATTAGATTGAAACATAACAAGACTAGAATCGAACACTGCACTCGATGTCGTTAACCTGAACATGTGATCAGAACATTGATTGATGTGTTCAGATCACTAAACAAGTAGAACCGAACACTGTACAACATGTTAGGGGATACCTTTGTTCTAAGAAAATTAGATTGAAACATAACAAGACTAGAATCGAACACTACACTCGATGTCGTTAACCTTAACATGTGATCCGATACAACATGTTAGGGGATACCTTTGTTCTAAGAAAATTAGACTGAAACATAGCAAGACTAGAATCGAACACTGTACTCGATACAACATGTGATCAGAACATTGTTTGATGTGTTCAGAGCAAAAGTACAACTTCAATGATTTACTTAGTGTAAAAATCAAAAACACACTGTGCACATATCGCGAAGCTATCTCGCCTATCACTTGCCTAGTATGAAAATCAAAAACACACTGTGCACATATCGCATAGCTAACTCGGCAACACTTCAAATGATTTGCTTAGTACGAAAATAAAAAATCTATACCGCGTAGCTAACTCGTTCACCGCACTGCTAAGACGCTTAGTAATTGCAAATACACTGGTATATGTCATGCGAAAATCAAGAAAGCACACTGCGTAGCCAACTCGCTCGGTCACTCGCTTAGTAATTGCAACACGAGTAGAACACTGATACACGTTACTATTTCTTTTTCTCGAAACACACACACACGGATAAGAATGTTGCGAGATACTACATACTTACATATTTTTTTAAAAAAATAGGGGGATGAAAGATCATAAATTATATGTACACATGTTGACATGTTGTCTCCTCCAAGTTGTAAGACGAAATAGACGCAGTACTGCGAGTTTCCGCTATAGCTGGCGAACGGAAGTAGCATGATATCTCAGCAAAAAAATAAAAAAATACGCGTGACCTTGCATACACGTAAGTCAGACACAATGATGGATACCGCGATTCAAATCCTGGCAACTTATGCCGTCAGGAAGGGCATCCGGCTAGATCATGTAATTACACGTTATGACGATCGCGCAGGTCCCTCACCTAGCATTTGCTATTTTTTTACGGCTTCCGACAGTAGGAGTTCGAACCCGCTATCTCCCGAAGTAGCGAGAATGATTGCGGGTACAAGAGTGTTGAGGGTGATTCATCTGTCGGATGGAGGTGATAAGCTGTGTGCAAGCTTTATCGGTAGGAGTAGGCTATGTGCCGGCACCGAGTTTTACCCTCTCCCTACTGTTGTATAGTACATTCTTAGGTTGTTTCGAGGGCGTGCAAAAAGCCAGTATTAAGTAAGGGTTGTTGATGGGGGCGTTAAACCTTGTGCAGGCTTCCCCGAAACTGATTGTGAGTACAAGATGTTGAGGGTGATTCATCTGTCTGATGGAGGCGTTAAGCCTTGTGCAGGCTTCTTCGGTAGGAGTAGGCTATGTGCCGGCACTGGGTTTTACCCTCTCCCTACTGTTGTATATTACATTCTTAGGTAGTTTCGAGGGCATGCAAAAAGCCAGTATTAAGTAAGGGCTGTTGATGGGGGCGTTAAACCTTGTGCAGACTCCTTCGAAAATGATTGTGAGTACAAGATGTTGATGGCGATTCATCTGTCGGATGGCGGCGATAAGCTGTGTGCAGGCTTCATCGGTAGGAGTAGGCTATGTGCCGGCACCGAGTTTTACCCTCTCCCTACTGTAGTATATTACATTCTTAGGTAGTTTCGACGGCGTGCAAAAAAGCCAGCATTAAGTAAGGGCTGTTGATGGGGACGTTAAACCTTGTGCAGACTCCTTCGAAAATGATTGTGAGTATAAGATGTTGATGGTGATTCATCTGTCGGATGGGGGCGTTAAGCTGTGTGCAGGCTTCTTCGGTAGGAGTAGGCTATGTGCCGGCACCGGGTTTTACCCTCTCCCTACGGTAGTATATTACATTCTTAGGCAGTTTCGAGGGCGAGCAAAAAGCCAGCATTAAGTAAGGGCTGTTGATGGGGGTGTTAAACCTTGTACAGGCTCCTTCAACTGGAGTAGCCTATATGCCGGCGCCGAGCTGGCTCTTTCGATAGGGGTAGGCTATGTTCTGGCACTGTGTTTTAACCTCTCCGTACAATCATAATATTTTATGTTAGGAACTTACACGAGCTAAATGCTACACGGCTAAGAAAACGTTCCGTGAGTTACAAGTGGCTTATCAGCACGCAGTGTCCTCGTTCAAGGTTACTACAGATGGAAGCCGAGTGTACAATTTCAGTCAACGCATTCATTCCTCACGTCGCTCTGACTAACTGCGCCGATACAACTTCAAAGACTGTGGAACAAAAAAGCAGTGGAACAAAAAATGTAATCCCTAGCCCGTTCCTAAAGCTTAACACTGTAAATGTTTGGAGCTCCTGTTTTTACAGCTAGATGTGGTTCCTAACGTAGCAGGGCCGGGATTAAAAATATATTTTACAGCCGAGTGCCTCCTTCTGACGCAAGAGTTTAAATCGCAAGAATCTGCTTTACAGCCGGTTGCCTTTCCTGACGCGAGATTTTAAATCACAAGAATTCGTTTTACAACAGGATGCTCTTCTAGGATTTTTAAAAAGCAGTATCTAGCATCATATATAATTGTTTTACGGTACGGCCGGTTGCCCTTCCTGACGCGAGATTTTAAATCACAAGAATCTGTTTTACAACTGGATGCCCTTCTAGGATTTTAAATAGCAGTACCTAGCCTCTTACATCATACACTATTGTTTTCGACCGGTTGCCCTTCCTGACGTCAAAGAAATGGGATTAAGAATCTGTTTTACAACTAGTTGCCCTTTCTAACACGAGAATCGGGGTTTTACAGCTAGATGCTCTTCTTAGATTTTAAAAAGCAGTATCTAGCCACTTACATCATACACTATTGTTTCACGGTACGGCCGGTTGCCCTTCCTGACGCGAGATTTTAAATCACAAGAAGTAGTATAATACAGGGATTCGGCGGCCTCCTCCTCCTCCGGCTCTCGGGAGAGGCCTCCTCCTCCCGCGGGAAATTTGAATTTTGGCGGGAAATTTGAATTTTGGCGCGAGATTTGAATTTGTAAACAAAGCCACGTGCTTTTTGACAGCTGTCATCGACAACAACGCATCGCTAACCTCAGTACTGCCATCTTGACGGGCCTAAACCTCAGTAGTGCCAACTTAATCTAACTAGCTCGAGATAAACAAAGCCACGTGTTTTTTGACAGCCACGTGCTTTTTGACAGATTTGTAAACAAAGCCACGTGCTTTTTGACAGACAACAACGAATCGCTAACCTCAGTACTGCCATCTTGACGGGCCTAAACCTCAGTAGTGCCAACTTAACCTAACTAGCGCGAGGTAAACAAAGCCACGTGCTTTTTGACAGCCACGTGCTTTTTGACAGATTTGTAAACATAGCCACGTGCTTTTTGACAGCTCTCATCAACAACAACGCATCGCAAACCTCAGTACTACCATCTTGACGGGCCTAAACCTTAGTGGTACCAACTTAACCTAACTAGCATGAGGTAAACAAAGCCACGTGTTTTTTTGACAGCCACGTGCTTTTCGACAGATTTGTAAACAAAGCCACGTGCTTTTTGACAGCTGTCATCGACAACAACGCATCGCTAACCCCAGTACTGCCATCTTGACGGGCGTAATCCTCAGTAGTACCAACTTAACCTAACTAGCGCGAGATAAACAAAGCCACGTGCTTTTTGACAGCCACGTGATTTTTTGACAGCTGTCATCCGCCATCTTTAAACTACAGAGCACCGTGCTGCCCTCGTTCGTCACCTGTCATCGGCAGTGCTGCCATCTTGACGGGCCTAAACCTTAGTGCTACCAACTTAACCTCACTAGCTCGAGATAAACAAATCCACGTGCTTTTTGACAGCTACGTGCTTTTTTGATAGCTGTCATCCGCCATCATTAATCTATAGAGCACAGTGCTGCCCTCTTTAGCTACTTACCTTTGAAATGTGGTGGCGGATAATTTGAAAAATGCTTTTCGACAAGCAGCCATCTTTAATCCAGAGAGAACAGTGCTGCCCTCTATGTGGTGGCGGCAAATTGAAAAATTCCACGTGCTCTTGTTTGAAAACAAACTCACGTGCTTTTTTGACAGCTGTCATCTGCCATCTTTGAGCACAGTGCTGCCCTCTTTAGTTTGAAATGTGGTGGTGGTAAATTCCACGTGCTCTTGTTTGGAAACAAAGCCACGTGCAGCTGTCATCCGCCATCTGTAATCAACAGAGCACTGTGCTACTATCATGCGGGCAATTTCATCACCTGTCATCCGCCATCTTTAATCCACAGAACACCGTGCTGCCCTCTTTAAGGCTACTACCTTAAGCACGTAGTAGCGGACAATTTGAAAAGTTCTGTTAGCTATCATCCGCCATCTTTAATCAAGAGAGCACCGTGCTGCCATCTTTAGCTAGATACCTTTGAAATGTGGTGGCGGCAAATTGAAAAATTCCACGTGCTCTTGTTTGGAAACAAACTCACGTGCTTTTTCGACAGCTACCATCCGCCATCTTTAATCAACAGAGCATAGTGCTACCCTCTTTGTGATGGCGGCAAATTCCACGTGCTCTTGTTTGGTAAACATAGCCATGTGCAGCTGTCATCCGCCATCTTTAATACAGAGAGCACCGTGCTGCCCTCTTTATCGTAGTAGATGTAAATTCGTCACCTGTCATCCGCGGTGCTGCCATCTTTAGCTAGATACCTTTGAAAAGTGGTGGCGGATAATTTAAAAAGAAAAATTCTACAGCAGCCCTCTCTCGACGCTAATTGCATAAGATGGTGGCTATACATGACTCCTTAAGGGTGCTTACGCAAGATGGCTGCTATACACAGGTTCTTATGAGACGCCCTTGGGATGCTTGCGCAAGATGGCAGTTATACATGGCTCCTTATGAGATACCCTAGGGATGCTTGCGCAAGATAGCGGCTGATCTTATGGGATGGCTTAAGGGTCCTTGCACAAGATGGCTTGAGACGCCCTAAGGATGCTTGCGCAAGATGGCGGACACAAGATGGCAGCTATACATAACTCCTTATGAGACGCTTTAAGGGTGCTTGCGCAAGATAGTTGCTACTCTTAGCTTAGAGGCTAACGTGTCGTGATAGTTCGATTCATTAAATTTAGGGCTTAAATGCAAAATGTTAAATATATCGAAAACGGTGCACCGTAGAGCAAAACGGACAAAATTTTTCTGCCTAATACCTCGGTTCGCAGTATGAGGAACAAGAAAATCATAGTCTAATGATGGGATCAACGGTTCGGTTCCTACTTAGGCCCTTTGGCATTTGCTCTGTTTTAGCTTGTATTGAAGCGAGTCTTCGTAACATGATCAGGTCTAGCTATGGTAGAGAGTATAACGTACCGTGCAGGTTCGATTCATTAAATTTGGAGGCTTAAATGCAAAATGTTAAATATCTCAAAAACGATGCATCGTAGAGCAAAACGGACAAAATTTTTCCGCCTAATACGTAGGTTCGTAGTATCAGGAACAAGAAAAAACATAGTCTAATGATGAGATCAACGGTTCGATTCCTACTTAAGCCCTTTGGCATTCGCAGCTATCTATTTCTTCAAGATGGTGGCTGCTCTTATGAGAAACAAGATGCCTTGAGACGTCCTAGGGATGCTTACGCAAGATGGCAGACACAAAATGGTGACTATACATAGCTCCTTATGAGACGGCCTAGGGGTGCTCGCACAAGATGGCGGCTACTCTTATGAAGAAAGCTAGCTTAGAGGCTACTGCGCAAGATAACAGCTGCTGTTATGCATGTGGTGGAGGGCAATTTGAAATTCTATGTGCTTAATCAACAGAGCACCCTGCCGCCCTCTTTAGCTGAAATGTGGTGGTGGATAATTTGAAAAATTCTTTTGACAGCTATCATCTTTAAAAACAATGGCGACTATCCATAGGCTGTTAAGGTCTTATCATTCTCCTCCTCCTCCTCCTCCTCCTCCCCAACCTCCTCCTCCTTCTCTACCTCCTCCTCCGCCTCTTATGTCAAGGCATAGCTTTATATCGAACAAGTTTAAACCTGCATCGCGAAGGCAAGCGTGTGCAGCGATAACATTATTGTGCATGTTTAGACTTTCGAAACATAAGAAGAGTAGAATCAAACGCTGTACTCGATACGACATGTGATCAGAACATTGATTGATGCGTTCAGAAAAACAAAATAAGTGATCAAGACTAGAATCGAACAATGTACTCAATACATCATGTGTTTAGAATATGTCAGGGGATACGCTTGTTCTAAGAAGATCAGATTGAAACATAACAAGACTAGAATAGAACACTGTAATCGATGTTGTTAACTTCAACATGTGATCAGAACATTGATTGATGTGTTCAGAACACAAAATAAGTGATCATGACTAGAATCGAACACTGTACTCGATACAACATGTGATCAGAACATTGATCGATGTGTTCAGAACACGAAATAAGTGATCAAGACTAGAATCGAACACTGTACTCAATACAACATGTGTTTAGAACATGTTAGGGGGTACCCTTGTTCTAAGAAGATCAGAATGAAACATAACAAGACTAGAATCGAACACTGTAATCGATGTTGTTAACCTCAACATATGATCAGAACATTGTTTGATGTGTTCAGAGCAAAAGTACAATTTTGATGATTTGCGCAGCTAACTCGCTCGGTAAACGATATAGCCAAAGTATATCTTCAAATTATTTACCTTCCATCATTCGTCTTGTGTGTAAAAATCAGTCGAACAAGTTATCGCATAAACATGGCTGAAAACAAAATCGTGATAGGGTATGGAACCCAGGGGTTACATCTTATCAGAAGGGCAAAAAGGATGAAAGGACTCTTCCTCCTCCTTACCGCACATTCCTTGGCTAAAGGGCTAATGGGCTAAAGGGCTAATGGGCTAAAGGGCTAAAGGGCTAATGGGCTAAAGGGCTAAAGGGCTAAAGGTGCAACAACCTCATCGATCGCTATCAGCAAGAACGCTTGTACTTTGTTAAGTGTAGAAAATTAATCTTTATTTGTAAATGGTTTCATGTTCAGAACAAGGAATGGAAAATCCCCGAGGTGTGATGAGTTACGTTTTTCGAACTAGTGTTTGGAACACTGAACTTTTCAAGATGATAGCAGAGAGTTTAGCAATGTTCTGTTGTTGGATTTTAAATTCCGCGCTACAACATGCATAAGGTGGTAGCCTTGAGGTTTACCGCCGTAAAGATGGCAAGAGTGAGGTTAACAATGTTCTGTTGTTGGATTTTAAATTCCGCGCTACAACATGCATAAGGTGGCAGCCTTGAGGTTTACCGCCGTAAAGATGGCAAGAGTGAGGTTAACAATGTTCTGCTGTTGGATTTTAAATTCCGCGCTATAACATGCATAAGGTGGCAGCCTTGAGGTTTACCGCCGTAAAGATGGCAGCAGTGAGGTTAGCGACGCTCTATTGTCCTTCAAAGTGAGGTTAGGGTTCGTCAAGAAGACAGCTGTCAAAAAAGCACGTGGCTATGTTTACCAAACAAGAGCACGTGGTCGTGACGTCACGGTCACGTAGTATGTTGCCTCAGCATGTAAAGTTCAATGTCTACACCTACGTAGTTAACACTGCTATGTTCACAAGATTTTTTACACATAACTATTCTTTATGCTTTAAGTTCATGCACATAGGCTATGCTAAGATAGCAGTACAAACACATGCGAACTTTGTACATCTAATGGAATAAGTTTAGTACTGTGTGCATCATGGATACATGATGTGTGCACGCATTTAATCTTGACTATACGTAATGCTGCTGCTTTGTTTACAAGATTTTTATACATTGCTATTCTTTATGCTTTAAGTTCGTGCACGCACAAGCGATACTCGTACGCTCTAGCAGGAGAAGTTTAGTACGATATTCGATACATACATTATCGATAGGTGATGTGTACACGCTTTAGAACATAGCTCATCTTTATGCTTTAAGTTCGTGCACAGGGGTTTGGGATACACAAAAGCGATTGCTACATGCTCTAGCGGAAGAAGTCTAGTACGATAGTCGATGCATGTAAAATCGATAGGTTATGCTAAGATAGCAGCACACTTACATGATTTTAGCACAATCTAGTGGAAAAAAGTTTAGTATGAGTAGCAGCACACTTACATGATTTTAGCACAATCTAGTGGAAAAAGTTTAGTATGATAGTCGTTTCGTGCAATATCATTAGGTAATGTGCAAACGCTTTGAAACAAGGCTATTCTTTGTACTTTAAGTTCATGTGTATGAGTTATGCTAAGATAGCAGCACAACCTAGCGGAAGAAGTTTTGTACGAGAGTCGATACATGCAAAGTCGATAGGTAATGTGTACACGCTTTGAAACATGGCTATTCTTTGTACCTTAAAGTCATGCGTATAGGTTATGCTAAGATAGCAGCACAATCTGGCGGAAGAAGTTCAGGGTGATCTGTACACGCTTTGAAACAAGGCTATTCTTTGTACTTTAAGTTCATGCGTCTTAGTTATGCTTGCGATAGTCGATGCATGTAAAATCGATAGGTTATGCTAAGATAGCAGCACACTTACACGATTTTAGCACAATCTAGTGGAAGAAGTTTAGTACGAGAGTCGATGCTTGCAAAATCATTAGGTAATGTGTACACGCTTTGAAACAAGGCTATTCTTTGTACTTTAAGTTCATGCGTCTTAGTTATGCTAAGATAGCAGCACAATCTACCTGCAGAAGTTTTGCACGAGAGTCGATACATGCAAAATCGATAGTTGATGCGTACACGCTTTGAAACATGACTATTCATTGTACTTTAAGTTCATGGGTATAGGTTATGCTAAGATAGCAGCACAATCTAGCGGAAGAAATTTAGTACGAGATTCGATGAATGCAAAATCCATAAGTAATGTGTACACGCTTTGAAACATGGCTATTCTTCGTACTTTAAGTTCATGTGTATAAGTTATGCTAAGATAGCAGCACAACCTAGCGGAATAAGTTTAGTACGATATTTGTTGCATGCAAAGTCGATAGGTAATGTGTACACGCTTTGAAACATGGCTATTCTTTGTACCTTAAGGTCATGCGTATAGGTTACGCTAAGATAGCAGCACAATCTAGCGGAAGAAGTTTAGTACGAGAGTCGATGCTTGCAAAATCGATAGGTAATGTGTACACGTTTTGAGACATAGCTCTTCTTTGTTCTTTAAGTTCATGCGTCTTAGTTATGCTGAGATAGCAGCACAATCTACCTGCAGAAGTTTAGTACGAGAGTCGATACATGCAAATTCGATAGTTGATGTGTACACGCTTTGAAACATGACTATTCATTATACTTTAAGTTCATGGGTATAGGTTATGCTAAGATAGCAGCACAATCTAGCGGAGGAAATTTAGTACGATATTTGATGCATGCAAAATCAATAAGTAATGTGTACACGCTTTGAAACATGGCTATTCTTTGTACTTTAAGTTCATGTGTATAAGTTACGCTAAGATAGCACAACCTAGCGGAAGAAGTTTAGTACGATATTTGTTGCATGCAAAGTCGATAGGTAATGTGTACACGCTTTGAAACATGGCTATTCCTTGTACCTTAAGGTCACGCGTATAGGTTATGCTAAGATAGCAGCACAATCTAGCGGAAGAAGTTTAGTACGAGAGTCGATGTGTGCAAAATCGATAGGTGATGTGTACACGCTTTGAAACATGACTATTCATTGTACTTTAATTTTATGGGTATAGGTTATGCTAAGATAGCAGCACGATCTAGCGGATGAAGTTTAGTTCGATGGTCGATGCATGTAAAATCGATAGGTCATGTGTACACGCTTTGAAACATAGCAATTCATACTGCTGCTCTGTTCCTAAGACTTTTAAGCATAGCTAACCCTAATACTGCTCTTAACGACGTCGAGCTAAGGATTGATTACGTGACCGTGACGTCACGACCACGTGCTCTTGTTTGGTAAACATAGCCAAGTGCTTTTTTGACAGCTGTCTTCTTGACGAACCCTAACCTCACTTTGAAGGACAATAGAGCGTCGCTAACCTCACTGCTGCCATCTTTACGGCGGTAAACCTCAAGGCTGCCACCTTATGCATGTTATAGCGCGGAATTTAAAATCCAACAGCAGAACATTGTTAACCTCACTCTTGCCATCTTTACGGCGGTAAACCTCAAGGCTGCCACCTTATGCATGTTGTAGCGCGGAATTTAAAATCCAACAACAGAACATTGTTAACCTCACTCTTGCCATCTTTACGGCGGTAAACCTCAAGGCTACCACCTTATGCATGTTGTAGCGCGGAATTTAAAATCCAACAACAGAACATTGCTAAACTCTCTGCTATCATCTTGAAAAGTTCAGTGTTCCAAACACTAGTTCGAAAAACGTAACTCATCACACCTCGGGGATTTTCCATTCCTTGTTCTGAACATGAAACCATTTACAAATAAAGATTAATTTTCTACACTTAACAAAGTACAAGCGTTCTTGCTGATAGCGATCGATGAGGTTGTTGCACCTTTAGCCCATTAGCCCTTTAGCCCATTAGCCCTTTAGCCCTTTAGCCCATTGGCCCTTTAGCCCATTAGCCCTTTAGCCAAGGAATGTGCGGTAAGGAGGAGGAAGAGTCCTTTCATCCTTTTTGCCCTTCTGATAAGATGTAACCCCTGGGTTCCATACCCTATCACGATTTTGTTTTCAGCCATGTTTATGCGATAACTTGTTCGACTGATTTTTACACACAAGACGAATGATGGAAGGTAAATAATTTGAAGATATACTTTGGCTATATCGTTTACCGAGCGAGTTAGCTGCGCAAATCATCAAAATTGTACTTTTGCTCTGAACACATCAAACAATGTTCTGATCATATGTTGAGGTTAACAACATCGATTACAGTGTTCGATTCTAGTCTTGTTATGTTTCATTCTGATCTTCTTAGAACAAGGGTACCCCCTAACATGTTCTAAACACATGTTGTATTGAGTACAGTGTTCGATTCTAGTCTTGATCACTTATTTCGTGTTCTGAACACATCGATCAATGTTCTGATCACATGTTGTATCGAGTACAGTGTTCGATTCTAGTCATGATCACTTATTTTGTGTTCTGAACACATCAATCAATGTTCTGATCACATGTTGAAGTTAACAACATCGATTACAGTGTTCTATTCTAGTCTTGTTATGTTTCAATCTGATCTTCTTAGAACAAGCGTATCCCCTGACATATTCTAAACACATGATGTATTGAGTACATTGTTCGATTCTAGTCTTGATCACTTATTTTGTTTTTCTGAACGCATCAATCAATGTTCTGATCACATGTCGTATCGAGTACAGCGTTTGATTCTACTCTTCTTATGTTTCGAAAGTCTAAACATGCACAATAATGTTATCGCTGCACACGCTTGCCTTCGCGATGCAGGTTTAAACTTGTTCGATATAAAGCTATGCCTTGACATAAGAGGCGGAGGAGGAGGTAGAGAAGGAGGAAGAGGTTGGGGAGGAGGAGGAGGAGGAGGAGGAGAATGATAAGACCTTAACAGCCTATGTATAGTCGCCATTGTTTTTAAAGATGATAGCTGTCAAAAGAATTTTTCAAATTATCCACCACCACATTTCAGCTAAAGAGGGCGGCAGGGTGCTCTGTTGATTAAGCACATAGAATTTCAAATTGCCCTCCACCACATGCATAACAGCAGCTGTTATCTTGCGCAGTAGCCTCTAAGCTAGCTTTCTTCATAAGAGTAGCCGCCATCTTGTGCGAGCACCCCTAGGCCGTCTCATAAGGAGCTATGTATAGTCACCATTTTGTGTCTGCCATCTTGCGTAAGCATCCCTAGGACGTCTCAAGGCATCTTGTTTCTCATAAGAGCAGCCACCATCTTGAAGAAATAGATAGCTGCGAATGCCAAAGGGCTTAAGTAGGAATCGAACCGTTGATCTCATCATTAGACTATGTTTTTTCTTGTTCCTGATACTACGAACCTACGTATTAGGCGGAAAAATTTTGTCCGTTTTGCTCTACGATGCATCGTTTTTGAGATATTTAACATTTTGCATTTAAGCCTCCAAATTTAATGAATCGAACCTGCACGGTACGTTATACTCTCTACCATAGCTAGACCTGATCATGTTACGAAGACTCGCTTCAATACAAGCTAAAACAGAGCAAATGCCAAAGGGCCTAAGTAGGAACCGAACCGTTGATCCCATCATTAGACTATGATTTTCTTGTTCCTCATACTGCGAACCGAGGTATTAGGCAGAAAAATTTTGTCCGTTTTGCTCTACGGTGCACCGTTTTCGATATATTTAACATTTTGCATTTAAGCCCTAAATTTAATGAATCGAACTATCACGACACGTTAGCCTCTAAGCTAAGAGTAGCAACTATCTTGCGCAAGCACCCTTAAAGCGTCTCATAAGGAGTTATGTATAGCTGCCATCTTGTGTCCGCCATCTTGCGCAAGCATCCTTAGGGCGTCTCAAGCCATCTTGTGCAAGGACCCTTAAGCCATCCCATAAGATCAGCCGCTATCTTGCGCAAGCATCCCTAGGGTATCTCATAAGGAGCCATGTATAACTGCCATCTTGCGCAAGCATCCCAAGGGCGTCTCATAAGAACCTGTGTATAGCAGCCATCTTGCGTAAGCACCCTTAAGGAGTCATGTATAGCCACCATCTTATGCAATTAGCGTCGAGAGAGGGCTGCTGTAGAATTTTTCTTTTTAAATTATCCGCCACCACTTTTCAAAGGTATCTAGCTAAAGATGGCAGCACCGCGGATGACAGGTGACGAATTTACATCTACTACGATAAAGAGGGCAGCACGGTGCTCTCTGTATTAAAGATGGCGGATGACAGCTGCACATGGCTATGTTTACCAAACAAGAGCACGTGGAATTTGCCGCCATCACAAAGAGGGTAGCACTATGCTCTGTTGATTAAAGATGGCGGATGGTAGCTGTCGAAAAAGCACGTGAGTTTGTTTCCAAACAAGAGCACGTGGAATTTTTCAATTTGCCGCCACCACATTTCAAAGGTATCTAGCTAAAGATGGCAGCACGGTGCTCTCTTGATTAAAGATGGCGGATGATAGCTAACAGAACTTTTCAAATTGTCCGCTACTACGTGCTTAAGGTAGTAGCCTTAAAGAGGGCAGCACGGTGTTCTGTGGATTAAAGATGGCGGATGACAGGTGATGAAATTGCCCGCATGATAGTAGCACAGTGCTCTGTTGATTACAGATGGCGGATGACAGCTGCACGTGGCTTTGTTTCCAAACAAGAGCACGTGGAATTTACCACCACCACATTTCAAACTAAAGAGGGCAGCACTGTGCTCAAAGATGGCAGATGACAGCTGTCAAAAAAGCACGTGAGTTTGTTTTCAAACAAGAGCACGTGGAATTTTTCAATTTGCCGCCACCACATAGAGGGCAGCACTGTTCTCTCTGGATTAAAGATGGCTGCTTGTCGAAAAGCATTTTTCAAATTATCCGCCACCACATTTCAAAGGTAAGTAGCTAAAGAGGGCAGCACTGTGCTCTATAGATTAATGATGGCGGATGACAGCTATCAAAAAAGCACGTAGCTGTCAAAAAGCACGTGGATTTGTTTATCTCGAGCTAGTGAGGTTAAGTTGGTAGCACTAAGGTTTAGGCCCGTCAAGATGGCAGCACTGCCGATGACAGGTGACGAACGAGGGCAGCACGGTGCTCTGTAGTTTAAAGATGGCGGATGACAGCTGTCAAAAAATCACGTGGCTGTCAAAAAGCACGTGGCTTTGTTTATCTCGCGCTAGTTAGGTTAAGTTGGTACTACTGAGGATTACGCCCGTCAAGATGGCAGTACTGGGGTTAGCGATGCGTTGTTGTCGATGACAGCTGTCAAAAAGCACGTGGCTTTGTTTACAAATCTGTCGAAAAGCACGTGGCTGTCAAAAAAACACGTGGCTTTGTTTACCTCATGCTAGTTAGGTTAAGTTGGTACCACTAAGGTTTAGGCCCGTCAAGATGGTAGTACTGAGGTTTGCGATGCGTTGTTGTTGATGAGAGCTGTCAAAAAGCACGTGGCTATGTTTACAAATCTGTCAAAAAGCACGTGGCTGTCAAAAAGCACGTGGCTTTGTTTACCTCGCGCTAGTTAGGTTAAGTTGGCACTACTGAGGTTTAGGCCCGTCAAGATGGCAGTACTGAGGTTAGCGATTCGTTGTTGTCTGTCAAAAAGCACGTGGCTTTGTTTACAAATCTGTCAAAAAGCACGTGGCTGTCAAAAAACACGTGGCTTTGTTTATCTCGAGCTAGTTAGATTAAGTTGGCACTACTGAGGTTTAGGCCCGTCAAGATGGCAGTACTGAGGTTAGCGATGCGTTGTTGTCGATGACAGCTGTCAAAAAGCACGTGGCTTTGTTTACAAATTCAAATCTCGCGCCAAAATTCAAATTTCCCGCCAAAATTCAAATTTCCCGCGGGAGGAGGAGGCCTCTCCCGAGAGCCGGAGGAGGAGGAGGCCGCCGAATCCCTGTATTATACTACTACAAGAATCTCTTTTACGACTGGTTGCCCTTCCTGACACAAAACTAGCAGTATCTAGCCTCTTACATCATACACTATTGTTTTCGACTGGTTGCCCTTCCTGACGTTAAAGAAGTGGGATTAAGAATTTGTTTTACAACTAGTTGCCCTTTCTAACACGAGAATCGGGGTTTTACAGCTAGATGCTCTTCTTGGTGCAGGAACTAAGATTTTAAATCGCAAGAATTTGTTTTAAAACTAGTTACCCTTCGAGATGCAAGAAATAAGATTTTAAATTACAGTATCTAGCCTCTTACATCATACACCATAGTGTTACGGCTATTTACTCTCCTTGACGCGAGAACTAATATTTTAACTCGCGAGAATCTGTTTTACTGCTAGATACCCTTCTTAACGCGAGAACTAAGATTTTAAATCACAAGAATTAATTTTACAGCCGGGTGTTATTTTTGATGAGCGAAACAAGATTTTAAATTGTGTCCCACACCACAAACTATTGTTTAATAGCTAGATGCCCTTCTTGACGCATAAACTATTAGTATCTAGCCTCTTACATCATACACCATAGTTTTACGGCCGGTTACCCTTCCTGACTTTAAAGGACTAGGATTTTAAATTTTAATTTTTTACGCGACAAATCTGTTGTAGCAGGTTTTATAACTAGATGCCCCGGTACCGGCACATAGCCTACTCCTACCGATGAAGCCTGCACACAGCTTATCGCCTCCATCCGACAGATGAATCGCCATCAACGTCTTGTACTCACAATCATTTTCGAAGGAGTCTGCACAAGGTTTAACGTACCCATCAACAGCCCTTACTTAATGCTGGCTTTTTGCACACCCCGCCTCTTTGATCATACACCATAGTTTTACGACCGGTTACCCTTCCTGACGTTAAAGGACTAGGATTTTAAATCGTAGTATACACGATAAATCTGTTGTAGCGGGTTTTATAACTAGATATCCCGGTACCGGCACATAGCCTGCTCCTACCGAAGAAGCCTGCACAAGGCTTATCACCTCCATCCGACAAATGAAACACCCTCAACACTCTTGTACCCGCAATCATTCTCGCTACTTCGGGAGATAGCGGCTTCGAACTCCTACTGTCGGAAGCCGTAAAAAATAGCAAATGCTAGGTGAGGGACCTGCGCGATCGTCATAACTTTTAATTACATGATCTAGCCGGATGCCCTTCCTGACGGCATAAATTGCCAGGATTTGAATCGCGGTATCCATCATTGTGTCTGACTTACGTGTATGCAAGCTCACGCGTATTTGTTTTATTTTTTTTGCTGAGATACCATGCTACTTCCCTTCGCCAGCTATAGCGGAAACTCGCAGTACTGCGTCTATTTCCTCTTACAACTTGAAGGAGACAACATGTGTACATATAATTTATGATCTTTCATCCCCCTATTTTTTTAAAAAAAAATATGTAAGTATGTAGTATCTCGCAACATTCTTATCCGTGTGTGTGTGTTTCGAGAAAAAAAGAGTAACGTGTATCAGTGTTCTACTCGTGTTGCAATTACTAAGCGAGTGACCGAGCGAGTTGGCTACGCAGTGTGATTTCTTGATTTTCGCATGACATATATCAGTGTATTTGCAATTACTAAGCGTCTTAGCAGTGCGGTGAACGAGTTAGCTACGCGGTATAGATTTTTTTATTTTCGTACTAAGCAAATCATTTGAAGTGTTGCCGAGTTAGCTATGCGATATGTGCACAGTGTGTTTTTGATTTTCATACTAGGCAAGTGATAGGCGAGATAGCTTCGCGATATGTGCACAGTGTGTTTTTGATTTTCATACTAGGCAAGTGATAGGCGAGATAGCTTCGCGATATGTGCACAGTGTGTTTTTGATTTTTACACTAGGTAAATCACTGAAGTTGTACTTTTGCTCTGAACATATCACATGTTAAGGTTAACGACATCGAGTGTAGTGTTCGATTCTAGACTTGTTATGTTTCAATCTAATTTTCTTAGAACAAAGGTATCCCCTGACATGTTGTATCGAGTACAGTGTTCGGTTCTACTTGTTTAGTGATCTGAACACATCAATCAATGTTCTGATCACATGTTAAGGTTAACGACATCGCGTGCAGTGTTCGATTCTAGTCTTGTTATGTTTCAATCTAATTTTCTTAGAACAAAGGTATCCCCTAACATGTTGTATCGAGTACAGTGTTCGGTTCTAGTCTTGTTATGATTCAATCTAATTTTCTTAGAACAAAGTTATCCCCTTACATGTTGTACAGTGTTCGGTTCTACTTGTTTAGTGATCTGAACACACCAATCAATGTTCTGATCACATGTTAAGGTTAACGACATCGCGTGCAGTGTTCGATTCTAGTCTTGTTATGTTTCAATCTAATTTTCTTAGAACAAAGGTATCCCCTAACATGTTGTATCGAGTACAGTGTTCGGTTCTAGTCTTGTTATGATTCAATCTAATTTTCTTAGAACAAAGTTATCCCCTTACATGTTGTACAGTGTTCGGTTCTACTTGTTTAGTGATCTGAACACACCAATCAATGTTCTGATCACATGTTAAGGTTAACGACATCGAGTGCAGTGTTCGATTCTAGTCTTGTTATGTTTCAATCTAATTTTCTTAGAACAAAGGTATCCCCTAACATGTTGTATCGAGTACAGTGTTCGGTCCTACTTGTTTAGTGATCTGAACACAACAATCAATGTTCTGATCACATGTTAAGGTTAACGACATCGAGTGCAGTGTTCAATTCTAGTCTTGTTTTGTTTCAATCTGATCTTCTTAGAACAAAGATATCCCCTAACATGTTGTATTAAGTACAGCGTTCGATTCTACTTATGTAGTGTTCTGAACACACCAAACAATGTTTTAATCACATGTTGAAGTTAACGACATCGAGTACAGTGTTCGATTCAAGTCTTGTTGTTTCAATCTGATCTTCTTAGAATAAGGGTATCCCCTCACATGTTGTATCGAGTACAGTGTTCGATTCTAGTCTTGATCACTTATTTTGTGTTCTGAACACATCAATCAATGTTCTGATCACATGTTGTACCGAGTACAGCGTTTGATTCTACTCTTCTTATGTTTCGCAAGTCTAAACATGTACAATAATGTTATCGCTGCACACGCTTGCCTTCGCGATGCTGGTTTAAACTTGTTCGATATAAAGCTATGCCTTGACATAAGAGGCGGAGGAGGAGGAGGAGGAGGTAGAGAAGGAGGAGGAGGAGAATGATAAGGTCTTAACAGCCTATGTATAGTCGTCATTGTTTAAAGATGACACCTGTCAAAAGAATTTTTCAAATTATCCACCACCACATTTCAGCTAAAGAGGGCAGCAGGGTGCTCTGTTGATTAAGCACATATAATTTCAATTTGCTCTCCACCGCATGCATAACAGCAACCGTTATCTTGCGCAGTAGCCTCTAAGCTAGCTTTCTTCATAAGAGTAGCCGCCATCTTGTGCGAGCACCCCCTAGGCTGTCTCATAAGGAGCTATGTATAGCCGCCATCTTGCGTCCGCCATCTTGCGCAAGCATCCTTAGGGGGCGTCTCTAGCCATCTTGTGCAAGGATCCTTAAGCCGCCTCATAAGAGCAACCACCATCTTGCGCAAGCATCCCGAGGGTGTCTCATAAGGAGCCTTGTATAACCGCCATCTTGCGCAAGCATCCCAGGGAGTCTCATACTAACCTTTGTATAGCGATCATCTTGCATAACCACCTTTAAGGAGTCATGTATAGCCACCATCTTGTGCAATTAGCGTCGAGAGAGGGCTGCTGTAGAATTTTTCTTTTTAAATTATCCGCCACCATTTTTCAACTAAAGAGTGTAGCACTGAGGTTTGCGATGTAATTGGCGGATGACAGCTGACAAAAAGCGCATGAGTTTGTTTACAAAACAAGAGCTCGTGGAATTTTTCAATTTGCTGCCACCACATTTCAAAGGTATCTAGCTAAAGATGGCAGCACGGTGCTCTCTTGATTAAAGATGGCGGATTACAGCTAACAGAACTTTTCAAATTGCCCTCTACTACAGAGAGCAGCACGGTGCTCTGTGGATTAAAGATGGCGGATGACAGCTGACGAAATTACCCGCATGATAGCAGCACAGTGCTCTATTGATTAAAGATGGCGGATGACAGCTGTCAATAAAGCACGTTGCTTTGTTTCCAAACAAGAGCACGTGGAATTTGCCGCCACCACATTTCAAAGGTATCTAGCTAAAGAGTACAGCACTGAGGTTTGTGATGCAAGATGGCGGATGACAGCTGTCAAAAAGCACGTGAGTTTGTAAAGCACGTGGGATTTGCCACCGACACAAAGAGGGCAGCACGGTGCTCCCTGGATTAAAGATGGCGGTTGACAGCTGTCAGAAAAGCACATGGGTTTGTTTCCAAACAAGAGCGCGTAGAATTTACCACCACCACATTTCAAAGGTAAGTAGCTAAAGAGGGCAGCACGGTGTTCTGTTGATGAAAGATGGCGGATGACAGCTGTCAAAAAAGCATATTGATTTGTTTCCAAACAAGAGCACGTGGAATTTGCCGCCACCACATTTCAACTAAAGATTGCAGCACTGTTCTCTCTGGATTAAAGATGGCGGATGACAGCTGTCAGAAATGCATATAGGTTTGTAAAGCACGTGGAATTTACCGCCACCACATTTCAAATTTAAGTAGGTAAAGAGGACAGCTCGGTTCTATATAGATTAAAGATGGCGGATGACAGCTGACAAAAAATTCACGTGGCTTTTGTTTATCCCACGCTAGTGAGGTTAAGTTGGTAGCACTAAGGTTTAGGCTCGCCAAGATGGCAGCACTGCCGATGACTGGTGACGAATTTGCGGCTACTGCGATGAAGAGGGCAGCACGGTGCTCTGTAGTTTAAAAATGGCGGATGACAGCTGTCAAAAAAGCATGTGGCTGTCAAAAAAACACGTGGATTTGTTTACCTCGCGCTAGTTAGGTTAAGTTGGTACTACTGAGGTTTAGGCCCGTCAAGGCGGCAGTACTGAGGTTAGCGATGCGTTGTTGTCGATGGCAGCTGTCAAAAAGCACGTGGCTTTGTTTACCAATTCAAATTTCCCGCGGGTGGTGGAGGAGGCCTCTGGGAGGCCTCTCGCTGTGGTGGTGGAGGAGGCCTCCGGGAGGCCTCTTGCTGTGGTGGTGGCGGAGGAGGCCTCTGGGAGCCGGTGGTGGTGGTGGCGCCCGAATCCGCCTATTATACTAATAATAATAATAATAATAATAATAATATAATTATTATATTATTTATTTATTTATTTATTTATTTATTTATTTATTTATTTATTTATTTATTTATTTATTTATTTATTTATTTATTTATTTATTTATTATCGTATGATGCTTCATTTGACAATCGTTTGAAATGTATTTTACATATAAGTGTTATTAGAAAAATAATAATAATAACCCGGGTTTCATGCACCAATAGGTTAGAGTGCAAAGTTCCTGAAGCGAGTAACAAGTATACTCTGATCTGCACAACGGTTACGCTATGAGGTTTGCATATATTTTAGGGGTTCGCTCATTAGAAACCCTAGAATTTATGTTACTCTCACTACATCACGGAATTGCGGGCTAGTCGACACTTCCTAATAACCAAATTAATTTGCATTCTAACCTGTCAGTGCATACAAATCCTGGGTCTATAATAATAATAAATAATAATAAACCGAGTTGGCTGTGCGGAGATGGTAGGTTCGAATCCCACCTTCAGTAGCCCTGAAGATGTTTTTCCGTGGTTTCCCATTTTCAAACCAGGAACCTTAATTAAGACCATTGTCGCTTCCTTCCTAGCCCGTCGTCGCCATAAAACCTATGTGTGTCGATGCGTCGTAAAGCAATTTGTAAAGAAAAACATAATAATAATAATGTTGAATACACAACGAAGGTAGAGATTAGGATTCAGACCACAACTGTCAACCCTGTCCATCCATGGGATGAGCACGGCGAAGGCTGGCATTCTCTCGCTGTGCTTTGGGAGCGTTCCCACTGTTTCCTAGCGAAAGTGTTGGCGGGATTCTCTTTCAACAACCGTGATGCTGAGCGGTAACCCATCCAAGGAACTGGATTAAGTCCGATAAGTGACGATGATATCATTTGAATTTTAAACATGTTTTTTATTCTTCTTCTGCGTGAATGGGTCACTTAGGAACTTGCGTAATCAACATTTGTTGAGCTTTACTCTTGCCCAATAATTCTTCATTTTCATCTATTTTTGTCATCCCTGTTTCTCCGACCAAGTACTGTACGTCGTGTTGTTTCTTCTCGTCTTTCTCCAATTCCCTTGTGTGAACAATTTTGTGATTACATTTATATCCTTCAGATTTGGTGATCCTAATTCAGTGAGGTCTTTCTCTACTTGCTTATACCATTGTGATCT
The DNA here is from genome assembly GCF_040414725.1 of Anabrus simplex. NCBI lineage: Eukaryota > Metazoa > Arthropoda > Insecta > Orthoptera > Tettigoniidae > Anabrus > Anabrus simplex. The sequence goes on along the minus strand of NC_090265.1, from coordinate 1,772,884,719 downwards.
CTTACGCTTCATTTGCAGAAACTTGTGTAAGAGATAAGTAAGTCTGGTAATAACAATACTAATTTCGTGTGGCTATTTCTAGCCGGGTACAGCCCTCGTAAGGCAGACCCTCCGATGAGGGTGGGCGGCATCTGCCATGTGTAGGTAACTGCATGTTATGTGTGGTGTGTGAGTTGCAGGGATGTTGCGGACAGCACAAACACCCAGACCCGGAACCATTGGAATTAACCAATAAAGGTTAAAATCACCGACCCGGCTGGGAATTGAACCCGGGACCCTCTGAACGGAAGGCCAGTACACTGACCATTCAGCCAAAAAGTCGGACAAATGCAAACTCGTGTTCACATCCCGAGGTGATAGAACGCTTTTCAGGCACACCCCTCATGGAGGTGAGTTGCATGTACACTTTCAACCACATAACAGCCTCCTGTCATTCTTAAATTTCTGGCAGTACCGAGAATCGAACCCGAGCCCCCGAAGGTCGGCAGCTAATAGCACTAACCGCTACGCTACGAAGGCGGACAGTCTGGTGCTATTCAATCTTGCCAAGTGGCTTAAAAATTGAATTCATCGCAGTCTCGTTGTATCAGAAAGTTTAGAAATTTTAAAGTATGTTTCCGAGTTTGGTTTGGGGTAATGTACTCCAATTTTAATTCTTGGCCCTAAGCTTTGTCTCATGGTTTTCCTTTCTTTGATCTCGAATTGTTTCTTTACCTTTTTGTGATGTAAACTGAGCGTTTCTGAAGCATAAAATGCTTTGTCACTGTTACGTAATGATGAATTATACCGTTCCAGTACAAGCATACCGTATTCACGAGAATAATCCTCACTGCCGAGTAGCCCATAGCCCTTTTGCCCATTAGCCCTTTAGCCTATTAGCCTATTAGCCCTTTAGCCTTACAAGGAATGTGCGGTAAGGAAGAGGAAGAGTCCTTTCATCCTTTTGCCCTTCTGATAAGACGTAACCCCTGGGTTCCATTCCCTATCATGTGTGTAGCACGATTATTTATTCAGCTCAGCATCTTGCATAGTAGCCCCCGCCTGCACAAGTTACATGATTGTAACCCATGCCAACAGATTGAAATAATATGTTTCTGAACCGATATTTTATGTTACATGTTTATGTAATAACTTGTTCAATTACTAGGGACTTAAATGTAAGCAGCGTATTTCTTATAGCACTAAGCGTTCTGTTTAATTTTACTTTCAGCGTGAGCTACATGCTTGTAACCCATGCCAACAGATTGAAACAATATGTTTCCGAACCGATATTTCGTGTTACATGTTTATGGGATAACATGTTCGACTGCTTATCGCACAAGACAAATGATAGAAGGCAATTCATTTGAAGTTGTACTTTTGTACTCATATTATCGTTTGCCGAGCGAGTTGGCTACGCAGTATGTACACTGCCTTATGCATAAGATCGCGTTGTATGTTCGATAGAGAAATGCCTTAACCGAGCGGGAAGAAGAGGAGGACGTTATAACAGCCGCTACCTTGCACTTGCTATTCAGAATTCTCGTCGTATAATTTTTTTCTCTGTTTTAATCCATATTCTTAGAACAAAGGTAATCCCGGACATGTTCTGAACACATGTTGTATCGAGTACAGTGTTCGATTCTAGTCTTGATCATTTATTTAGTGTTCTGAACACATCAATCAATGTTCTGATCACATGTTGAAGTTAACGACATCGAGTACAGTGTTCGATTTTAGTCATGTTATGTTTCAATCACTGCATTTGTGATCTGATCTTCTTAGAACAAAGGTATCCCCTGACATGTTCTGAACACATGTTGTATCGAGTGCAGTGTTCGATTCTACTTTTGATCACTTATTTTGTGTTCTGAACACATCAAACAATGTTCTGAACACATGTTGTATCGAGTACAGCGTTTGATTCTAGTCTTGTTATGTTTTCTGTTACCGTGTTTTTGTGGTAGTTAGAGGTGAAAGAAGGTGCGGGGTGGTGAACAGGTCTCAAGCTACGAAAGTAAAATTAATTTAAAATTTAACAAGGTTATATTTTCTTTTCAAACTCAGAAATAACAAGAATGGCAGGTACAGAGTAGCAAGGCAACAAAGAGCAACAATAGTATTTACAGGTTTTGGGCTTCGGGCCCCGAACTTCCAATTCTCGAGCAGTTAGCCCGAATTTACATGTACATATGGTTTAGCAAAGGGGCATAAAACCCCAATCATGCCCAGGAGCACTTGCTCCGAATTACACAGTAATACCTCCTAGAGGCACGCAGAAACAAATTGCAAAAGAGCGATCCGCTCTCAAAGTTTTAAGCCTATCACAAGGCCACACCTAACTCTACTTTCAAGCTGTAAGCACAGGGGTAAAATACCCAACCTACTGAGATCTATTAAGCGATAAAAGGATAATTACATGACCTCTAAAATACCAAGTTGAGAGGAGGCGAACTGCACTCCTAATACATTTGCTTTTAAAACCTAAACCTGGCTCTAGGCCACAAATGCAAGGGCTAATCCCATACAAAAGAGGTGACTTTAGAAAGAAACAAATTTACATAATGTTAAGGAAGAATAGGTTGAGAAAATAAGTTCACCTCAAAACAATATGAGTGGGAGCTCGAGAGGGTTAAGCACTCTCTATCCCAATATGTAGTTTAAAAGATAGAATAGATACAAGTTTCTTTACATTTTAAGGAAGGTTACATAATGGAAAAACTTCGGACCCGCCCCGAGAGTTAAACTGCTGAGCAAGCAAGAAAAGAAGTAATTAATCGGCCATTACCTGGTTGTTGACTGCCGCCGAAGAAAGAGGCGCTTCCCGCCCCCTGCTATGTACTTTACACACGAAACGATGGAACAGAAGTGGCGCAGAGACCCTAAAATCAGCAGTTTATATACTCTCGCGGAAAGTTCGAGGCGTTTTAGGAAGGAAAACACCCGCCCACAATCTTTTATTGGTGGTTAAAGAAAACCCCTACACAAGATGAAGAAGAAACACATCATTGGTGGAAAATTAATTTAAGAAATTCGGGATTGGCTAAATTCAAAACAAGGGGAAAGAAAGGGTTAATATTGCCAACTTAAACAATGACTGAAAGAAATTTAGCAAAGAACAAACTTTTGAAATTAAATTTTCTCCAAAGAAAACAGTTCTTTCACTCCGCACTAGGGTGCACTATTGTTGATCTTCAGTAGTGTCCTCTAGAAGAGAAAGTTCACACTTCTTACTACAAGCAAAACAAAAATACGTCGAAAATGACACAGTTCAAAAACTCCAAAATTTCCAAGTAGTGACATCTTCTGACAAAGTAGAAAATTAATACCGTAGATAAAGTTCAGACTTCCTCCAGCAGAGGAGTTTCAACTGGCGCAAATTTTAAATAAGCGGCGTGGAGGTGTACCGCCCGGTACAGACCTCCCCCCCCCCCAAAAGGTTCCTCCAGGCGTGACACATGAAATTTGTTTGAAAACAAGGTCCAAGTTATGATGTGGATATGAAGATTGATTGCAGAAGCATTTATCGAAATGGTTGTAATTTAGTTTGATTCAGTTTCAAAAATTCTTGTAGTAACAGCGGAAGTACCGTCTTAATGTTTGTAGAAGGTTGAATTGAGAAGGAAAACTTTAGTTTTAAAGTTGAGGAATAAATTTTCTAAGTCCACCAGATATTGTTGTTGAATTCTCAGGTGTAGTAATTGCTGATAGTAATTGTCCATGTAGTTAATTAAATTGGATGGCCAGACCGGCCGCTGCAGCTTGTGTCCAGAGGAGGCCGCTCGGACCCCTCAAGTACCCTGAGATACCGCTCGCCCGCACTATGAGAGGAGTAGGGGTGTTGAAGCACGCCGCGCCCGCGGTGAACATATACAGGCTGCGGGCCAGTAGCAGGTCGTGCGCCGCACATCAGCCTTGGCCGGGAGGAGGGCTCCGGCTCGCCGTGCACATGTCGTCCTCGCTGGGGAAGAGGGGGCCCTTCCTCTATCCCAGTCGCAGCACGGCGCCGCGCGGCTGCGGGGGCACTGAAACATTAAAGCTAGGCGGCAGAATTGTTGGACCATCATCATTTTTTTGAGGGCACAGGCTTTGTGGAGAGGTTGAGTGGCCAGCGGCGTGCAGAAATTCATTTCAGATGCGAGCCACTGTGTGTAGTGGAGCAGGAGACGGGAGCGTGATAATGGCCGTGGCAAGGACAGGATGGCAGTTCAACTGATCGGGGGAGGGTTACAAAAAATAATTACGCTTAAAGGAAACAGATTGCAAGGGCAGAAGGCCTAAAAGAGAAACCTCTCAGAGAAAAGAAATATAACCTTCCTATTTCTTTCAAAATAATATGAAGCAAGTTAACACAGAAATTGCACCGGTTTCACCTGTGACAGGTGAACCCTAAATATCCTCTCGGTGGCTGGATTACTTAATAACAACGTAACTGGCGTAAGGAAATCGAGAATGATACACGGCCCATGAAATCTGGGGGCAAGCTTGCCCGCGGGAACAAAGTTCTTGACCATCACCTGGTCACCTACCTTCAAATTGGTGGGTCTCCGTCCACGATCATACCTTTCCCTAACCTTTTCATGAGACACCTTAAGATTGGCTTTAGCTTTCTTCCAAAGATCTTTGATATTATCCGGATCTATTGTCTCGGGTAGAATGTCACTCAGAGACCAGAGGTTAGAGAGCGGCGTGTTGGGAACGAACTTAAACATCAAAGAAGCTGGAGTAAACTTGTGAGATTCATGAACCGCCGAATTCAAAGCAAAAGCTAACCAATGCAGGGACGTGTCCCACCTATAATGATCTTCATGATGATAGGCAATAAGCGCGGACCTGAGATTACGATTAACCCGTTCAGCCAGAGATGGTTGAGGGTAATAAGCAGAAGTCGTCACATGAGAGATGGGCAAGTCAAAACAGAATTTACGAAAAAGATTTGATGTAAACGCCTTAGCATTATCAGACACAATATATTGGCACTGACCAAAAGAAGCAAAGATAGAATTTAGACAAGTAATGGTGGACTGAGCGGTGGCCAGCTTAGTCGGAAATAACCAGGAAAATCTTGTAAAACCATCTACGCATACAAAGATGAACTTGTTGGCATTTCCCTTTGACTGGGGGAAGGGTCCTACATAATCAATATACAGGCGTTCCATGGGGCGCGACGCTTGATGCGAAGACAGAAGGCCTACCTTGGTGGACATGGTTGGTTTACTAAGCAAACAAGATTTACAAGCTTCTACTAGTTCACGGATTTCACCGTCCATACCCTTCCAGATGAACCTTTCACGAATCTTTTCACGGGTTTTAAAGATTCCAAGATGCCCCCCTAATGGGGTCTCATGATAGTACTTGAAGATCATAGGTACAAGAACAGCTGGAACGACAACCTTCATCATCTTATCATGCCTTGATGGGCAACATAAAACACCATTCCTCAGAACATAAGGAACGACATGTTCCCCAGAAGAAAGGGTTTCCATTATCGGAGCCAGCGTCGGATCTTCACGTTGGTATTTCTCGATATCCCTAAAGAGCATGGGAGCATCTGTTAAGATGGCATTAACATAAGATAGCATGGACTCGGGAGGTGAAGAATTATCGACCGGATCATGGGTCTCGACCTCGTTGGAAAACATACGGCTGAGTCCATCAGCAACAACATTTTCGGTGCCTCGGATATGCCTGACATCGAATTGGAAGGCAGAAATACGGATGGCCCAACGGGCTATACGGCCAGTACGACGCGGCCTACCTAAGACCCAGCTTAAGGCTTGATTATCTGTCTCCAGGTCGAATTTGACATGTTCAAGATAGAGACGGAACTTTTCTCTGGCAAATAAGACTGCCAAACCTTCAAGCTCATAGATAGAATACTTGGCTTCTTGAGCCGAAGTAGTATAATGCAGGGATTCGGCCGCCTCCGCCTCCGCCTCCGCCCGCCTCCTCCTCCTCCTCCCGCGGGAAATTTGAAATTTGGCGGGAGATTTGAATTTGTAAACGAAGCCACGTGCTTTTTGACAGCTGTCATCGACAACAACGCATCGCTAACCTCACTGCTGCCATCTTGACGGGCCTAAACCTCACTAGTGCCAACTTAACCTAACTAGCATGAGGTAAACAAAGCCGCGTGTTTTTGACAGCCACGTGCTTTTTGACAGACAACAACGCATCGCTAACCTCAGTACTGCCATCTTGACAGGCCTAAACCTCAGTAGTGACAACTTAACCTCACTAGCGCGTGGTAAACAAAGCCACCTGCTTTTTGACAGCCACGTGCTTTTTGACAGCTGTCACTTAACCTAACTAGTGCGAGGTAAACAAAGCCACGTGTTTTTTGACAGCCACGTGCTTTTTGACAGTCAACAACGCATCGCTAACCTCAGTACTGCCATCTTGACAGGCCTAAAACTTAGTAGTACAAACTTAACCTAACTAGCGCGTGGTAAACAAAGCCACGTGCTTTTTGACAGCTGTCATCCACCATCTTTAAACCACAGAGCACTGTGCTGCCCTCTTTCGTCACCTGTCATCGGCAGTGCTGCCATCTTGACGGGTCTAAACCTTAGTGCTACCAACTTAACCTAACTAGCGCGAGGTAAACAAAGCCACGTGCAGCTGTCATCCGCCATCTTTGAGCACCGTGCTGCCCTCTTTAGCTGTAAATTCGTCACCTGTCATCCGCAGTGCTGCCATCTTGGCGGGCCTAAACCTTAGTGCTACCAACTTAATCTCACTAGCGCGAGATAAACAAACCCATGTGCTTTTCTGACAGCTGTCATCCACCATCTTTAATCAAGAGAACACCATGCTGCCCTCTATATCTTTGAAATGTGGTGGCGGATAATTTGAAAAATGCTTTTTGATTGCGGCCATCTTTGAGCACCGTGCTGCACTCTATGTAGTAGCGGCAATTTTAAAACTTCTAAGTGCCCCTGTTTGATCTATAGAGCACAGCGCTGTCCTCTTTAGCTACTTACCTTTGAAATGTGGTGGCGGATAATTTGAAAAATGCTTTTTGACAGCAGCCATCTTTGAACACCGTGCTGCCCTCTTTAGCTAGATACCTGTGGTGGCAGACAATTCCACGTGACAGCAGCCATCTTTAATCAAGAGAGCACCGTGCTGCCCTCTATGTGGTGGCGGCAAATTGAAAAATTCCACGTGCTCTTGTTTGGAAACAAACTCACGTGCTTTTTTTCTGACAGCTACCATCCACCATCTTTAATCTATAGAGCACAGTGCTGCCCTCTATGTGGTGGTGGCAAATTCCACGTGCTCTACAAAGCTACGTGCAGCTGTCATCCACCATCTTTAATCCAGAGAGCACTGTGCGCCCTCTTTATCGTAGTAGATGTAAATTCGTCACCTGTCATCCGCAGTGCTGCCATCTTTAGCTAGATACCTTTGAAATGTGGTACGTCATCCGCCATCTTGCATCCGAAACCTCAGTGCTGCCCGGTGGCGGTAAATTCCACGTGCTTTACAAACTTATATGCTTTTCCGACAGCTGTCATCAGCCCAGCAATTCTCTTTCTATATAATAATTTCGTGTGGCTATTTCTAGCCAAGTGCAGTCCTAGTCTTGTTACATCAGGAAGGGTAACTGGCTAAATCCTGGTCTTTCAGCGTCAGGAAGGGCAACCGGTCGAAAACCATAGTGTAAGAGGCTAGATACTCCCAGTTTTGCATCAGGAAAGACAACTCAACAAATTCTTGCGATTTAAAAATCTTAGTCAGGAAGGGCATCCGGATGTGAAACAATAGTTCGTGCTTTACAATCTAAGAAGTACATCTAGCTGTAAATCCCCCGATTCTCGACAGATTCTTAATCGGAGTTGTCAGGAAGGGCAACCGGTCGAAAACCATAGTGTAAGAGGCTAGATACTGCCAGTTTTGCGTCAGGAAGGGCAACTCAACAAATTCTTGCGATTTAAAATCTTAGTCAGGAAGGGCATCCAGCTGTGAAACAATAATTCGTGATACAGCGATTTAAAATCTAGCTGTAAAACCCCCGATCCTCGACAGATTCTTAATCCGAGTTCTTTGACGTCAGGAAGGGCAACCGGTTGAAAACCATAGTGTAAGAGGCTAGATACTGCCAGTTTTGCGTTAGGAAGGGCAACTCAACAAATTCTTGCGATTTAAAATCTTAGTTTTGCGTCAGGAAGGGCATCCGGCTGTAAAACAATAGTTCATGATTTAAAATCTAAGAAGCGCATCTAGCTGTAAATCCCCGATTCCCGTGTTAGAAGTTGTAAAACAGATTCTTAATCTGAGTTGTCAGGAAGGGCAACCGGTTGAAAACTATAGTGTAAGAGGTTAGATACTGCTAGTTTTGCGTCAGGAAGGGCAACTCAACAAATTCATGCGATTTAAACACATTTTTATTCCCAAGAGAATCGAACCCGAGACTACTGGGTGAGAGGCATGCATACTGTAGGCTATGGGTTTGTTCTACAGTCCTTGAAGTATCGGCACAGTCATTCTGAGCGAGTGTGGAATGCATGTGTTTGCTGAAATTGTACACGTATCTTCCGGCTTGTGTAACCTTGAACGAAAACACGGTGTGCTGATAAGCGACTTGTAACTCACGAACGTCTTCTTAGCTGAGTAGCATTCAGCCCATGTAAGCTCTTAAAACACAGTACTAATTAAGGTTGTAAAATATTCTGAAATAGTCCTCCTCTGTAGTGTAGTAGTTAGTGTGATTAGCTGCTACCCCCGGAGGTCCGAGTTCGATTCCCGGCTCTGCCACGGAATGTGTAGCATTTAGCCTATGTAAGTTCCTAACGTAAACTATCATGATTGTACGGAGAGGTTAAAACACACACAGTGCCCACTCCTATCGAAAGAGCCTGCGCGGTGCCGGCATGTAGGCTTCTCCTGATGAAGGAGCCTGCACAAGGTTTAACGTCCCCATCAACAGCCCTTACTTATTGCTGGCTTTTTTTTGCACACCCCGCCTCACACCATAGTTTTATACAACCGGTTGCCCTTCCTGACTAGAATTTTAAATCGATGTTCCGACATAGCCTACTCCTACTGAAGAAGCCAGCACAAGGCTTATTACCTCCATCCGACAAATGAATCACCATCAACGTCTTGTACTCAAAAATCATTTTCGAAGGAGCCTGCACAAGGTTTAACACCCCCTATCAACAGCCCTTACTTAATGCTGGCTTTTTTGCACACCCCGCCTCACACCATAGTTTTATACGACCGGTTGCCCTTCCTGACTAGGATTTTAAATCGATATCCCGACATAGCCTACTCCTACCGAAGAAGCCTGCGCACAGCTTAACGCCTCCATCCGACAAATGAATCACACTCAACACTCTTCAATCATTCTCGCTACTTCGGAAGATAGCGGGTTCGAACTGGAAGCCGCAAATGCTAGGCGAGGGACCTGCGCGATCGTCATAACATGATCTAGCTAGATGCCCTTCCCGACGGCATAAGTTGCCAGGATTTGAATCGCGTACCCTGACTAGAAGAAGCCTGCACATAGCTTAACGCCTCCATCCGACGAATGAATCACCCTCAACACTCTTCAATCATTCTCGCTACTTCAGAAGATAGCGGGTTCGAACTAGAAGCCGTAAATGCTAGGCGAGGGGGGCCTGCGCGATCGTCATTACATGATCTAGCTTTAGCTCAATACCTACAGGTAAGGAATACCGCGGATGTACCCTCGAGAAGTCGAGGATCGCGCGCTAACTTTCCAAGGCTCGAACTCTTAAATTCCGGCACCTCGGCATCAACAGGAGGTTCGAATACGTCAGCCTGCGGGACTACAGGGGGAGAGCTCTTGCTGCATAAACACTTCGTTCCGACTGTACCGCAGTTGTCAGCGATTATCACATCCGCTTGGTAACAAGCAGCATATTTAGTCGCTGCAGTCTGCGCGAAGTGCTCACAGTTCTCTGTATGCGTTTATTACGTACACACACATCTCCCGTCTGCTGTGAATATTATTCTTCAGCCTTTATCTTAAGGTAAGGTAGAACTGTTAGTTACTTTTTTATTTGCAAAGCAACTTCTACGCTAGACATCTACATTCATATATGTTTGTTCTTTTTTAGGTACCGTTCGAAAGTACGCAATTTTATTCATCCCAGTAACAGTCTGCAGCACGTGCATTTTTTTAAAAGGTATGTTTTCGAACTTTGAGTTGTAAAGATAACTAGGTTAGATGATGTACCCCTACACACTACATTCATATATGTTTCTTCTTTTTAGGTACGACCAGAATATTATCATTCGAGTTTCAGGCTTGAACGCACGCATTTTATTTCATCCGAGTAACAGTTTGCAGCGCGAAGATTTTAAGGTATGTCTGACCTCTATTCATTGAAACTTGGTTTCTTCTAAAACATCGTAACTTTAGTCTATTGATAAATAGTTGTTCTCTTTAATCCACATACTATAGACGAGGTATAATTTCAAACACGTACACATAGCTATGTCTGCCCTCAACAGGCTGAAACTTGGTTTCTTCTAAAACATCGTAACTTTAAGCTATTGATAAATACTTGTTCTCTTCAACCCGCATACTATAGACGTGGTATAATTTCAAACACGCGCACATAGCTATGTCTGTCCTCAACAGGCTGAAACTTGGTTTCTTCTAAAACATCGTAACTTTAGTCTATTGATAAATAGTTGTTCTCTTTAATCCACATACTATAGATGAGGTATAATTTCAAACACGCGCACATAGCTATGTCTGTCCTCAACAGGCTGAAACTTGGTTTCTTCTAAAACATCGTAACTTTAAGCAATTGATAAATAGTTGTTCTCTTCAACCCGCATACTATAGACGTGGTATAATTTCAAACACGTACACATAGCTACGTCTGTCCTCAACGGGCTGAAAATTGGTTTCTTCTAAAACATCGTAACTTTAAGCAATTGATAAATAGTTGTTCTCTTCAATCCTCACGCTATAGACGTGGTATAATTTCAAACACGCACACATAGCTATGTCTACCCTCAACAGGCTGAAACTTGGTTTCTTCTAAAACATCGTAACTTTAAGCAATTGATAAATAGTTGTTCTCTTCAATCCTCATACTTGGTTTCTTCTAAAACATCGTAACTTTAAGCAATTGATAAATAGTTGTTCTCTTCAACCTGCATACTATAGACGAGGTATAATTTCAAACATGCGCACATAGCTATGTCTGCCCTCAACAGGCTGAAAGTTGGTTTCTTCTAAAACATCCTAACTTTAGTCTATTGATAAATAGTTGTTCTCTTCAACCCGCATACTATAGACGAGGTATAATTTCAAACATGCGCACATAGCTATGTCTGCCCTCAACAGGCTGAAAGTTGGTTTCTTCTAAAACATCGTAACTTTAGTCTATTGATAAATAGTTGTTCTCTTCAACCCGCATACTATAGACGAGGTATAATTTCAAACACGCGCACATAGCTATGTCTGTCCTCAACAGGCTGAAAGTTGGTTTCTTCTAAAACACCGTAACTTTAAGCTAATCATAAATAGTTGTTCTCTTTAATCCTCACGCTATAGTCGTGGTAACATTTCAAACACGCGCACATAGCTATGTCTGCCCTCAACAGGCTGAAACTTGGTTTCTTCTAAAACATCGTAACTTTAGTCTATTGATAAATAGTCGTTCTCTTCAATCCTCATACTATAGACGCGGCATAATTTCAAACACGTGCACATAGCTATGTCTGCCCTCAACAAGCTGAAACTTGGTTTCTTCTAAAACATCGTAACTTTGGTCGTTCTCTTCAATCCTCATACTATAGACGTGGTATAATTTCAAACACGTGCACATAGCTATGTCTGCCCTCAACAAGCTGAAACTTGGTTTCTTCTAAAACATCGTAACTTTTAGCTATTGATAAATAGTTGTTCTCTTCAATCCGCATACTATAGACGTGGTATAATTTCAAACACGTACACATAGCTATGTCTGTCCTCAACGGGCTGAAACTTGGTTTCTTCCGAACATCGTAACTTTGGTCGTTCTCTTCAATCCTCATGCTATAGACCTAACTCACAGCCATGTCCAACCTCTATACGTTGAAACTTGGTTTCTTCCGTAACTTTCACCTAATCTCTTTCGGTCGTTCTCTTTTCAGATGTTCCCCTGCTGCGAGGAATGTAATGTAACGTTTGCAAGGCGTGATAACTTCATGCGCCATATGAAATCAAAACACCCTAGCATAACATCTGCTTTATGTAAAGTTTGTAGTGTGTATTTCGCTAACGTAGTGCGATACGAGGCTCACTTAGCAGAGGTACATCAAATATCTACTTGCCCTCAGGTAGTAGTAGGGAAAAAGCGTGCAGCTACTGATGTAGCTGTAGAAAGTACTAGTAGTAAAAAACCTAGAAAAAATCATGAACTTCAAACTATTCACTGCGAGCACTGTAACACTGATGTACCATCTTCGCATTTTCAGGGACACTTACGGAGTAATGCACATAAAAATAATGCATGTAGAAGTGGTAGTAACGCAAACATCGAGGAAATTAATACAGCATTTAAAAGTAGGATTGCTAGTTACCGAATTCGCACCAGTCAAAAGTTTCAGAGCACTTCAAACTTTTTAAATTGCGTTCAACCGGATGTACAACAGCTTCTTGCTAAATCTTTGTCCAATCATAGTTTATTTAAAGTTAATTTTGAACTTTTCGCCTTGTACATTAAAAGCACGGATGAATCCGAAATAACGGACATTAAATCATTTAATACGAAGAATTTTGTCATAAGTCAGTCGACTAATTTTGGTGATGTACTTAGGGATGTCTCTAACATTATTTCAACTAAGAGCGAGGAATTTCAGGAAAAGGAATCAGGGTGGGCTTTAGTTGAAATAATGTATCTAGAAGTTAACATCAATAAGTACAATCCCATGCGAGGTTCATCGTACATCGAGCTGCCGACATGGATTCAGCAAAGAAAAGCTGTTGTAAACATCCAAAACAATGACGAAGCATGTTTTGCATGGGCGGTGATGTCGGCTTTAAATCCTGCGAAATCAGACGTAGCTAAGAGAACATCATCGTATCCACACTATTCAACGCAGCTAAATTTCGATAGTATAGAATTTCCTGTGCAGATAAAGGATATTAAGCGCTTTGAGGAACTAAATAACATTAGTATTAATGTGTATGGTGTAGAGAAAAAGTCTGTAGTAGGTCCTCTGTATTATACATGTCATAAGAAGAGTACTCATGTTAATTTACTCTATATTGAAAACAGTGTGAATAGCCACTTTTGCTGGATTAAAAATCTGAGTAGACTTGTTGGCAGTCAGTTGTCAAACAGGTGTAACAAAAAGTGGCTATGTGATGGATGCTTGCAGTATTTTAGAACTGAAGATCAGTTAACGAAGCATTCCAAGAATGACTGCAATCATGTACGTACAGAGATACCTACTACAGGCAATAATGTTTTAAAATTTACAAATTTTCACAAGCAGATGTGGGTACCGTTCGTGATTTATGCAGACTTTGAAGCCATCCTCACGCCATGCAAAACATGCTCACCTAATCCTGACAACTCTTTCACTAATACTACGCACATGCATGTCCCGTATAGCTTCGCGTATTACATCAAGTGTAGTTACGATAGTACGCTTAACAAGTTAGAGCTGTATCGAGGACATGATGCTGCTAAAGTATTTTTAGAAAGACTTGAAAGTGATGCAGTTCGTCTCGGTCGTATTCTGAATAGTAATATTCCTATGAAGCCACTCACCGAAATTCAGTTAAATGATCATGAACGTGCTACAAAGTGTAGCATTTGTGATGGGGAATTTTCCGAAAATGACCCTAAAGTTTTTGATCATGATCATTTAACTGGTTTCTACAGATGTGCCGCTCATTATAGCTGTAATCTTAAGTATAGAGTTCCTAAATTTATCCCTGTAATTTTTCATAACTTATCTGGTTACGACTCTCATTTCATCATTTCACAATTTGGAGCTTCAGATGAAAAAGTAGATATAATCCCTCAGAATAAAGAGCGGTACATTGCGTTTGCAAAGTCTGTAAAAGTAGATGCTGAGCATTCTATAAAACTGAGATTCCTTGACTCGTTTCGCTTTATGGCGAGTAGCCTCGATAAACTTTCTAGTCATTTACAGTCTGAACAATTTACGGAAATTCGACGCGTTTTTCCCGAAGAAGCGCAGTTTAATTTACTTCGGCGTAAGGGTGTTTTTTGTTATGAATATCTCGACTGCTTAGACCGCCTCGAAGAACGTGCCTTACCATCGAAACAATCCTTTTACAGCTCGCTGAATTCAGCAGATATTAGTGATGATGACTATTTACATGCACAACATATCTGGGAGCAGTTCCACATTCAAACGCTGGGTGAATACTCCGATTTATATTTAAAGACAGATGTACTTTTGTTAGCCGATGTTTTTGAAAATTTTTGCTGTGTTTGCATGAACACCTACAGCCTTGACCCATGTCAGTATTTTACTGCATTTGGGTTAAGTTGGGATGCCATGTTGAAACACACGCATGTGAATTTGGAACTGCTGACCGATATCGATATGGTGCACTTCATAAAATCATCAATTCGAGGCGGTCTGAGTCAGTGCAGCGGGCGGTATTCGAGGGCTAATAATAAATACATGCCGAGTTTCGATTCCAGTCAGGAATCTCGGTATATCGTTTACCTCGATGCTAATAATCAGTATGGGTGGGCGATGAGTCAGCATCTACCGGTGAGTGGTTTCCGCTGGCTGACGCAGTGCGAAATTGATGCTTTACAGCTACACGCCCTAGGTGATGAAGTTGATAAAGGCTATTTCCTCGAAGTTGACTTACAGTATCCTAAAGAGTTACACACTTCTCATAATGACCTACCGTTCTGCCCTGAAAATATGAAGCCCACGTACATTGCATCAACGACGAAAATGCTCATTGCTAATTTATGCGATAAATCTAAGTATATCATTCATTACCGAAATTTAAAACAGTGTTTGCAGCATGGTTTGAAGTTATCCAAAATTCACCGCGTACTAGAATTTAATCAGTCACCGTGGCTAAAGCCATATATCGATCTGAACAATAATTTAAGAACGAATGTGGTTAACGTGTTTGAAAAAGATTTCTACAAGCTCATGAATAACAGTGTGTTTGGTAAGACTATGGAAAATGTTGACAAACGCGTTGATGTAAAATTGATTACAAACTGGGATAATATTAAGAAAAGGTATGGTGCTAACTATTTAATAAGTAAACCAAATTTCCACATCTGCACCATCATACATGAGAATTTAGTTATTATACAGATGAATCGTGTCAAGGTTAAGTATGACAAACCTACCTACGTCGGCTTTGCAGTACTTGAATTGGCTAAAACACTCATGTATGAATTCCATTACGATTATATGATGAAGAAATACGCGCATAATGCGCAATTGCTCTACACAGATACCGATTCGTTTATTTATCAAATCAAAACTGATGACTATTACAATGATATAAAGCCGGACTTGGGTAGGTTTGATACAAGTAACTATCCTGCAGATAATCAATATCATCTACCGCTAGTGAACAAAAAGGTTCTAGGTAAAATGAAAGATGAATGTGCTGGGAATATTATCGATTCATTTGTAGGTACTAAATCCAAGTCATATTGCATAAAACTCTTAAATGAATTACAAATAAAGAGATTGAAGGGGGTTAAAAAGAATGTCGTTCAGAATCAGCTAAGTTTTGAAAACTATAACAATTGCATTAAAAGTAATCCATCTGTTTTGCATAAGCAAATGTCTGTCATTAGAAGCAAGAAGCACCAGTTGTACACTCATTTAATTAGTAAGGTACCCCTTAATAGCGATGATTGTAAACGGTTTGTCATTCCAAATTCTACCAACACGCTAGCCTGGGGGCATAGTAGTATTGATAGGTACTACTTTACATAAACATTATGCTAGAGGTGTGTACTTACGTTACGCTGTCTTACATCACAAAGAGGTACGCTGAGAGCGTAGTACAGCAAGTTTAAACTTGTACATTCAAGAATTGCATCGAGAAGTACGCAAACATCACTAGGGTAAAACGATTCAAGATAAAACTTGTACATACAAGATGTAAATAAATAATGTAGAATTGGCATATTCTTTTATTTTAGGTTAGGTATTACCTTCCTCCCGCTCCTTATTTGCAAGATAGAGTTTTTGTTTATTACTCATAGAAGAAAGAAGGTGATGAGCAGATTCGTAAGTATAGTATCGTCTAGTTCGGTAAGTATCTCGAGAGCAGAAATTTTTTTTGTCAAAAAAGCACATAGCTTAGTAAAGCACGTGGAATTTGCCGCCACCGGGGCAGCACTGTTCTCTCTGGATTAAAAGCTTTGTTTCCAAACAAGAGCACGTGGAATTTGCCGTCACCAGGCAGCACTGAGGTTTCGGATGCAAGATGGCGGATGACGTACCACATTTCAAAGGTATCTAGCTAAAGATGGCAGCACTGCGGATGACAGGTGACGAATTTACACCTACTACGATAAAGAGGGCAGCACGGTGCTCTCTGGATTAAAGATGGTGGATGACAGCTGTCAAAAAAGCACGTGGCTATGTTTACCAAACAAGAGCACGTAGAATTTGCCACCACCACATAGAGGGCAGCACTATGCTCTGTTGATTAAATATGGCGGATGGTAGCTGTCAAAAAAAGCACGTGAGTTTGTTTCCAAACAAGAGCACGTGGAATTTTTCAATTTGCCGCCACCACATTTCAACTAAAGATGGCAGCACGGCGCTCAAAGATGGTGGATGATAACTAGCAGAACTTTTCAAATTGCCCGCTACTACATGCTTAAGGTAGTAGCCATAAAGAGGGCAGCACGGTGTTTAAAGATGGCGGATGACAGCTGATGAAATTGCCCGCAGCGCGGTGCTCTGTTGATTAAAGATGGCGGATGACAGCTGCACGTAGCTTTGTAGAGCACGTGGAATTTGCCACCACCACATAGAGGGCAGCACTGTGCTCTATAGATTAAAGATGGCGGATGGTAGCTGTCAGAAAAAAGCACGTGAGTTTGTTTCCAAACAAGAGCACGTGGAATTTTTCAATTTGCCGCCACCACATAGAGGGCAGCACGGTGCTCTCTTGATTAAAGATGGCTGCTGTCACGTGGAATTGTCTGCCACCACAGGTATCTAGCTAAAGAGGGCAGCACTGAGGTTTGCCATGCAAGATGGCTGCTGTTAAAAAGCATTTTTCAAATTATCCGCCACCACATTTCAAAGGTAAGTAGCTAAAGAGGGCGGCACTGTTCTCTCTGGATTAAAGATGGCGGATGACAGCTGCACGTGGATTTGTTTATCTCGAGCTAGTGAGGTTAAGTTGGTAGCACTAAGGTTTAGGCCCGCCAAGATGGCAGCACTGCCGATGACAGGTGACGAAAGAGGGCAGCACAGTGCTCAAAGATAGCGGATGACAGCTGTCAAAAAGCACGTGGCTGTCAAAAAGCACGTGGCTTTGTTTATCTCGAGCTAGTTAGGTTAAGTTGGTACCACCGAGGTTTATTCCCGTCAAGATGGCAGTACTGAGGTTAGCGATGCGTTGTTGTCTGTCAAAAAGCACGTGGCTTTGTTTACAAATCTGTCAAAAAGCACGTGGCTGTCAAAAAACACGTGGCTTTGTTTACCTCATGCTAGTGAGGTTAAGTTGGCACTACTGAGGTTTAGGCCCGTCAAGATGGCAGCAGTGAGGTTAGCGATGCGTTGTTGTCTGTCAAAAAACACGTGGCTTTGTTTACAAATTCAAATCTCGCGCCAAAATTCAAATCTCCCGCCAAAATTCAAATTTCCCGCGGGAGGAGGAGGAGGCGGGCGGAGGCGGAGGCGGAGGCGGCAGAACCACCCAATTATACTACTAGCCGACAAGGTCCTAGATGCATAGGCGATGGGTCGCCTCCCTAGTTCAGTCTCTTGAAGAAGGACTGCAGCTACTGCTGACGACGACGCGTCGGTTTGGACAATGAATTTCTTTGAGAAATCAGGCATAGCAAGGACAGGGGCATTACAGAGAGCTAATTTAAGATCTTCAAAAGCGGCTTGTTGAGAAGGTCCCCACTCGAATTTGATGCCTTTCCTACGAAGAAGGTTCAAGGGCGCCGCTCTATTAGCAAAGTTAGGAATGAACTTCCTGAAGAAATTCACCATTCCAATGAACCTGGCGATACCTTTGATGTCCTTAGGGGGTTTAAAATCACGGATGGCCTGTGTTCTCGAATGATCGACTGCAACACCATCAGGTGACACAATATGCCCTAGGAATGACATAGAGGGCTTAGCAAAGGCAACCTTGGACAACTTGACAGTTAACCCAGCCTTACGAAGGCGATCGAGAACTTCTCGCAGATGATCTAGATGTTCTTCAAAAGTCTCTGAAAATACGACGACATCATCCAAGTAGTGGTACAAGTACTCAAATTTGATGTCGGAGAAGACCCTATCTAGCAGCCTAGTGAGTACAGCTGCTCCCGTGGGGAGCCCGAAAGGCATGCGGTTGTATTCGTATAAATTCCAGTCCGTGGCAAACGCTGTAAGATGTTTAGACTCTTCGGCTAGAGGAATTTGATTGTAGGCCTGATTCAAGTCCAAGATGGTGAAGAACTTGGCCTTACGGAACCATGAAAAACAAGAATGAAGGTCGGGAAGGGGCACAGATTGTAACACCACCTTCCGATTGAGAGCCCTATAATCAATGACAGGCCTGAAGCCCCCCTGGGGTTTCGGGACTAGAAAAATAGGCGACGAATACGCTGACTTAGAGGGCCTAATAATACCATCCTTCAACATCTGATCGATGATTTCTTTCAGAGCATTCATTTTAGGTGGAGATAGCCTATAAGGTGGAAAGCGGACAGGAATCGAATCCGTGACCTCAATTTTGTATTCGATAAGGTCAGTAACACCAATAGTATCAGAGAACACCTCTGGAAACGACTGACACAACTTACGAATACTATCAGCCTGCTCCTCAGGTAGATGTCTAAGGTCTAACAACATCTCATCCTGGGTAGGCGAAATAGATGAACATGGTACAGAATTACATTTCAATAATGGGATTTTACAATTAAACGCAAATTTGAAAGAGCACGACCTACTCTGGAGATCGAGCACAAGACCAGTGTAGGAAATGAAGTCAGCTCCCAATATAATGGGGCAAGACAAGTGCTTGGCCACAAACAATTTGATTTTCCATGTAAATTTAAAAATACGAATTTTGACCTGTAAAGAACCTAGAATTTCTAATGGGGATGAATTAGCCGAAACATATTGAACAGGAGATGAGTCATAGTCAGGTAGTTTACAAACAGATTTCAATTTTGCATACCATTCGGCCGAAATAATAGAACAAACACTGCCTGAATCTAATAGAGCTGTTATAGGTTCGTTATTTACCTCAATTTTGAGAAAGGGGACCGGTGCGGGGGTATCCGCCGCAATCCTAAGACACTCTTTAGGGCATTTAAAAGATGAATTTGAAGACTGATCGTTCCCTGAATTTTCGACCTGTTTACCAGGGGCTGAGCCTCGGGAAGAAGGATTAGTCGACTCAGCCGAAGCCACTAGTCATTTTTTATTATTGGCATTGGTGGAATTTACACCGGAAGTTGAGCAGGAGGGGGTGCTATTTGAATTTGAGCAATTCTTGGCGATATGTGAGAAAGCCCCACATTTAAAACAGCCTTGTGATGAACCAGCTCCATTATTTGCCCTACTAGATTTGATCAATGGACACTTGTTCCGCAGATGGTCAGGCGATCCGCAAGCGTAACATTTACGAGGAGTGACTGATCGGCGAGGTGGAGGCCGAGTATTACTAAAGGAAGGTGGGGGTTCTTTCGCGACACGCAAGGAATCGGCGTATCTAACCCCTTCCGCTGAAACGGCCAATGCTTCAAGTTCCGAGAAGGTGTGCGGGCACGCCGCGAAACACAAATATGACCTATAGGATGGTGAAATTCCTTCTACAATAGCCTGTACAATCTGGTCTTCAGGAAAATGAAGAGCAAACACCCTAGTATAAAATTTAATATCTTGGATAAAGTCTGCCAAGTTTTCATCCAAACGCTGTACACGATAATAGTACTTCTGAATAAGGGAGGACCTGGCCCTAGCCGGGATGAAGTTAGCTAGCAAGTGGGCGTGGAAATCCTCAATAGATGATTGCTCGGCAATGGCTCTTACTATTTTGTCGGAGAGAATGCCAATTGCATGGGGATAGATAATTTGCAAAATCTGACATGGGGAAAGAGAAAACACAAGGGCATGATCCTGAAATTCGACTAAAAATCTTAAAAAGGAAATTACTTCACTGGTGGTATTAACGGAAAACTTAGAGATACCTCTGAGCAACATTGCCAATGGATGAGGCAAACTGCTGAACCCGGGTGACATAGTAGGTAAAGGTTTCAGTGGCAAGGAAGTTAATTCAGAACGTACATTATTTAATGAGTTACGGCGTTCAGACTCGTCCAATGGGGCAGAGGTTGTTTGAGCAGCGATGGTTTTCCTATTTACTTCTCCCTTAGGAGGCTCTTCCTCGCTACCTACATTCACTGTGGTGGGTAGATCGCTTTTGGGAGGAACCTCCCCAGTTAACAATTGAGTGACCTTGCTAGATAATTCAGAAATATTTTCAAGCAGCGTACTAGCTTCCTTCTTCTGAACGTCATTCAACTTTAGAGACAACAGATCGTTAACTCTATTTGAAAAATGAAACAGCCTGTCTTGCACACGCTTAATTTGATTAGGAGAAGGATCATTTTCATCAAAAAAACTAACTACAGATGCTAGCCCAGTAATATTCTCGACGATCGTGGAAAGAGAGTCGCCAATTTCTTTCTCTCCCAAGGTGGGGATGGAAATGGGCAAATCAAGGGACTCTCTAAGCTTATTTGTGTCTACTGCAACCGTGCCTCCAGATTGCACATTTCTGATAGTTAACTCATAGATCAACTCCTCTTTGCGCAAATAGTTAAGATGGAGAACATCGCGAGGGCCGGGCATGATGACAGAACAATTTTGAAAAACTCAAAAAATTCCAGCAACTGAGAAAATGGTTAGAGTTCGGAACAAAACAATGTTTAGCCGTCAAAAGGGGCTAAATTGAGACCCATTCAACCACGCTCTGCTACCACTTGTTACCGTGTTTTTGTGGTAGTTAGAGGTGAAAGAAGGTGCGGGGTGGTGAACAGGTCTCAAGCTACGAAAGTAAAATTAATTTAAAATTTAACAAGGTTATATTTTCTTTTCAAACTCAGAAATAACAAGAATGGCAGGTACAGAGTAGCAAGGCAACAAAGAGCAACATTAGTATTTACAGGTTTTGGGCTTCGGGCCCCGAACTTCCAATTCTCGAGCAGTTAGCCCGAATTTACATGTACATATGGTTTAGCAAAGGGGCATAAAACCCCAATCATGCCCAGGAGCACTTGCTCCGAATTACACAGTAATACCTCCTAGAGGCACGCAGAAACAAATTGCAAAAGAGCGATCCGCTCTCAAAGTTTTAAGCCTATCACAAGGCCACACCTAACTCTACTTTCAAGCTGTAAGCACAGGGGTAAAATACCCAACCTACTGAGATCTATTAAGCGATAAAAGGATAATTACATGACCTCTAAAATACCAAGTTGAGAGGAGGCGAACTGCACTCCTAATACATTTGCTTTTAAAACCTAAACCTGGCTCTAGGCCACAAATGCAAGGGCTAATCCCATACTAAAGAGGTGACTTTAGAAAGAAACAAATTTACATAATGTTAAGGAAGAATAGGTTGAGAAAATAAGTTCACCTCAAAACAATATGAGTGGGAGCTCGAGAGGGTTAAGCACTCTCTATCCCAATATGTAGTTTAAAAGATAGAATAGATACAAGTTTCTTTACATTTTAAGGAAGGTTACATAATGGAAAAACTTCGGACCCGCCCCGAGAGTTAAACTGCTGAGCAAGCAAGAAAAGAAGTAATTAATCGGCCATTACCTGGTTGTTGACTGCCGCCGAAGAAAGAGGCGCTTCCCGCCCCCTGCTATGTACTTTACACACGAAAAGATGGAACAGAAGTGGCGCAGAGACCCTAAAATCAGCAGTTTATATACTCTCGCGGAAAGTTCGAGGCGTTTTAGGAAGGAAAACACCCGCCCACAATCTTTTATTGGTGGTTAAAGAAAACCCCTACACAAGATGAAGAAGAAACACATCATTGGTGGAAAATTAATTTAAGAAATTCGGGATTGGCTAAATTCAAAACAAGGGGAAAGAAAGGGTTAATATTGCCAACTTAAACAATGACTGAAAGAAATTTAGCAAAGAACAAACTTTTGAAATTAAATTTTCTCCAAAGAAAACAGTTCTTTCACTCCGCACTAGGGTGCACTATTGTTGATCTTCAGTAGTGTCCTCTAGAAGAGAAAGTTCACACTTCTTACTACAAGCAAAACAAAAATACGTCGAAAATGACACAGTTCAAAAACTCCAAAATTTCCAAGTAGTGACATCTTCTGAGAAAGTAGAAAATTAATACCGTAGATCAGTCTAGCTCGAGCGGTCGAGGAGAGAGGTTGCGTAGTGAATTGCGTGCTGTAAACATGGTCGGCATTGAACAGTACCGGGCCGCTATTGGGAAATGGCAGGCAAGGCAGAAGAAGGAGACCAGGAGTGGATTGGTGATAAATACGGACGGATTGAAAATGAGTCAAGCGGTGCTGGTGGTGACAGTGATAGCAGTGCTACTGGTTATTGGGGGGGTGGAAGTAAACCCAGGCCCAAATACCAGTGGAAAATATAGTACGGAGGATTTGGCCGCACTCAGGGTTGTTGTAAGTGAAGTTATGCAGGAAAAGTGTCAATGGGATAAGGTGCAGGAAATAAAGGACATGATGGAGGAGCAGAGAAAGGAGATAGGGAACATGAAGAAATGGCTTGAAACGAAGACAGAGGAATCGAGCAGGAGAGTGGTCAATAACGAGAAAGAAATCGAGTTATTGAGAGGGGAAGTGAAACATCTGAAAGAGGAGGTGATGAAGATGAAGAAAGAAGCGGAGGGGTACAGGCAGGAGAGATTGAAAAAAGCCATATTTATATATGGAGTTGAGGAAGGGGCGAGAGAGAGCAAGATTGAGCTGATATATAAGGTGGTGGAAGTTATACGTGATGCAATGAAGATAAACTTTAGTGAGATAGACATAGATGATGTAGAGAGAGTTGGTAAAATCAAAGGTCGGAGGCCAATTAGGGTTAAATTGTTCTCAACCTTAATGGCAGAAACTGTGTTAAGCAACAGCAAGAATGTACAAGGGCTGAAAATAGGGGTGAAAGGAGACATGGGAAGAGAAGGAAGTGAAAATATGAAGATCTTGAATAGGCACCTATGGAGAGCGAGGAACCAGGGGCTAAAGGCCCGAATAAGAGGTCTGAGGTTGGAGGTGACAAACGGGCGATGGGTTAGAGTACATTCAGTGACGAAGCTAAAGGAAATGGACGAAAACGAGAGGGTTGAGGGTGGTGAGAGGACAAGGCAAGATGGGAAGAAGAAAGAAAAGAAGAGGAGGAGGGACGTGGCAGGAGAGCAGAGCATCTCGGAAGAGAATGGGCAGTGCAGCCGGGAGACAGAAGATCAAGATAGTGAAGTGGACGGTGAGAGTGAGCAGCAAGAAACTGGGAGAGTAGAGTGTAGAGGTGCAGTGAGCAAGAAAGGACAAATGAAGGTGGATTCAGAAGTCCAAAATAGTGAGGGGGTGAGTGGGGGTGAGCAGCAAGAAGGGGTGAGAACAGGGTGCAGTGGTGTAGTGAACAAGAAAGGTCAAGAGGAGACAGATCGACAAGAAGGTAAAAAAATTATGAGTAAAGTCAGAAGTAAGAGCTTAAAAGACATATGGGGAAAAGTACGTAAAGGGATGGAGGATACAGAGGAAGAGAGGTCGATAAATACTAGAAGTAAGAATAGAGGGGGAGACCTAGAAGGGAGGGAGGGAAAGTTATAACAATATTGGAAGATAGGATGTGTGAATATTGAGGGACTAAGGAACAAATTAGGAAACAAGAAAGTTCGGGAAGTAATTGAAAGTTTTGATGTTGTGGCACTCTTGGAGACGTGGTTGGAAACAGGGAGGGAGATTTCATGGAAGGGGTTTGAGATAAAATATAAATATAGAAGAAAAGAGAGGAATAAGGGACGAGCACCAGGAGGGATGATAGTTCTAATTAGGGAAGAAATTAGTGAAAGAGTAGAGGATATAGAGACCGATATGATGGAAACCATATGGCTGAGATGGAATTTGGGAGGGAGTGAGGGAAGGAGGAAGAAAATAAATCTAGCTTTTGTTTACTGCCACCCTAGTAATTCAGCATATGCAAATAAATATTTTTTTGAAGAGTTATTGGTGGATATTGGTAGGATAAGGGGAATGTATCCAGGTGAGGAGGATATGTTGTTATTTGGGGATTGGAACGCGAGAATAGGAGAACAGAGCCCAGTTTATAGTAGGGAGGATGGAATGTGTTTGTTGGAAAGTAGAAGGAGTGAGGACAAAATTACAAATAGTTATGGAGAGAAGCTCCTAGAGATGTGTGCTGTGGGAAATTTGTATATTCTGAATGGGTGGATAGAGGGTGACAGGACGGGGAAATTGACATATGTTACGGAGAAGGGGGGTAGTGTGATAGATATGGTTTTGAGTTCGGAAGGGATGATTGAGGAAGTTGTAAGTATGGAAATAGGAGATTGGATTGAATCACACCATTTCCCGGTGAGGGTTATGCTGAAAAGGGAGGAAGGGAAGTGTACAATGAAGGAAGATGAGACAAAGGATAAACGAGGGAGTGGTTATAATAAGTATAAATGGACAGAGAAGGTGGGCCGGGATTGGAATAGGGTAGTAAAGGAGGAGCTACATCTTCTGAAATATGGGTGGGAAGGGGCGTTAGAAGAGAATAATACTGATAAAGCCTTGGAATTGTTGCTACATCCAATAAAGATGATAGCGCAGAAGGTGAAAGCTAGAAAAGGAAATAAGAAAGAGGGAGAAGAATGGTTTAATAGGGAGTGTGAAGGATTGCGGAGGAAGGTGATGGACGCGTTAGGAGAATATAGAAGGAAAGGTGGGAGCCAAGAAAGGGAGTTTTTCTGTAGATTGAGGAAGGAGTATAAAAAGAAAATCTCTGAGACAAAAAAGACGTGGTTAGAGGAACAAATGGAAGTCATAAATAATGACTGCAAGACAAACAATTTTGAGCGAGTTTGGGATAAGATTAATAGAATTATTAAGGGTGGAAGGAATATAGAGAGAACGAGTATTGAGGAAGTGCAATGGGTCAGGCACTTTGATGAATTACTAGGAAAAAAGGGGGGTGATAGATGGAGAGGTTCGGGAGAAGAAGTAATTTGGAGGAATAGGGGAGTGGCAATTTATGACCTGGATAAAGAAATCACAAGAGAGGAAATCCGGAGAGTGATAAGCAGAGCCAGAGCGAAGTCGGCCGGGGGGTGTAATGGTATAAATAACAAGTTTTGGAAGGAAATTAGTAAAAATGAGATAATGATAGAGGGCATGGTTAAACTATTCAATAGGATATTTGAGGGAGGAAATTACCCTAAGGAATGGGAAACAGGAATTATATGCCCTATATACAAGGGGAAGGGTAGTAGGAACAATGTGAACAGTTATAGAGGTATATCTCTGTTGGATTCTTTGAGTAAAATATATACTGGGGTGCTAGCGAACAGAATAAGCGGGTGGGCGGAAGAAAATGAAATTTTGACAGATTACCAAGGGGGATTTAGGAAAAAGAAAAGAACAGTGGATAATATAATGATAGTAAAGACTATTTTAGAAAAGTATAAGAATATGGCTAGAAGTACGGTTTATGTAGCAGCAATAGATTTTGAGAAAGCTTTTGACAAGGTGAATAGAGAGGCCCTACTAGAGAAATTAGGTAGGTTAGGGATTTCGGAGAAGATGTTGAGGGCAGTGGAAGGAATATATAGGGACGTCAGGTTTTGTGTAAAATTGGGAGAAGGGGGAATGAGTGGACCATTAGAGTCCAAGGTGGGTTTAAAACAAGGATGCAAGTTATCGCCAATACTGTTTATTTTATTTATCAACGATATTTTAGAGGGGTTTGGGGCAGAAAATTGGGCTGTACCAGTAATTAATGGTTTGGAAGTACCAGGACTGATATTTGCGGATGATGTGTTATTGATGACGCTAACTTCAGGGGCGATGAATAGGGCCTTAGAGTCAGTGATGCTATTTGCGAGGAAATGGGGATTGAAAATTAATGGAAATAAGTCTAAAATATTGGTAGTACAGGTGGACAAAAGAAGAAAGATAGAAGGGAATTGGGTAATACAGGGAGAAAGATTGGAACAGGTAAGGAAGTTGGAATATCTAGGAGTTATTTTTAATGATAAAGGAACTTGGAGTGACCAGATCAAAAGAGTGAAATATAGAGGATTGGCAGCCTTAGCCTCAGTCAGAAATTTGCTACTCAAGTACCCGGGGATCAGTTATAAAACACTGAGACTCGTGTTCAGGTCGGTAATCGTTGGGAGGGTATTATACGGAGCAGAAGTTTGGGGGCTGGATGAGAAAAGAGAGGAACTAAGAAGGATTGTTAGTAGTTTTGCTAAGTTAGTGATGGGCTTACCGAGGTGTACAGCAAATGTAGGGGCGGAATTAATGTGTGGGGAGGATTTGGAATCAGAGGGTGTGAAAAGAATAGTTAGATACTGGATGAATTTAAAAAGACAGGAAGGTGGGAGAGTATTACAGGCAGCATATGTACAGCAATTTAAGAGCATGTATAAGGGTGGATGGTTAGAAAAAATAAAGGGATATTTGGAGAGGATAGGATTAGGACACCTGTGGGGGGAGGTTTGGTCAAAGACAGAAGTGAGAGGGATGAATATACTGGAAAGGAGAATTAGAGATATCCATAGGCAGAAATTATTGGGGGAAAGCAGACTAAGAAATTCGCTGACTGTTTTGACGAAAATAGAGGAGATAGCAGGGTTGAATATTAGATACGTCGATAGGTCAAAACGATATGGGATGATGTGGTGGCTTTTAGGTTTGCCAAGGAATACAGGCTGGTTACAGGGGAGGGATAAGACAAGGTGTGTACTTTGTGGAGATGTGAATGATGAGTTTCACTTGCTAAGAGACTGTGAGGTAACGAGGGGGTTAAGACATGGATTATTGAGTGCCGAGCATCGGGAAATATTGGGGAGAGGGGATGAGAACGCAATACTGAGATGGATTATTAAACAATGGGAAAAAGGGGGTGAATTGAACAGGTATTTTTGTGCGACAAAAAAGGCCTGCGAGAGTAAAATGAAGGAGAGTGAGTTAGAGGGTGGGCAGGGGAATAGGGGGGTGGAATAGTTATCTGTATAAGGGAAGGGGATAGTATGTTAAAATTCTAATGGATTAGGGAATATAGGGACTGAGTACTTAGTTAGGTGGAGTTGGGTAAGAGGTCAGGATTGCATGGTCTGTTTGTTTTAAAGTTAGCTGGAATGCAAGTGCTGAAATGCTGAGTGTTGTTGTTTGATTATTGATCAGGTGTAGGTCAGTAACAAGAATGTGACGCAAGTACAGAGCATAATAAGGACACTGGATGAACACTGAGTGAGTGAACTGCTTCAGCTAATGACTGCTAATTATTCTTATTATTATTATCCTTATTATTATTATTATTATTATTATCCATTTTATTATTATTATTATTTATTATTCATTTTATCGTTATTATTATTATTACTATTATTATTATTATTATTATTATTATTATTATTATTATTATTATTATTATGGCATGTGAACATGTATAGGGGCGAAGTCGCCTGTTATGTTCAATAAATGTATGTATGTATAATACCGTAGATAAAGTTCAGACTTCCTCCAGCAGAGGAGTTTCAACTGGCGCAAATTTTAAATAAGCGGCGTGGAGGTGTACCGCCCGGTACATTTTCTATCACTTTTTTTGTGATCTGCAAGTCTAATCATGCACAATGATGTTATCGTTGCACACTCTTGCCTTCGCGATGCAGGTTTAAACTTGTTCGATGGAGATATAAATCTATGCCTTGACATAGGGGGCGGAGGAGGAGGAGGTGAACGGGGAGGAGAAGGATGAGGCCTTAACAGCCTATGTATAGCCGCCATTGTTTAAAGATGACAGCTGTCAAAAGAGCACGTAGAATTTTTTTAATTACCCGCCACCGCATTTCAAAGGTATGAGGTTTAGTGCTGTAAAGAAAGCAGCACTATGCTCTGTTGATTAAAGATGGGAGCTGTCAAAAGGAAAGTAGCTTTGTTTACAAACGATAGCACGTGGAATTTCAAATTGCCCTCTACCACATGTATAAGGATAAGGTTTAGTGCCGTAAAGATAGCAGCACGATGCGTTGTTGTTTAAAGATGGTGGTCGACAGCTATCAAAACCACGTAGAATTTTTCCAAATTGCCGCCACCACATTTCATAGGCAGTAGCTAAATGTGGTAGCACGGTGCTCTGTTGATTAAAGATGGCGGGTGACAGCTGTCACGTGGACATTTCCGCCACCACATTTCAAAGGTAGTAGCTAAAGATAGCAACACGGTGTCTTTTGATTAAAGATAGCCGCTGTCAAAAAGAACGTAGCTTTGAAGAGCACGTGGAATTTCAAATTGCCCTCTACCGCATGCATAACAGCAGCCGCCATCTTGCGCAGTAGCCTCTAAGCTAGCTTTCTTCATAAGAGCCTGTGTTTAACCGCCATCTTGTGCGAGCACCCCTAGGCCGTCTCATAAGGAGCTGTGTATAGCCGCCATCTTGTGGCTGCCATCTTGCGCAAGCATCCCTAGGGCGTCCCATAAGAGCAGCAGCCATCTTGTACAAGCGCTCGTAAGCAGTCTCATAAGGAGCTATGTATAGCCGCCATTTTGTGTCCGCCGTCTTGCGCAAGCATCCCTAGGGCGTCTCATAAGAGCAGCAGCCATCTTGTGCAAGCACCTTCAAGCCGTCCCATAAGAGCAGCCGCCATCTTGTAGAATTAGATAGCTGTCAATGCCAAAGGGCCTAAGTAGGAACCGAATCGTTAATCTCATCTTTTTTTAGTTTTTACGTTGCACCGACACAGATAGGGTTTATGGCGACGATGGGACAGGGAAGGGCTAGGAGTGGAGAGGAAGCGGCCGTGGCCTTAATTAAGGTACAGCCCCAGCATTTGCCTGGTGTGAAAATGGGAAACCACGGAAAACCATTTTCAGGGCTGCCGACAGTGGGGTTCGAACCTACTATCTCCCGAATACTGGATACTGGCCGCACTCAAGCGACTGCAGCTATCGAGCTCGGTAATCTCATCATTAGACTACTTTTTTCTTATGCTATCATGTTCCTTATACTGCGAACCTGGGTGTTAGGCAGAAACATTTTGTCCGTTTTGCTCTACGGCGCACCGTTTTCGAGATATTTAACATTTTGCGTTTAAGCCCCAAATTTAATAAATCGAACCAGCATGGAACGTTAGCCTTTAAGCTAGCTTTCTTGATAAGAACAGCAGCCATCTTGCGCAAGCACCCTTAAGGAGTCCCATAAGGAGTCATGTATAGCCGCCATCTTGTGCAATTGACGCCGGGAAGGGTATCCGGCCGTAAAACTGAGGTTAGGCCCTTCCGTGAGGTTAGGCCAGCTCTCTTACGCATAAAAAGTTAGGTTAAGCCCCTCCAATATAGCGAATATGAGTTTAGTTTCGCGCTCTTAGGCGTCAGGAAGGGTATCCGGCTGTATAACTGAGGTTAAGCCTCTCCATGAGGTTAGGCTAGCTCTCTTACGCATAAAAAGTTAGGTTAAGCCCCTCCAAAATGGCGGATGTGAGGTTAGGGTCGCGCTCTTAGCCAGCGTGAGGAGGAGGCCTCTCCCGAGTGCCAGCGGTGGCGGTGGCGGTGGAGGCCTCTCAGAGAGCGTGAGGAGGAGGTGGCGGTGGGGGGCTCTGCCGAAGGCCGGAGGCGGAGGCGGCCGCCGAATCCGCCACTTATACTACTGATTGATTAGCTCGGTTGCTATGATGAACCAGTAATATAAGAAAATGTATGAACCAGAAGAATGGCAAGCCCCTCCAAAATGGCGGATGTGAGGTTAGGGTCGCGCTCTTAGCCAGCGTGAGGAGGAGGCCTCTCCCGAGTGCCAGCGGTGGCGGTGGCGGTGGAGGCCTCTCAGAGAGCGTGAGGAGGAGGTGGCGGTGGGGGGCTCTGCCGAAGGCCGGAGGCGGAGGCGGCCGCCGAATCCGCCACTTATACTACTGATTGATTAGCTCGGTTGCTATGATGAACCAGTAATATAAGAAAATGTATGAACCAGAAGAATGGCATGCTAACGAAGAAAATTATCTAAGTCCCCAGCTACTTCCCGCCAATATACAGACAGGCTGTTACAGTCGGTACGACCAGGCGAGTTGGCCGTGTGGTTAGAGGCGCGCAGCTGTGAGCTTGCATCCGGGAGATAGTGGATTCGAACCCCTCTGCCGGCATCCCTGAAGATGTTTTTTCGTGGTTTCCCATTGTCACACCAGTCACACCAGACTGTACCTTAATTAAAGCCTAGTCCGCTTCCTTAACACCCCTATTCCTTTCCTATCCCATCGTCGCCATAAGACCTACCTGTGTCGGTGCGACGTAAAACAAATTTAAAAAACCTCGGTACGCTGCAGTAATCCTATCTATCGGGGATGAGTGGAAACAGAAGACCAAAAGCACATCACAACAATGGTCAATGTAATGTTATTGTTGATAAAGTTTATGAGCTTTCTATATTGCAGGCCTTCCCATTAGTTTTCTTTCGACTATGTGATATTAGGGCGTCTTACAAAATTATTTATAACATAGACTCTAGTTCCTTATTCTCAGATTGTACATACCTTTTTTCACTAAATTCTGTTTACCTATTTTCCCGTGACTCGGCGCAGATATGAACTTAGTAACAAAAATCCAAATTCATGAATATCTCTGTGATTATATGCGGTACGGTAACAATGTATAAGACATAAGTGATCGGAAATGTAATAACTTCTTACATAACTACTACTAACTTACGACATAACTAAAGTTATGTTAGTTATATAGTATTTATCCATACGACCACTAATAATATTTGAGAATTACATTTTAGGCCTTCCCCTAAACTACCATTTCACTCAGCGTGAATAAAATAATTTATAGCCTAGATTGTAGTGGTTCATCACCCGATTTTACATTCCGATTTTCATTAAATTCTGTTCAGCCGTTTTCTCGTGATGCGTGTACAGACAGACAGACAGACAGACAGACAGACAGACAGACAGACAGACAGACAGACAGACAGACAGACAGACAGACAGACAGACAGACAGACAGACAGACAGACAGAAATTACGGAAAAGTAAAAAATGCATTTCCTTGTTACTGTGGACATGACCGATACAGAAATACCATTCTTTTCAAATTCTGAGCGATGTATATAGATGAGTAAAGAGGTGGAATCAGAGATAAAGCTTTTTACGGATGAGGTCATTCTGATTTCTTCTTTTTTCTACCACTTTTCCCACACCTGTGGGGTCGCGGGCGAGATCTGCGTCGCACATGTGGATTTAACCCCGTTTCACTGCCGAATGCCCTTCCTGACACCAACCCTATATGTTGTGTGAAAATGAAGAGGAAAGAAATAAAGAAGAAATAATCCGAAGCAATTAAAATCCCCCATCCTGCCGGGAATCGAACCCGAGACCCTCTGAACCGATGAGCAGTACGCTGACCATTCGCCCAACTAGTCGGAAGGACGAGAATATTATCTATAGAGTAATAAATAATTTAGAAGATTGCGAGCATGTGCAAAATGACTTCGATGTTATGAGATGGTCGGTAGGTATGGTATGAGGATAAACGGGGTTAAAAGTCATGTTGTGATTTTCACAAATAGGAAAGTCTTCTCAGTTTTAATTACTGTGTTGATGGGGTGAAACTTCCCATTGGGGACCATTGTAAGTATCTAGGTGTTAATATAAGGAAAGGTCTTCATTGGGGTAATCACATAAATGGGATTGTAAATAACGGGTACAGATCTCTGCACATGGTTATGGGGGTGTTGAGGGGTTGTAGTAAACATGTAAAGGAGAGGGCATACAAGAATCTGGTAAGACCTCAAACAGAGTCTCGAACCCTCACCAGGATTACTTGATTAAAGAATTGGAAAAATCTAATGAAAAGCACCTCGATTAGTTCTGGGTGATCTCCGACAAACGAGTGGCATTAAAAAATGTTACAAAGTTTGGGCTGGGAAGACTTGGGAGAAAGGAGCCGAGCTGCTCGACTAAGTGGTATGTGCCGAACTGCCAGTGGAGAGATGGCGTGGAATGATATTATTTGACAAATAAGTTAGAGTGGTGTCTTTAAATGTAGGAAAGATCACAATATGAAGATAAAGTTGGAATTAAAGAGGACAAACTGGCGCATATATTCGTTTGTAGGAAGAGGAGTTAGGAATTTGAATAACTTACCAAGGGAGATGTTCAATAAATTTCCAGTGTCTTTAAAATCACTTAAGTAAAGCCTAGGAAAAGAACAGATAGGGAATCCACCACCTGGGCGACTGACCTATATAGAGATCAGTAATGATTGATTGATTGATTGATTGATTGATTGATTGATTGATTGATTGATTGATTGATTGATTGATTGATTGATTGATTGATTGATTGATTGATTGATTGATTGATTGATTGATTGATTGATTGATTGATTGATTGATTGATTGATTGATTGATTGATTCTCCTATGTAACCAAATTTCAAAGGCCTCTAATCTGTTCATGGAAAAAGCTCTGACAGTCCTGGTCTCCATTCCATAAAGCAGTGTTGATCAGACGTAATATCTTAACAGCTGTTGCGTGAGTTCGGCGTTTAAATTATCATATAAAAAAAACTCATCTTTCGGAAAAATGATCTGGAAATCTCAATACGGCGTCTGATATATTTTTCAAGGTCCATATTGGCTGTTATCGTGCTCCCAAGGCATAATCCATTCTCTCTTAACACTAATCAGAGGGAAACATGGAAGGGATCCGACACTTCGAAAAATGAAAGTATCGGCCAAAAAAAGACAAGGGCCACGCCTCGGATGCTGTAATACCGCGGGGGTCGGAGAATAACAAGAGTTAACCAAGAGAGGTTGATGGGATAGATGAAATTGAGGAGCCTGGCGCAAGTTAGTGGAAGCAATACCAGGACTCAGCTAAGAGCCCCGTGGTCGCCAACCCACGCTCCGAAATCAAGAGCCCCTGGGGGCCCTTTTAGACGCCTCTTACGACAGACAGGGGATACCCCACCCACAGGGGGCCTTCCCAAGGGACAAGTAAAGCTGTGAATGTCCCATTGACAAAACCAGAAACGGACTCCTAATGTGATGTTCGCTTTCCCAACGAGACAGAACTTAAATGTGGCTTTAGAAAAACTGGTGCGGTGTGAATGTTGATATGTGATATACAGGTTTCATTAATTTCTTGAAGTTAGTAGGTTCTTTTAACATGGCCTAACATGACATAACACACCAAGATGATCAAAATATTGCGTTTCGGTCATTTATTAACCGTGATCAAAGTATAGTTCTGAAGTATTCGATTCAGTGTTATGTTTGGACAGCCAAACGTAAAAATATATTTCAAAAGAAATATTTCTAAATATTATCTTTTTATTAAACTATAATTAGATTTTTGGAATGCTGAAGGAGAGAATGGAACGTTGGCCAGTTGCCAAAGGAAGAATCAGGCGAATAACTTTAGTGACTGAAAAAATAGTTAACGTTTATTCAACATTGAATTTTAGGGACATGGACTTCGTATTTTTGACAAAGAACAATGCCATTTTAGGCGGCACTATTACTTTACAGCCTCTGTGGTGTAGTGGTTAGTGTGATTAGCTGCCACCTCCGGAGGCCTGGTTTCGATTCCCGGATCGGCCACGAAATTTGAAAGGGAGTACGCGGGTGGAACGGGGTTCACTCAAACTCGAGAGGGCAACTGAGTAGAGGGGGGTTCGATTCCCTCGTCAGCCACACTCAAAGTGGTTTTCCGTGGTTTCCTACTTCTCCTCCAGGCAAATGCCGGGATGGCATGTAACAAAATGCCACGGCCACTTCCTTCCCTCTTCCTCGTCTATCCCTTGCAATCTTCCCATTCCCCCACAAGGACCCTGTTCGGCATAGCAGGTGAGGCTGCATGGGCGCGGTACTGTTCCTCCTGTCCAGTTGTATCCCCGACTCAAAGTCTCACGCTGCAAGACACTGCCCTTGAAGCAGTAGAGGTGGGATCCATCGCTGAGTCCGAGGGAAAAACTACCCCTGGAGGGTAAACGGATTAAGAAATAAAGAAGAAAGAAAGACTCTTATTTTAACTGTCCTCAATTCTAATTCTGTATCCTGATTGCTCGCGTAAACTTGTAGAATGAATGAAGTTATCAGAACATTTGCTTGTTTACGACAAAGCATAGACTGGTGAAGGAATGCTCCTTCATCAGGTTTTGTGACAGGGAAACTTAAAGACAAAATAAAAAGCAGAGACATCTAACGTGGTATATCAGTACAGGATTTTTTAATATAGTATTGCAAAGACGACTAAAATGTCAATCTAGAAGCTCTCAATTAGAGGCGAAGTACTCAACTGAAGCAGCACTAATGCTATGGAGTTGTCAATATGCACTCGCAATTCAAGGAATTAAAAGGAGCAGTATACATAGCAAGGTTGTCTGAAACAGTAAAGCATCAGCTAACATATTAATGTGACAGGAATTCACGAACGGTAATTCCATTA
The DNA here is from genome assembly GCF_040414725.1 of Anabrus simplex. Classification (NCBI taxonomy): domain Eukaryota; kingdom Metazoa; phylum Arthropoda; class Insecta; order Orthoptera; family Tettigoniidae; genus Anabrus; species Anabrus simplex. The sequence continues at coordinate 1,772,849,889 of NC_090265.1, read as the reverse complement.
AAGGTATAATATATTCATGAAAATACAGTGCTAATGATCATTAGGATCTCAGAATTTGTTTGTAGTGCTTGCTTCTCAGCTATGAATATTTTATAGAATTTATTCAAGTCATCGATCATTTTCATGAATAAAAGGCGAAGTACACTGTTGTTGCTTGTCACAGTTGTCAGTCTTAACTCATCACCGCCTCGAAGGACAGGTACTGCTAATATTTCACTCATCCCGGAGAAAAACCAGACAAGTCATTTTTGGGTTTTTTGCATTGACCTACTAGGTAAGATCAATGCTCTCTACCCTTTGACACTAACGAGATAAGTCATTTCGTCGTAATATTGAAGAAACAGGCAAACTTTACTTCCACATTATTGAAGAATACATAACAATCACCGGTAAGTTTGATTACCTTCTTAATACGATCGAACCTCGATATCTCGAACCTCCATTTCTCGAATTTTCTGTATCTCGAAGTAACTTTTTTTTTTTTGCTATTTGCTTTACGGCGCACTGACACAGATAGGTCTTATGGCGACGATGGGATAGGAAAGGCCTAGGAGTTGGAAGGAAGCGGCCGTGGCCTTAATTATGGTACAGCCCTGGCATTTGCCTGGTGTGAAAATGGGAAACCACGGAAAACCATCTTCAAGGCTGCCGACAGTGGGACTCGAACCCACTATCTCCCGATTACTGGATACCGGCTGCACTTAAGCGACTGCAGCTATCGAGCTCGGTCGAAGTAACTTCAATTTCCTGGCAGCTGTCCTGTTCTTTATTTCTTTATTACCCAAAATTCGATTATACGAATTTCTTGATTTCTCCAAGCAGACGTTTCCTCGCCAGAAGCTGAAAATATTCTGTAGCTGTACAACAATAGCTGCGCAATACAGCATTTACGGCTTGTGTTGTTATTCCCCAACGTACAGGCTACAGTAGGCTGCGTCTGCCCACCCCCGGCAGCTGGAGCTGTATGAGCCCTCTCCTGTACAAGCGTTAAATGCAGTGGGTATACGGACAGTCTAATGTACGAGGGCAAATCAATAAGTATCTGCAATCAATTATTATAATTTATTACAAAAAAAGTACACACTTTTTATTGATATCATTTTTCAACATAATCATCCTGATTTCCACTGCACATGGTCCGCCGTTTCACAAGCTTTCTGATACCCTGTGCAAAAAAAAAGTTTTGGTTGCCCAGGAAGCCACGTATGCACCGCTTCCTTCACCTGTTCAACGAAGCTAATGTGCATATGATTTTCCTCGTCATCAACAGTCACTCGTCCGTTATTCTGGATCATATTACGCACTTGTTCAATAATGGCATCAGTTACGGCTGCAGATGGACGCCCGGATCTTTCCTCATCCTTCACGCTCGTGCGACCACTTTTGAACTGTTCAATCCACTAATAAACACTTCGCTGTGGCAAAACATTGTCCCCGTATTGTGCTGAAAGTCTTCTATGAATTCCCGCTCCTGGTTCACCCTCAGACCACAAACAACGGATTACGGAGCGCTGTTGTTCCTTGGTGCAAACAGAGAGTGGTGCGGCCATCTTTACGTCGCTACAGCGTCAGCTGTACTGATCAGATAACGCTGAAACCTACTGAAGACGTAGACAACGGTGCCATCTAGCGGCTGGTGACCACACAACGCCATAGAGCCAACCTAAAGACAATTAGAGCAAAATTGCACATACTCATTGACTTGCCTACGTAAATGATAGTGTTTTCCAACAAAAACAGAAGAAATCAGAGGATTTTTCCCAAGGTGTTAACGGAGGTATTCTTAATGTTCCCCTACTGTATGTAATGTGTCTTTAACGAGTTGTTATTAAAATTATAAAATACTTCGGGTGCATTTGCGTATGGTCTAATAATATTGTATCAAATCGCAGATACATATCGAGTTTGATTCGGTTACACATGCTCAAAACCGAGAATTTTCTACATCTCAAAATTTTGATAAATCCAAATAATATTTAGCTCCCGAGGTGATTCAAGATATCGAGATTCTACTGAATTGTAAGTGTTGCAAATAAAAGTGGCTGCAACCAGATAAGTCAGGTTGTCTTATGTGTAATAAATTTTATGTGGTTATTCTGGACGTGCACATTATTACCAGTGGGAACTATTCAATCTTACTAGCTAACAATACAAAATTGTGATTTACACGCTTTGGTTTTGGCTGGTCCACATCGGAAAACAATGCCTGATCAAAACAGGGCAATTCAAATACTTCATTCATATTTCGAATTAAACAAAATCAAACAAAAACAATTACTTAAAAAGCTGTTTCCTATAACGCAGAATAGGTTGACAATATTTGGTAAATCGATGATTTCGTACTGTTTAAAAATTTTAAAATGCTTCCCATGAAAACTTCAGTTTTTTTTAATACCTTTTTTTGTTATTCCCAGGGATGAGTGATTTGTGCCAATGAATTTGCTGGGTTAGTATCTACTCTGGCGGAAAATGAAGTCCCACCACCAAAAACGAGTTACGATAGATAAACGAAATTTTTGAGGGGTGTTTGCATACCTGAAAAACGTTGCCTATCCAAATTTGGGCGACAGTCGACGAAGAGTGGCGGACGTTTGTTTTAAATACGCGCTGTACACTTCAAGAGCGTTAGTCATCGTCCGGTGTTGACGTTGTGACGTACGTGGGAGTCAAACATGCCTTTAAGGGGAGTTAGGGCTGAATTTTGAAATTTCTACAGTTTTATCCAGTTTTTACCAAATTTACTTGTTGCATTTGGGTACAAATAAACACATATTTAACCAAATTAGAGGTGTGTAGCTGTATTGGTTCAAATGTTATTTCACTTCTTCATACTTAAAAATGAGTCCCGTAGAAAAGTCCATTGCGTAAGAGTTTTCATGTTTTCAAACTGAAATTTTATGGACATTTACCTAATGTATGTAGAAATAGTAACTGGTTTTAGTATGAGATGAATACTATTCTGTCCAGAAATACCTAAAATTCGGTTTCTAATTTTTTTTTAAAATCCAATATGAATTCAACACTGAAGATCAAAATTCATATTAAAATTTAAAGTATTTTAAAACCCATTACAGATTTAAATCTCACAACTTAAAACAAATTCTAATAAGAATGGCATCGAAAGGAGCGTTTTCTACAGAGATTAATATAGAAAAATTTCAAAGCGAGAGAAAAGCCAAAGAATATCTACTCATTTCAGAACTGCCCTGCACCATGTGTCTCTCTTTCAGACCTCCTAATTCTTCCTTGGATATTTTTTGATACTTCTAATGTCTTTTTCCCATTTTCTCTCGATGACGGGTTCTCTTCCTGCCCTCAGCCACAAGGTCATAACATATTGTGCTGCTTCAGGGAGTGTCGTAGACCTTTAAGTACATAACACTCTCCTTTAAATGGTCGCTAAGGGCTTTAATAATGGCGGAGGGGCTTAATTGATGCCGTTACCTGATAGAGAAATACATTTTTACGAATAAAACAAAAAACTGTTCTTTGGCTAAATATCAAACATTTTAGTCATAACTCCCCTTAAGCAGACGAAGAATGCACTATCAGCTGCTGGCTGAGTTTGAACGATGGCGTGTAATAGGGCTACGAGAACCGTGACACTGGACCTACACCAGAGTTTATGATCTGGGGAGCTATTTACTTTGACAGTAAGAGCACGCTCGCCGTTACTCCAAGAACTTTGGCAGCGGATTTGTACGTCAGGTGGTGGTGGTGATTATTGATTTTTTTTGATAGGGGCTTTACGTCGCGCCGACACAGATAGGTCTTATGGCGACGATGGGATAGGAAAGGCCTAGGAGTTGGAAGGAAGCGGCCGTGGCCTTAATTAAGGTACAGCCCCAGCATTTGCCTGGTGTGAAAATGGGAAACCACGGAAAACCATTTTCAGGGCTGCCGATAGTGGGATTCGAACCTACTATCTCCCGGATGCAAGCTCAAAGCCGCGCGCCTCTACACGCACGGCCAACTCGCCCGGTGATTATTGATTTGAGAGGAAGTACAACTGAGCAACCATCCTCTATTAACGCCAAAAAAAACAGCAAATGGTGCAAAACCCCGAAAGGCCTTGGCCTACCAAGCGACCGCTGCTCAGCCCGAAGGCCTATAGATTCCGAGGTGTCATGTGGTCAGCACGACGAATCCTCTCGGCCGTTATTCTTGGCTTTCTAGACCGGGGCCGCCATCTCACCGTCAGGCAGTTACTCAATTTTAATCACGTAGGATGAGTGGACCTCGAACCAGCCCTCACATGCAGGTAAAAATCTCTGATCTGGCCGGAAATCGAACCCGGGAACTCCAGGTAAGAGGCAGGGACGCTAACCCTACACCGCGGGGCCGGCTCTATTAACACTGCCCCAGAAATTCTTCACTTGGAATCGTGATCTGGCGACCACGGGGCTCTTATCTGAGTCCTGACATTGTTTCCAAATATTATTCTTTTTTTTTTTTTTTACAATTTGCTTTACGTCACACCGACACAGATAGGTCTTTTGGTGACGACGGTATAGGAAAGACCTTGGAGTGGGAAGGAAGCTGTTGTGGCCTTAATTAAGGTACAGCCCCAGCATTTGCCTCGTGTGAAAATGAGAGACAACGGAAAACCATATTCAAGGCTGCCGACCGTGGGGTTCGAACCCACTATCTCCCGGACGCAAGCTCACAGCTGCGCGTCCCTAACCGCACGGCCAACTCGCCCGGTTTGTTTCCAATTACTCGTACCAGGCTCCTCACTGTCATTTATCCTATTCGACCACCCTTGGCCAACTCTTGTTCTTTTCCTACCACAAAGGTCTTACATACGGAGGCCTAGGGAGTTTTTCATTTTCACGCCCTTCGCTCTCCTTGTTTTTCTTTAACCGATACCTTCATTTATCAAAGTATCGGACCCCTTCCATTTTTTCTCTCCGATTATTGTTATATAGAGGATGACTGCCCAGTTATACTTCCTCTTAAACCAGTAGTTACCGGGTGAGTTGGCCGTGCGGTTAGGGGCGCGCAGCTGTGAGCTGGCATCCGGAAGACAGTGGGTTCGAACTCCACTGTCGGCAGCCTTGAAGATGTTTTTTCGCGATTTCTCATTTTCACACCAGCCAAATGCTGGGGCTGTACCTTAATTAAGGCTATAGCCGCTTCTTTCCCGCTCCTAGGCCTTTCCTATCCCATCGTCGCCTTGAGACGTACCGTATCCGTGACGGTGCGACGTAAAGCCAACTGAAAAAAACAATAACCACCACCACCAACAGTCTATTAACACTAGTTAGAGGGAAACAATTGAAGGGATCCGACACTTTGAAAATGAAGGTCTCGGCCAAAGAAAGACAATGGCCACGAAGGGTGTGAAAATGCTCCCTAGGCCTCGAGTGTTCTAAAACAATCGGAGTCGAAAAAGAGCAAGAGTTACCAAGGGTGGTCGGGTGTGATAGACAAACGTGAGGAGCCGGGCACAAGAAAGTGGAAGCATGCAGAGACTCGGATAACGGCCCCGTGGTCGCCAACCGACGCTCTCAAGTTAAGAACTCCTGGGAGCTCTTTTAATCACCTCTTACGACAGGCAGGGGATACTGTGGGTGTTATTCTACCGCTCCACCTTCAGCGGAAGATTTGTACGTCAGAATGGTGATTGAACATGTTGTGCTGCCATTCACAGTATTCAAGAGGTTGTTTTCTAACACGATAACGCTCATACTCATGCCACTGCTGTCATTCAACGTGCTCTACAGTTGCCCTGGCCTGCGAGATCGCCAGACCTTTCACCCATTGAGCCAGCGTCATTCAATACCAGCATTAATCGTTGCTGACTCCATCCCACATGCGGCACCTGTACGACACAGTGCATGCCTGCATTCGTGACAACTACAGTGGTTATTAAATACCACTATGTCACATGTATTCTCGAGCGTAGTTGAGCCCGTGACCTGAAAACGTTAATCAAATAAATATGTTACCTAAACAATTGCTTACCTTAAACTTCATTCCTATGAACCTTCTTGGTGTGTGGAATTTCATTCTCCGCCAGAGTACAGGGTGACCCAAATGTTCGTTAACAGATGACGGGGCAATATTTCACCGAATATTGGGGACAGAGAGGTAATAATTAACACATGACCTTGTAGTTAGAAGAGGGAACTTCAAACGCTAAGGGAAGCAACCCCGGCAGAAAATCAGTAGGCCTGGCTACTTATAAGTCTTTGGGTGCCAATAACCTACACACCCGAGGTTAATACAGAAGTATCAATCATTACAAGCCGTACGGATAAAATGGATCTGACCTTAAGCATGAAATCGGACACGAGAATTACAATAAGGAGGGAAGACCTGGATCGAAATCAGGACGATGGCGCAGAACAGAGTCCGGTGGTGGAGGTTCATTGATCCCCTATGTTCCACTTAGAAGATACAGTAAATAAGTCAAGTAAGTAAATAATTGGCATGACATGCGGTTTTATTGACACCAAATCAAAGTGCTAAACCTTCACTAACAGTGCCTTTTCTGGTAACGTCAAAATGCCGCGCATCTGACGCCCTCTCTCACGAGAGCTCTTTTATACCTTACACGAGTCTCATCCGACATCTCTGGCGTGTTTTTGTCCAGCGCCATCTGTTGGCCTGTTTTTGTACTCGTTGTTGGTGTGCATAAAACCCCATGTCAAGCATGTGTGGCTATCTGTACCCGACATGTTGCTGTCCAGCGCCGTCTGTTGGCTATACTGTGTATTTTATTTTGATGCCAATAAAAATAGTCTCATGCCAAACATGTTTATCAATTGTTACCTGCCTGTCTCCAAAATTCCGTGAAGTATCGCCTCGTCAAATGTTAACGGACTTTTGGGTCATGCTGCATATTGATGCTCGTCAAAAGCATTGTAATACATTTTAATTTTCTTTCCAATGTGTATTTCGTCATTCTTTTAATCTCAGGCTAGAGGAACTTCCGTTCCAATTTTGTGTGAATATTATGGTATCACGCTTAAAGAGTTGAATACAATTTTATGACCACATTGAGTAACTCAGACGGTAGAGAGTTCAAGTTGGCAGGTTTGATTATGGCTCAATCTGGTGTTATTTGAACATGGTCAAGAGAGATCAGCCACATGCTAGTAGATTTACCAACACGAAAATGAACTCCTGTGGGACTAATTCCTGAAAACTGTAAAATTAGGGAGACATTAAACAAATAACAGTCTTATAAGATGGGCACATTCGTCCAACCATTTGGATGAATGTTCGGTGTACTGGCCTTCAGTTCAGTGAGCCCCGGGTTCGATCAAATCAGTCATAAATGATCTGCATTTAGGGCGATAACCCATGTGGCAGATTCCCCATCAATTGTTGGAAATTTATCGAAGATTTCCCTTGATAATTTATTCCAATCACTTACTCATTGTCCTATAAATGAATATTTTCCCCAGTCTCTCCTCTTGAATTTCAACTTTATCTTCATATTATGATCTTTCCTACTTTTAAAAGCTCCACTCAAGCTTATTAATCTACTTATGTCATTCCACGCCAATTCACCACTGACAGCTCGATACATACCACATAGTCGAGCCTCTCGTCTCCTTACTCCCAAGTCTTCCCAGCCCAAAGTTTGCAACATTTTTGTAACACTACTTCTATGTCGGAAATCACCCAGAACAAATCGTGCAGCTATCGTTTGAATGTGTTCCAGTTCTCGTATCAAGTAGACCTGGTCAGGATCCCATACAATGGAGCCATACTCTAACTGCGGTCTTACCAGAGACGTATGCACCCTCTCTTTTTCATCCTTACCACAACCCATAAATACTCCCATAACAATGTGAAGATATCTGTAACTACCTCGCTAATATGATTACCCCAAAGAAGATCAATCCTTATATTAACATCTAGGTACTGTCACCTCATCAACACAATAATTCAAAATGAGAGGACTTTTTCTCTTGGTGAAACTTAAAACTTGAGTTTTCATTCCATTCTGCTGTCCATCTGACTATATTGTTTAAGTCCGTGCAGTCGCTCACAATCCTACAACACCATAACATCATCCGCGAATATCCTTATCTCTGTTTCCAGATCTTTACTCGTATCATATACGTATAAAAGAAAATACAAAAGACCAATAATAATACTGCCCTGCGGGACACCGCTCTTAATCATTACAGGATCAGATAACGCTTCTCTTACTCCAATTCTCTGAGTTCTGTTTTCTAGAAATATAGCCACCACATCAACCACTTTTTTCTAGCCCAATTAACCTCACTTTTTCAGTAATCTCCCATGATCTACCCCATCAAAAGCCTTGAATACGGCAATAGCGAAACAGTCCATTTTACCTCCTGAATCTAAAATATCTGCTATATCTTCCTGAAATCCTACAAGTAGAGCTTGACTGGAATAACCTTTCCTAAACACGAACTGCCTTCCATCAAACCATTTAGTAATCCCGCAAACGTGTTTCATACAATCAGAAAGAATGCTTTCCCAAACCTCACAAACTACAGATGTCAAGCTGACTGGCCAGTAATTTTCCACTTTGTGTTTATCACTCCTTCCCTTGTATACTGTGGTTACTATTGCAACCCTCCATTCATTTAGTACTGCTTCTTCATGTAAACAATAATCAAATAAGTATTTCAGGTATGGCGCTATATCCCAACCCATAGTCTTTAATATACCCCAGAAATGTCATCAACCACAGCAGCCTTTCTATCTTCAGTCAATCAATCAATCAGTACTGATCTGCATTTAGGGCAGTCGCCCAGGTGCCAAATTCCCTATCTGTTGTTTTCCTAGCCTTTTCTTAAATGATTGCAAAGAAATTGGAAATTTATTGAACAACTCCCTTGGTAAGTTATTCCAGTCCCTAACTCCCCTTCCTATGGACGAATAATTGCCCCAATTTGTCCTCTTGAATTCCAACGTTATCTTCATATTGTGATATTTCCTACTTTTAACAACACCACTCAAACTTATTCGTCTACTGATGTCATTCCACGTCATCTCTCCACTGACAGCACGGAACATACTACTTAGTCGAGCACCTCGTCTCCTTTCTCCCAAGCCTTCACAGCCCAAACTTTGCAGCTTTAAAATATTGTATCTTTGTATAGATATCTTTATTATTATAGGTAAATTTCAGTATTTTGCCATTATTATTCGCCTCTTCTTTCCATCCTGGAACCTGTTTCTGCCTTATAGTATCTATACATGTCTTTCCACTGCTCTGTAAAATTCCTATGGCTGCCAATTATGCCATCATGTTATCCTTAGCTGATTGTCTGGCTGAATTCGATTTCCTAGCGAGCTCCAATCCCTCCTTACTCCCGCAAGCATTTCTAACTCTATTTCATTTTAACTGTACTTCCTTCTTAGTCTCTTTATTTCCCTGTTATAATATAATGGGTCATTACTATTCCTTACCACTTTTAAAGGTACATATCTGTTTTTCACTCCTCGACAATTGCTTTAAACCCATTTCACATGCTGTTTCCCATTGATTGCTTTTCAAAATGTCCTCATTCCCCTCTCATCAGCCACGTGGTATTTACCACTAGTCTTACTTTTACAATATTCCTTTATAACACATTTACTTTTAGCTCTGACAAATACAGCTTCATGGTCACTTTTACCATTTATCACTTCAGTTTCCCTATAGAGCGCATCTGGATCCTGTTCCCCACAGGATCCAAAAGGGACAGATAACTTTTGGGAAATGCTAGAACATATCGAGACCCTCTCCAAAATTTACAAACAACGCATAATCATCCTGCTTGGTGACTTCAATGCCAGATTGGCAAAGAAAGAAACTTTCATAATATTGTTGGCAAGCAACCCAGTCCATCAGAGAACTAATCGGAATGAAGAAAGGTGCGTGGAACTCTGCAGCACCGTTTAACCTGGTTCGGGAATCAAACGCTCTCAAAAATCTGCCCAGGAACAGAAACCATGCACGAATCCTAGTCTTAGTGATTTCCGTTAGATGTTTTTGAATCATTTACTTAAAAGTAAAATAAAATACTTATTAATACACATGGGCTTTATATAAATTGCATGAACATTATTTCATTTTTAATAATATTCTTACTTTTTTGGCTTAAGATACAGGGTTGGCGGATGGGACGTAATATTAAAACAATACAAAAGACCATATTATGTAAAAACAAACTAATTTTAGCTTATAGAGCTTCCGGATGTACTAGGTACATCAAGTGTCCTTCCATTTGGGGCTAAAATGTATAGAGTGTTTGTTTGAACAACCCACGTACAGTTGACCATGGGAGAAGCACGGTTTCCGAAGATCGATTCCTACAACGTTAAGTGATTGTACTTGTGCCTTGTTGATGCACACAGCGAAACTCTAACGATCAGGGAACTGCACACGTCTGAATTGAAACGGTGTATCCGAAGCGATTATATGAATACTACTTCATCCGTGGCATGTCCAGTCATGAATGTGGCTCCAAATTTTAACTGAATGAAGTGAATATCGGTTAAATATGAAATAAATAATTAAACGATTAAAAGTAAACTGTAAATTCACAGCTTGTTTCCAGTCATTGGACCCAGGTCAGAAATCGAATGAATTTAGCCCCATCTAGCTGCGAGGATAGGAACTGTGCCGGCTGCCGAAGCCTGTCGCACTCCTGTGGGGTAATGATTAATGAAATGATATTGGAGAGTGTTGCTGGAATGAGAGATGACAGGGAAAACCGGAGTACCGGAGAAAAACCTGTCACGCTTCCGCTTTGTCCAGCACAAATCTCACATGGAGTCAACCACGGAACCCAGCGGTGGGAGGCCGCCACGCTGCCGCATGAGCCACGGAGGTTCTATTAAAGGTAATATAAATAATTAATGAAGGACCCAGTGGAGGTTGGGTAACCAATCCCAGCGGAAACTGGGTCAGTGAACCGATCAGTGCTGGGGGCTTCAGGGCTTACAACCCTGATAGTTAAAAACTTGTTACCTTCGGGTGACCTAACCTAATCACTTGTGTGATAGACTGTATCAAACATGAAGTACAAACTTAATGAACATAATACCTCAGGTGGTAGACGATCCACAAGTAGGTCATCGGATTCTGGGGGACCTACACCTTCATGTGACCCAGTCGGATCTAAACGAAACTTGAAACGAAATATTACGTATCTAGCCACAATCAATATAAACTCCTTGATCAAGACCGGAAAGCTTAAGCATACACTTGATGTACTGAACGACAAGAACATCAGTATAGCAGCTCTCCAAGAGACTAGGTTTCCGGACGAAGAAGCCATAGAGTCTCAAGGATATAGAATATATAAAGGGAAACCTGGTAATAGAGTAATGGAAAATGTACCATTCCTTGGGACTGGTTTCGCAGTACACCATCTACTGGTTAAAAGCATACTTGACTTTTCATCACCAAACGATAGAACATCGGTGCTTTCCTTCAGATGCAAGAATAGGGGATACTCAATGATTAACTTCCACGCTTCTACCAATGACTCTAACAGGAAAAACCCAGAAATGACAAACCAGTACTGGGATGCCCTTGAAGAAACCCTTGATAAAGTACCAAATCATCATACGACTATATTGTTAGGAGATTTCAATGCCCAGATCGGTAGAGAACAGAAATACCGGAAGATTGTCGGAAGATATCCTGCCCATAAGAGAACCAACAAAAATGGGGAACGCTTAATCAGTGTCTGCACCAAGTATGGATTACTTTTGATGTCTACAGCTTTCAAACACCTTCCCAGAAAGGCAATGACATGGCGATGCCCAAATAGCATGATGGGTGAATTCCAAATTGACCACGTAGCAATAGACAAGCTGCACCACAGGGATATTATGAATGTCAAAGTGATACGAGGAGCCAACATTGACTCTGATCACTACCTGTCTCTGGTTAAAACGAACCTGAAACCACTAATAAAGACCACGGGTATTGTACCCTACAGGGCACATTACTACTGCAGGATGATACCTACCTGCTCTTCTTGTTCTTGCATACGGGCTCCAGCTCAGCTACCATCGGCAGAAGAGGGTCGTTGATTTTGGGTTCTTATGACGAGAGGATCATGGGGAACTCTATACTACATTAAACTACTAAATGAGGAACACTTTCGCTATGATCAGAGTTTTGAGCATAAGTTTGTATTCATAACACAAGTTAATTACAAGGATTGCACCTGTAGTGCCGAAATACGTGCGCCGAAGGCTCACCTCTACAAATTAAAATGACCACAAGCAAATACAGACTGGATGATGACGTTATGCTGAGATTTATCGATCCGTGAACCAAGGAAAGGAAAACCGGATGTGTTCTTGGAAACTACATCCCTATGTCTGCGACATAACATGATATAATGGTAGAACCAGGATACCTGCAGAGATTTCCACTATTAAGAAAGTTCCTCCCATACAGGGATATTTACATACACAAAAATTAGCAGCACAATAGGTAATTAAAAATAAACTAAGATAACCTACTCTAGCGCCCTCAACATTATATTTACATGGACGTGAACCCACGTCCACCAGGCAGAAACATGTGCCAACAGGGCAATCATACTAGTGGTATAGTGCCAAGATCACATTAGTAGACTACCCAACTCTAATAGTATGAATCAAACAAGAAAGGAAATACAAGGTAAAATGGATAAAATAAAGTGACGCATGGTTTGGCAAAATACTCCCTGCCAAAGGAGAATGACCGACCTCCAAAGCACTTTAAAAATGGCCGAGCACACCCCAATACAGAGCAGGCGAGCGTTGACCTGAAGTCAGGTCTGGAGCCCCCTTCCACACACAAAAAAAAACGTAAACAAACTCCCGCTAGACGTCTTACCCTGCATTCTTTCACAAAGGGACTTTCAAGCTTCTACACATACCATCCAATGGCATAAAATAAGTGAGGAAAAAACACATCTCACATCACGCTCCTGACTTCAATTAACCACCCACACGGGTCGCAGTCGAATCACATGAAGTGTTCTATCATTCAATCATATCAAACCATCACCGCCCATATGCGGCGTGACAGCAGTAATCTCGGGCGTCAGAGGTTCAAACCCCACATTTGGCAGGGTAGCACAGAGTCAAATAGCGTTAAAACCTGCACCTCCGCTATAGTTTACGCCCGTCTAACACACGTAAGTAGAGCCCCTTTTAAATAGATGTCATTAGCCTGCATACCTTACACAGCGCATGTATATCTGCCCTTCCCCTAGAATATACTGGGAATTACCTATATTGCCAAATCCAATAAGTAACATGTATTTCACGATCGACCCCAAGGAAAATTATCCGGACAATAGTACGCAAACATATATGTATCACAAGGCATATTACATCTTGCCGCAATAACAAATATTACCTCATTGTCCGCTTTATATAAAGATACAAGAAAACAAATCTAACTACTCTTACCCGTAGATATCAAACAATCTTACTATGCAGCCTGATGGGCCACCATCAAATCCTATATGCATATTTACACGTTTAATTCTACTATCTCTGCGGGATACCTTAACTCTACCATACATCTAATAATTCATTGATTCACTTATCTTAATTAGTCTCCTCGTCTCTCCCTCCGGGTATGGCTAGCATGATTTAGCACATCATGATGGATGTCTCATCCAGGTTCGATCCTTGGAGTCCATTCTTCCTGTCCCACTGGTCCATAGTGCCGCCTTCTTCTTGAGGGATGCCTCGTTCAAGGTGACGTCTTTGCAGCCACGTTCTGAAGTTCTAGCCGCTCACTCCCCTCGGAATACCTCGACTTCTTACTATAATGAGAGATTCACTTTAACCACTACGCCACATTCTGGACATTTACATAGGTTGAGCTAGCACACAGCGCTAACACCTTGCAATGCACACTCCTCGTCCTCCCTTCACATATAACTGCGTATTCGCTAACTTGTGTACTGTACCACAAACTATTTTCTGCTCTAGAAACTATCTCCTCAGTTCTTGTTTTTACACCTGCTTAATTTGGATTCAACATTCTATCAGAGAATAAATATAGACCTCCACAGTCTATTGTCCACACTTCCTCGGCACCTCGGGAGCTTCGCCCCTACCGCTATTTAGTCGAGTCTGCACGTACAGCTTTCTATGGTTACTGATAGCATTAAGCACACGCGATCTCATTGATAAGTATCTGAATATAGCGCCACCTACAGGTCCACACCTGTCTCCGTAAGTCTCCTATCCACTGGATCAAAGTTATCGCACTGTAATACTTAATCGCACTGTAATAATTATACACTGTCTTTGTTCTGAACAAAGGGTTTCTGGAGCAATCTAGGCAGACGTGCGACGCGTGCCGGCAGCAATATGATAGTCAACTGGATGATCTCCCCCCATATCACACAGCTTTTATATGAGGACGCACACCTCAGGACGCCAGGGGAAGTCCCGAGAAACAACTTGAGTCTGGAATGTGGCCACTACAGAGTTTCCCACGGTGGTTCTGCTTGGAACATAATTATTGATCTACTCCTATGTTAATAATCTTAGATGTATCTACCGTTTCATAAAATTCTAGTAACCATTTCCATCTTTTTAATTTCTTGAAAAACCTTCAATTACGGGAATTACGGCCCAATTTCCGTGATGTGGTGGGCCTGTCTGCTCCCGCTAAAATCTCTGTTAAGATGGCAGGTCTCTCCCTCCAACACAATCCCATCTCTCTTCTCTCTTCCTCACATGTTCTTTCTTCGTCACACCTGACGCCGCCTTGCCTCGGGAAATCACCTTCTCGATTCCCGCTCTCTGTATAGCATCACGCCCTCACAACAGCGCCCTACTGAAAAAATTATTACTGCGTTAAATATCCATGCTTGCAGTCAGATATAATGGTACATTTGCCTCCCTACACACTAAAGAAAAATATGAATAAATTCTTATTTTTTTGTATTTTTCTTTGCGTCTGATATTTAACGCTCGCGTGGCATTTACTTTCATTCCGAGCCATCCTGTGGTTCTTCCGGAACTTGCTCCAGTAGTTCCTCACGCTCCTTCCTCATTCCATAGTAGGCATCCAACAAGGCCAAGAATTTTCTATGATTCCCCGAACATTCCTTGCATTCCACAGCAGCCCTTCCTGTTATTGCGCTGCTCTGCGGTGAAACATTTTCTATCTTTCCTACGTTTAGGGATACTTCATTCGGATGGTGGTCAGGGGTTTCATTTTCATCGTCGTGTGTCTCCGGTACTTCGTCTGCGCATACCACGTCTTCTTCTTCTTCTTCTTCTTCTTCATCATCTTCTACCACATCGTCCTCTTCTCCCTCCATCTCTTCATTCTCGATGCTGTCCTCGATTGGCATTTGTCCTCTGGGAACATAAATTTTAATATTGGCTGCATTGAATACCTTCTCAGTCCTACCGTCCAAGCTTCGTACCCTGTATGCATTGTTATCGTAACACTGAATTATACGATAAGGTCCCACATATAATTCGGCAAACTTGTGATAAAATCTAGCTGACGGTTGACTGGGAGCAGGGCGACGAATGAGCACTAATTCATTCACTCGCAATGGGCGGTGGAAACGCCTCCTTCTGGTTCGCCTCAATCTACGTTCCGCCTGCACCCTCAGCTGTTCGGCCGCCCTCCTCACACACATCTCTTGTGACATTCTTGTGTCGGTGGGGCACGGAATAACACTTTGCCACGGGCGACAAGGGTAGATGTTGTTATGTAAAACTGACGGAATTTGTGCCGTGGATTCGTGTCGTGTCGAATTGATGGACTCGGTTATGATAGGTATCACACTTAACCATTTATAATGTTCTCGCGGACAGTAGATACGACAGTACTTAGCAATCTCTCGCATTATTCTTTCACTTGGGTTTGCTTCAGGATGCCGTATGCTGGATAGCACGTGTTTGATTCCCAGGTGTTCCAATTCCCTTTTAAAAGTCTCAGAGGTGAACTGCGCACCATGGTCCGATAACAAATTCTCAGGTTTCCCCATGGAAGGAATTATCTTGTTTTTCAGCTGATTTAGCGCCGTCCGGGTATTCGCCTTCCGTACTGGACACAGTGTTACGTACTTACTGAAAACATCCATGCATACTAATATGTATTTCAAGCCTCTGCTCGCTGCCGGAATTGGCCCATACCAATCTATTGCGAAGAGTTTTCTTGGCTCCGTAGGGAGTAACGGTTTCGGTTTTTGCTTTAATAGGTAGGGGTTTGGTTTCACCCGCTGGCATATATCGCAGGTCTTAAGTAACTGTTGAACTGTAGTTCTCATCTTAGGCCAAACAAAGGTTTCTTGTAGCGTCGCAGTAACTTTATCAATACCGGCATGTCCTGTGGCATGATGTGTAAGCCAAATTAATCCTGTCTGTAAATTCGAAGGTACCACTATCCGTAGCCGGGTGTGCTCTTCGTCCACAAATTTGTGCAACATGCCATTAAGGAAATGGTAGGATGCAGCCTTCTTCTCTGCCTCAATGTATTCTGGGGTTCCTTGTTGCAATTCTTTCTTAAAATGCTTCACCATGAGACTAGTGGCAGGGTCTTCTAATTGCTCATGCCCTATGTTTCGCAGCTGGTCTAAGACTTCCTGATCTTCCTGTCCCAGTGTTGTCAAGTTTATTGAGACTTCTTCCGGATTCGGATTACGGCTCAACGCATCTGCCAGTACATTCATTTTCCCCGGGCAGTGCTCAAAGATTAAGTCAAATTGCTGGACATAAAGCGCCCATCTAGTAACGCGCCCACTCGCTAGATTTGTCTTTAATACAAACGTGAGAGCCTTATGGTCTGTTCGGATTGTGACAGGAAAACCATAAACATATTTCCTCCAATAATTCAGAGCAGTGACTATTGACAACATTTCCAACTCTGTCGTGGTGTACTTCATTTCATGAGACCGTAATTTTCGGCTCATGAAGGAGAGATACGTTATTGGGTTATCTTTCTCTGGGGTTTCTTGATATAATACAGCACCTATCCCCACTTCTGATGCATCTGTCTGTATTACGAACTTGCGAGTGTAATCGGGATATCCTAGCTTCACAGACTTTGCCAGCAGTCGTTTAGTATTCTGAAATGCTTGTTCATGTATCTTATCCCACTTCCAACGATTATTTATTTTCAATAGGTCTTGTAGTGGAGCGACCGTTTCCGTGTAACCTGGACAATGATTCGCGAAAAAGAGACATATACCCAAGAACTGTCTAATATGCTTCACACGATTAGGTGTGGGAAAATTCTGTATCGCGGCTATCTTTGTAGGGTTAGGCCTTACACCTGTTCCATCCACTACATGGCCCAAGAATAAAACACTTCTCTGACAGAAATGAGATTTCTCGAGGTTTATCTTAAAGTTGCTCTTATTAAGGTCTTCCAATAACATGTCTATCTTCTTTAAGTGCTCATCCAGGGTCTTTGAACCTATTATTAAATCATCCACATATTTGAGAGTAAACGCCTTTACTTCCGGGCTTAGGTTCGCTTCCAGAGCACGGATAAGAGCGGAATTTGAGGTTTTTAACCCGAATGGGAGACAATTAAAGCGATACGTCTGGTTATCGAACATGAAGCCTGTCAGCATGCTTGTTGCAGGGTCTAAGACGATATGGAAGAACGAAGAAGTCAAATCGAACGTACTAAAGTACTCCATATCCCCGAATTTTGTCAATAAGTCCTTTATGGCCGGGGCACACTCATATTCGGGCACTAAGCGGCCATTTAATATACGCGCATCCAAACACAAACGGATCGAACCGTTGGCCTTAGGAACCGTACAAATGGGGTTCAGGAACGGCGTGGCCGCCTTTGATATTATGGCGTTTCTCTCCATGTCCTCTATTATAACTTTGACTTGGGAAAAGGATTTTTCCGGTATGGGATATGGTTTCTGCTTATATGGTTCCCAATTTGTTACGTTCAAACGGTATTGAAAGTTAGGAATTCTTCCTGGCTTCGAACCAAAAACTGTCGCATGCCGCTCCAAGATATCTTGTAATCTCTTCTTGTCTTCCTCCCCAATTTTAGCTTCCGCGATTTTCTGTGGCTTTATCGCCTCGAAATTTTCTCTCTCTGTTTCGTCCTCTAAGTGGGCTACCATAATCTCACACTTCTGAAAGATCCCTTTATAATCCTCGCATTCGAACGCTGGCCTGTCCTCATATTCACTCATGTTCCCGTCTTCTGCTGCAGTTAGCCAGATTCTTTCCTCCTGGTGATAATCCTCATTCTGGTTCATCTTAACTTCTTCGGGTATCGGACTTAAGTGTAATCTAATAACATTGTTACCCATGTCAATATTTGCCTGATGTTCACGAAGAAAATCTGCTCCTAAGATCACGTTATACTCCATTTTCGTGAGCACTACGCACGGGTGAGATATGACTGATCTGCCTATTTCAATGTCCACTAAGACTTGCTCCTTGCATACAGTTGTCTTATCTGGTACGATCCCTCTGACTTTCAGCTTAGCGATAGGAATGGAAGGAACTCGTGTTCTAGTCTTTATCTCTGACAGCAATGCTTGAGAAATAACGCTGATTGACGCGCCTGTGTCTACGAGGATACGTGTCTTTAAACCATGTATACGTGCATATATTATTGGTAATTCTTTAACCGTCTTGACATCAATTTTAATGTGGTCGTCTAATAAGTCCTCAGGCCTTATTACCCAACTGTCTACTGTCACCGTCATCCATCCTCCTTCGCTGTCCTCCCCTTCAGGGTTTAGGCTATCTCCATTTGTGGACCTTGTAGTTTTTTTTAGCTCCCTCACTCCCCCTGCTATACTCAGGCGCGTGAGGGTTCAAGTTACACCCTCGGTTTTCGTTAATGTGTTGCTGCATTTCCAGACTCTGCGCACCGCACTGTATCGGACTCGCCTGCTGAATGGCATTCCTCCAGTTCTCTGAATTGTTACGTTCTTGCTCTAGCTTGTTCACATACTGCCTATGTTCTCTCTCACGTTCCGACTCACAAGGTCTGTAATCATTTCTGTGCTGTTGGTAGTCCCGCCTTCGATTCTGGTTCCAGTCAGAGTAAGGTTTTCTCGCCACGTTCCTTCCCTCGTACCGTGGACGATATTGTCTATCTGGCGGTCCGGGGTTATGACCTGCCGGCGAAACGTCTCTCCTTTCTTTGTAATTTCTATATCTTTGCTGATTATTCCTATACCAGGGTCTTCCATTCGATCCCCTTTGTTGCCTGTTTTGTCCTTCCTCTCTCATCCCTCTTGATGTCTGGGTACCCGAGTCCTGAATATCTTGCCGGCTATTTCTTCCGTGTGGGTGTTCTTCTGACATCACCTCCAGCGTGTTTATCGCTTCAGTATGCCGAATACGAGGCTGATTCTGTACCGAAGTTTGATCTAATTGCCTTAAAATCGTTTCAGCCTCACTAGCTGTATCGACGTTGGCGGCGATCAAGATTCTTTGCACCTCGACCGGTAGCTGTTTCATGATGGTCGTAATAACTTCTTTCTCTGGAGGTGGGTGGTCTAGTTCCCGCATTTTAATTAGCTGTGAAATGAAAAAATCATTAAAGCGCGTGGGCAGCGTGCTGGCATATCGTCTAGCATATAACTCCAGTCTTAAATTCTGTTGGACCGAGAGGCTCCAGTATCTCCTGAGAAAGGCTTCCTTAAAGTCCTCATAGGACTGGAAGGTGTTCTTGAAAGCAGTCATCCACTGAGACACAGTCCCTCCTAAAAACCTCTCTACTGTTCTAAGTCTTTTCTCTTTAGGTATCCGACAATCTTCCATATACTCTTCCATCTCCCTGAGAAATGAACGTGGAGTGCATTCGCCATTAGCTAAGAACTTCTTAGGTTTGTCCTCGTTTGACCTCACTATATTATACACGGGAATGATATTGCCATTCTCCGGCATTGAACTCGGTCTCATTGGCTTCTGTATATTCAAAGATTCGTTAACCGCCGCTGTCTCACTTAAGGGATTGCCCTCTACCTTAATCTCTACCGGCACCTTTATTTCGTTTGATGACATCAGCACTCCTTCTCCTTTTCCTCCCTGATACTCATAAGAAATTTTCCTTTCCAGTTGCTGCTTCATTTGTCCTACTTGAAGTTCTAAACCTGACATTCGGGCAGTCACTTTCGTCTCGGTTTGTTCTACTTGAGCTTCAAGACTAATCATTTTTGCCTTCGTCTTTTCTTCAATTCGTTCCATCCTGTCAGCTACCTTCTCATTTACTGCTCCTATCCTAGAATCCATCTTCTTTTCCAACAATACCAGGCCAGAGCTAGTTTCATCTATCTCCCTCTTTATCTCCTCTATGTCCACAGTGCATGCTTTTAACTTCTTCTCCACCAGAACTTCATTATTAAGGGTCCTTTCCTCTAGCGTCCCCACTACTTCTTTCAACGTAGCAATTTGTTCCTCTGTTATGTTTTCCATGTTTGACACCTGCCTCCTCAATTCCTCTGTAGTTTCCAGGCAGCACATGCGCACGCTTTCTATTTTCTCATCTAATTCCCCGAGCCGCGTCTGCGTCTGCTGATTGTCCGCCATCAACCTATCTAATTTAGCATTCGTGTGCTCTTCTAAAGCCGTTAATTGTTCTTTCGTACGGGCTTCTAGTCCTATTAACTGCTCCTCTGTTTTATTTATCTGTTTTTCACTTACGTCAGTAACCTGTGATTTTATCGCAGCTACCTGAGTCTCTAACTCGACTTTTTGCTCCTCAATTTTACTCATCTGTTTTTCACTCACATCATTAACCTGTGATTTTACGGCAGCTATCTGCGTCTCTAACTCGACTTTTTGCTCCTCAATTTTACTCATCTGTTTTTCACTTACATCATTAACCTGTGATTTTACGGCAGCTATCTGTGCCCTGATTTCGGACATCTGTGTCTCTAATCCTGCCTTCAATATCTCGCTTATCTCCTCTAA
Organism: Anabrus simplex; assembly: GCF_040414725.1. Taxonomy (NCBI): domain Eukaryota; kingdom Metazoa; phylum Arthropoda; class Insecta; order Orthoptera; family Tettigoniidae; genus Anabrus; species Anabrus simplex. The sequence goes on along the minus strand of NC_090265.1, from coordinate 1,772,829,012 downwards.
TGTCAACGACATTTTATTACAATGAGAATACGCCAACCCTTCAAGAGAGACTTAGAGGTCTTACCCGCACACCGTCATCACCCTAGGTTTCGTTAGATTTCTACCTATACGCTTATGCTCTGTCTGATCATATATGACCACAAATGTCAGAAATTTTGACAAAAAAAATTGCATAACACATTATAGTTTAAGTTTAAATAACAGTGTGTTGCATAACAATGGTTAATTACCATATCACAATCCTGAAAAAAAAATCATCCTCACCATGATTACGAAATATAAGACAGAATATCGACACCAAGACACGTACAATATTCGTTGTTAAAGATAACGCACTAAAATTTGAACAGATTCAATGCCAACTACTGGCTTCTCTGTTTCCGTTCCTCATTTATCAAAGAAAATTCCTAACTAATAATCCACCTTCATTCAGACACGTTTTTTGTATCCTATGTTGGATATTCATAGCGTCTGCATCTATACTCACGTCATACACAATTAAAGGCAGATTACTACATTATGGTGGATATTTTTATCCTTCCCCCATGGACACTCTCGCCACACGCCTTTGGGGACCATTTTATATGTACCCTACAGGGCACATTACTACTGCAGGATGATACCTACCTGCTCTTCTTGTTCTTGCATACGGGCTCCAGCTCAGCTACCATCGGCAGAAGAGGGTCGTTGATTTTGGGTTCTTATGACGAGAGGATCATGGGGAACTCTATACTACATTAAACTACTAAATGAGGAACACTTTCGCTATGATCAGAGTTTTGAGCATAAGTTTGTATTCATAACACAAGTTAATTACAAGGATTGCACCTGTAGTGCCGAAATACGTGCGCCGAAGGCTCACCTCTACAAATTAAAATGACCACAAGCAAATACAGACTGGATGATGACGTTATGCTGAGATTTATCGATCCGTGAACCAAGGAAAGGAAAACCGGATGTGTTCTTGGAAACTACATCCCTATGTCTGCGACATAACATGATATAATGGTAGAACCAGGATACCTGCAGAGATTTCCACTATTAAGAAAGTTCCTCCCATACAGGGATATTTACATACACAAAAATTAGCAGCACAATAGGTAATTAAAAATAAACTAAGATAACCTACTCTAGCGCCCTCAACATTATATTTACATGGACGTGAACCCACGTCCACCAGGCAGAAACATGTGCCAACAGGGCAATCATACTAGTGGTATAGTGCCAAGATCACATTAGTAGACTACCCAACTCTAATAGTATGAATCAAACAAGAAAGGAAATACAAGGTAAAATGGATAAAATAAAGTGACGCATGGTTTGGCAAAATACTCCCTGCCAAAGGAGAATGACCGACCTCCAAAGCACTTTAAAAATGGCCGAGCACACCCCAATACAGAGCAGGCGAGCGTTGACCTGAAGTCAGGTCTGGAGCCCCCTTCCACACACAAAAAAAAACGTAAACAAACTCCCGCTAGACGTCTTACCCTGCATTCTTTCACAAAGGGACTTTCAAGCTTCTACACATACCATCCAATGGCATAAAATAAGTGAGGAAAAAACACATCTCACATCACGCTCCTGACTTCAATTAACCACCCACACGGGTCGCAGTCGAATCACATGAAGTGTTCTATCATTCAATCATATCAAACCATCACCGCCCATATGCGGCGTGACAGCAGTAATCTCGGGCGTCAGAGGTTCAAACCCCACATTTGGCAGGGTAGCACAGAGTCAAATAGCGTTAAAACCTGCACCTCCGCTATAGTTTACGCCCGTCTAACACACGTAAGTAGAGCCCCTTTTAAATAGATGTCATTAGCCTGCATACCTTACACAGCGCATGTATATCTGCCCTTCCCCTAGAATATACTGGGAATTACCTATATTGCCAAATCCAATAAGTAACATGTATTTCACGATCGACCCCAAGGAAAATTATCCGGACAATAGTACGCAAACATATATGTATCACAAGGCATATTACATCTTGCCGCAATAACAAATATTACCTCATTGTCCGCTTTATATAAAGATACAAGAAAACAAATCTAACTACTCTTACCCGTAGATATCAAACAATCTTACTATGCAGCCTGATGGGCCACCATCAAATCCTATATGCATATTTACACGTTTAATTCTACTATCTCTGCGGGATACCTTAACTCTACCATACATCTAATAATTCATTGATTCACTTATCTTAATTAGTCTCCTCGTCTCTCCCTCCGGGTATGGCTAGCATGATTTAGCACATCATGATGGATGTCTCATCCAGGTTCGATCCTTGGAGTCCATTCTTCCTGTCCCACTGGTCCATAGTGCCGCCTTCTTCTTGAGGGATGCCTCGTTCAAGGTGACGTCTTTGCAGCCACGTTCTGAAGTTCTAGCCGCTCACTCCCCTCGGAATACCTCGACTTCTTACTATAATGAGAGATTCACTTTAACCACTACGCCACATTCTGGACATTTACATAGGTTGAGCTAGCACACAGCGCTAACACCTTGCAATGCACACTCCTCGTCCTCCCTTCACATATAACTGCGTATTCGCTAACTTGTGTACTGTACCACAAACTATTTTCTGCTCTAGAAACTATCTCCTCAGTTCTTGTTTTTACACCTGCTTAATTTGGATTCAACATTCTATCAGAGAATAAATATAGACCTCCACAGTCTATTGTCCACACTTCCTCGGCACCTCGGGAGCTTCGCCCCTACCGCTATTTAGTCGAGTCTGCACGTACAGCTTTCTATGGTTACTGATAGCATTAAGCACACGCGATCTCATTGATAAGTATCTGAATATAGCGCCACCTACAGGTCCACACCTGTCTCCGTAAGTCTCCTATCCACTGGATCAAAGTTATCGCACTGTAATACTTAATCGCACTGTAATAATTATACACTGTCTTTGTTCTGAACAAAGGGTTTCTGGAGCAATCTAGGCAGACGTGCGACGCGTGCCGGCAGCAATATGATAGTCAACTGGATGATCTCCCCCCATATCACACAGCTTTTATATGAGGACGCACACCTCAGGACGCCAGGGGAAGTCCCGAGAAACAACTTGAGTCTGGAATGTGGCCACTACAGAGTTTCCCACGGTGGTTCTGCTTGGAACATAATTATTGATCTACTCCTATGTTAATAATCTTAGATGTATCTACCGTTTCATAAAATTCTAGTAACCATTTCCATCTTTTTAATTTCTTGAAAAACCTTCAATTACGGGAATTACGGCCCAATTTCCGTGATGTGGTGGGCCTGTCTGCTCCCGCTAAAATCTCTGTTAAGATGGCAGGTCTCTCCCTCCAACACAATCCCATCTCTCTTCTCTCTTCCTCACATGTTCTTTCTTCGTCACACCTGACGCCGCCTTGCCTCGGGAAATCACCTTCTCGATTCCCGCTCTCTGTATAGCATCACGCCCTCACAACAGCGCCCTACTGAAAAAATTATTACTGCGTTAAATATCCATGCTTGCAGTCAGATATAATGGTACAGTATGTTAGCAAAAAACACGAAGATCCCTAGGTTTGATATCACCAAACTCAAAGAAGACAGCACTAGTTACCAAGAGAGGCTGATTCATAATACCAACAGGATTAACACATCTACAAAATGGGATCAACTTAGGGATGCCATAACAGTAGCGGCTCAGGAAACAATCCCCAATAGACCTAAAGGGAACAAGCATCCGTGGTGGTCCAGCGAATGTGATAAAGCTATAGAAGCTAGGCGGCTAGCGTGGATCAAATGGAATGTACATAAGAACGAAGCTAATTTACAAGCCTTCATTGCACAGAGGAAAACTACGTCGAGCATCATAAGAGGGGCCAAGAGGAAGCACAACCAGGAACTGATTAAGCAAGCAGAGGAGGATTTTGTAAGGAACAACTCTAGAGATCTATACAAGGGCCTCAAGCAACAAACAACCCAATTCGCTTCCCCTGCTTTACATCTCCAGAGACCAGATGGATCGCTGTGTCTTAATGACAGCGATTGTACCAAGACCCTAGCTAACTACTTCAAAGGACTCTTAAATGCAGAAGAACCTATTGAACGTCTCCAAGTTACAGAACCAACTAACCCCAATACTGAGTTTATCCCTCCTCCAACGTATGAAGAAGTCAGAGATGTAATTAAATTACTCAAGAACAATAAAGCTTCTGGAGAAGACGGGATAGTAGCAGAAATGCTAAAACATGCCGGAGAACACACCTTCAGGAGCATACATAAAGTAATTCTGGACATATGGACTAGTGAGAGGCTCCCAGATGATTGGACGTCAGCCATTATCCATCCAATCCACAAGAAGGGAAGCAAAACAGATCCCAGTAACTACAGAGGAATATCACTCCTTGCTGTTACCTATAAGATATTTTCCAAGATTCTGGAACGCCATGTCACAAGACAGTTGGATAAAGAGTTAGGAGAATATCAAGCAGGGTTCAGAGCATCGAGGTCCTGTACCGAGCAGATACAAAATCTGAAGACCATCCTTCAATACAGCAAATCAAGAGCTCGACAATGGGTAGCTATATTTGTCGACTTCCAGAAAGCATACGACTCAGTAGATAGAATTACTCTTTACAATACATTAAGAGAACTAGGACTTAACGACAAGATCAACAGGCTGGTGCAAGCAACCTTGCACAATACCACAGCCAGAGTAAAGTTTAGAGGACAACTCTCGGAGAGTTTCGCCATTAAAACAGGGGTGAGACAAGGAGATGGCATCTCATGTATAGTATTTAACTGCGTTCTGGAAAAGATAATTAGAGAGTGGATGAGATTCCTTCCAGAGAACACTGGATTACGGATGGGGATTAAAGCAGACAACCTGAGGATACCATGCCTAGCCTTTGCAGACGATCTGACTTTATTGGCAAATGACATACAGGAGGCTACTACTCAGCTCCAAACACTGCACTCAATAGCGGCTAAAACGGGTCTTTTGATCAACATAGGAAAGACCGAGTTTGTTACTAACATCAAAGATGCCCCTGGAAAGATGAGAGTCAGTGATAATATCTACATCAAGAGAGTCAAAAGTGTAAAGTACCTTGGGGAATGGTTCTCAGAGGACCTCAGCGAAACAATGGCTCTTGAACACAGGAGACTCAAACTAGATAAGGCTTACCATGCCTGTAGAAAGCTGTATGCTTCAAAAAATCTGTCGATGAATGTCAAACTAAGACACTACAATGCAGTAATCAGACCGTCAGTCCTCTATGCAGCAGAGTGTCTATATTTAACTAAGAAGACCCCACTAAGAGCCCTCGAGGTACAAGAAAGAAAGTTCCTGAGACGGATAGTGGGACCAAGAATTTTACCAGATGGAAGCCGATGGTATCAACCAAATCGTGAGCTATATAAACACCAAGAAAATCTCATAGATGCCATCAGAAGAAGGCGACTGGCTTTTTACGGACACCTATCCAGAATGGACTCAAATAGATTATCTCATAGGATCTTCAAGGCTGCTAACAAGGGCAAAGCTACTGGGTTCGTGTGGATGAAGCAAGTGGAGAAGGACCTTTCGGAACTCCACATAAATCAAAACGACATAGCTGATCGGAGTAACTATCATACAACTCTTAAAACTAAATCCTTTGCAACATCCCTCACAGAAGTTACCCACAGACCAAAAGACGAGACCAGGAAATGGTCTGAGGAACGTAAGATTGAATTTAGCCGGAAAATGAAGGACTACTGGGCCATCAGGAAAGCTCGAGGTACCAACAAGAAAACAGCTGCCAAACCAGCCGCTAAGAACACCAATTGTGGCAAACAACGACGATGACTTCAAGAAACAGCTAAAACACAAGCACCGTGGTCCATAGATGGCCCTAACGAATTAAAAAAAAATTAATGAAGGCAGGTCTTTACCTATATAAAGATTCATCTAAGGATACACCTATGTTAAAAATTTCAGACCTTTGCGTGCCGTAGATTCGGCTGGGCATCGCACACACATAAACAGAGACAAATACTTCCGGATATCATACACTGGGGACCGAAAATGGCTTCCTACATCACGGACTAAAAATGGCTCCTTGACTTGTATCACCTATCTTATGTACGTTGCCTAGCGACAGTTAATCTATCTATTTAATCCTGGTGACAGCACGTTCTATTGACATATCCCGACACACGTATTCCGTCGGTTTTATCGTTCATAACTCACAAACAAAAGTGAAAATTAAAAATACGGCTTCAAGGTGCATTTGGACCCCCCTTCCATCTACCTAGGCCTACGTTAAAAATTGCACATCTCTGCGTGCTGTAGATTTGGCTGAACATCGCGCACAGATAGACACTTTTATTATTATAGATAGAAGAAGATAGAAGAAGGCCTTCAGTTCAGATGTTACCGGTTTCGATTCCCAACCGAGTTGAATATTTTAATGGCTTCTGATTAATTCTTCTGGCTCAGGGACTGGCTATTTGTGTTTGTCCCAACACTTTCCTCTTCATATTCAGACAACACATTACACTACCATCCACCACATAAACATGTGATAGTGATCATATCCCGCCACATAGGATTGGCGTCGGGAAGGGCATCCGTCCGTGAAAGAAGGACAAATCCATATGTGCGACATAGTTCGCACCCGTGACCCCACAGAAGTCGTAAAAGCGGTGTAGAATAAGATATGAAATACATGCATATGTATAAAATAGTAGGAGACAGATATATTGACACTGGGGGCTATTTTATGAGAAAGCCCGCAGAAATAAATTATTATTCATGATCTCATGACACAAGTGTAGTTTTGAATTGGTTTTGTTTCAGGATAAATGTTAAAATATTCGCATGACTATTCAATACAGACTCCATAGTGAGCCAATGTGCTAATGAAATGTACTGTAATATTTTCAGGACGAATGGAGTTCTCTTCAGTCATTATAACCTTATGTCTTCTCGTTGGTATTCATTCCTTGATACCTCCAGTGCAACATACTCCAGAAAGTAAGTCTTTAGTTCAATGCTTGATGGAGATGGCGAGATTATACTTCACATCCGAGTCGATGGTGGTATCAGTTCCTGACAGCTCTTCGGATATCGCGGGTGTGACAACTCCTCTTCTGCACAAACTACAGCAAGAAGAACGGTGGCAACTTCAGATCTACCATCCTAAAGAGCATCGGAATACAGAATCTCCAATGACCAGATTCAAGAGTTGCATATTGTTCTTGAATTGCGATAGCACATCAGCAACAGTTCACCAGGTTATCAGTCAGCTGGAGAGACTACAGCCTTTATCTACATGGAACGTCACAGCTCTATTTGTAGTTGTTCCACTGGAGACATCACTGCTTGCAACAGTGAATGAACCACTTCTCCATTCTATTCTAACTGCGTTCTGGACGAAGAACGTTCTAAATGTTGTGGTGTTAGCCAACTCTTCTCCTCAACGTGGACACCTTACGTTCAATTTCATCACATATACATGGTTCCCATATTCTCCACACAACCTCTGCAATAGTGCGGTAGGAGATGTAGTTGTTGTTGGTGAATGGATGAAGGAAATTAACACCTCAGGAAAGTTCTGGCATAAAGGAAATTTGTTCCCTCAAAAGATTCCAAATGATCTCTATATGTGCCCAATTTCTGTATCAACATCACATTATCCTCCATATATTGTGAATTCTTTACATCAGAAAGAGAAAGTTGAGGACCAAAATTCGTACGAAACAGGGATTGAGATCTTATTGCTTGAACTGATCGCCGATAAACTTCGGTTCACCGTAGAGTACCATGGCCCTCCTCCAAACACTGTGTATTTGCGTGGTGCTTTCGACTCTAAAACTCGTACTTGGTCTGGTATGTATGGTCAACTGCATTCGCGTTCGATCAATGTATCTATCTACTCCCACTTAATATCGCAATTAAAAAACACTCACTTTGATCCCAGTGTCCCTTATATGATTGAGAGCTTCACTTGGGCTGTACCCAAAGCTAAATTGTTGCCTGAATGGCAAAGTTTGGTCAATGTATTTTCCCCTATGCTATACCTGCTCGTACTCGCGACGATACTTCTGGCTACAGCTGTGTTCCTTTCTCTTTCTGTGTTAGATCGAAAGTGTCTTTCGAAACACGAAATTGTACGAAGTGATATCCGTAAATTCCAACAATTGTACTACTCCATTAGTACGGCTTGGAACACTTTACTCGGAGTAGCTGCAACTGTAACACCAACAACACCAAACGTACGATCGTTTTTCATCTTTTGGGTATTTTATTCTCTCATAATCAACACTGCTTTCCAGTCCTTCCTCGTGAGCGTTCTGGTCACTCCCAGATATGATATTCAAGTAAGCAATGAAAGAGAAATACTAAACGCAAAGTTATATGTTGGCTATCATTCGGCGTTTGATCATTTATTTGAAGATCCAACGCGACCAGACTTGTTGGAAATACTGAGAGTAAGGGAGGATAATCAAAATGACACAGCCATGCTTGATAAAGTGGCAAAGACCGGAAAAGCTGCCACTGTAGCTACAAGAAGATACATAGAATACGTCAACAGCTTCCAATATCTGGATTCTAAAGGACGGCCATTAATGTACGCCTTTGATTACGACGTAGAAAGCTTTCGTGTTGGTATGTATATGACGAAAGATTTCCCTCTCACCAATAAATTCAATAAGATTATAGTGAGAGTTCTAGAGATTGGTTTAATCGAATTCTGGTTGAAGAATATAACTACAGAAATGAGGCTAGAATATGCAGCGAAAAGTTCGGAGAGCAACTCTGATTTGAAAGTTCTAACAGTCGCTCATCTTGAAGGACCTTTCTATCTGCTAGTTTTAGGTTGTTTACTAGCTCTAGTAGCTTTCCTGGTGGAATTATTATACGTTAGAACTGTAATTCACATTCAAAAATGGACATTACACTTTAGTAAACTATAGCAAGTTAATATTACTGACCAAGGAATGTTCGCAAAGTGTAATGCTGAATAAGACGGGACGCTCAGGTTCAACGGTGTGTTTTTTTTTTTACTAATCAAGGGAATCAGCACAGCAGTGGTCTAAGCCAGGGGGTGCCCATAGGAGCAACTCGAACCGAGGGCTTATTTACGGCAGGCTAGTGGTGTCACTACAAGCGATAACCAGAAGCAAGCGATGGATTCAATTTATCTTAACATTGCAATATGGACACGGACACACACGACAGGTGCTAAAGAAGAGAAGTTTGATTGAAGACGTTCCCAAAACAAGGATATAACCAACAAGTTTTTGAAAACGCGAAATTCCAGTGGAAATATGGTTTATCATCACGTCTCTACGCTGTACATTTGAACTTCAAGCTGGTGTACAGCCAGCAGAACTTTGTTCTCCGTGGTGTAAGGATGGAACATTAGTGCTTGTGTTGGTTCATCACCATTGTAATAGATCATTTAAATAAAGGCCACAGACGAAATCACATCTGCAGTTTGAAATATTTTCTTGATAGTTTCATTGTTATTGTTATGTTTATTATTACACAAACATTATTTACTATCAATTCATGATGTATAATTTGAGGTTATGCCGTGTAATGAATTACCGTATATAAACACTCACTCAATGTGTTTCAAAAGGAACCGTGCCTTTTCTTCATCAGGAGAAACAGAGAGAAGAAGCATGACGCATCAAAGGTGGAAAGCAACAAGGAACTTCAAATGGTGCCCTAAGATGTAATAGGGACGCCATTTTTGTCCCATGCTAGGGAAAACGAATGGCAACAGCAAAGCATCTTTTCAGAATGGTTCTGATAATAGGTAGTCATGATTCACTGAGGTTGTAGCATGTATCGCGGTTGAAATTATCTGGGCATTTACGTATTTCAACCGCCTCTCTGATAATTATGGGGCGATATTGTGTTATACGTGCAAGAACATCCACTCCTTGAAACATGACATCAAGACCAGGTGTTAGTGCATTATCAGCAACAGCTGATTTATCAGGCTGGTTGAGTCTGATACTCCTGTTGTGTTCCTTAATGCGAGTTCTCGAAGTCTGTCCAATATAAACCTTTCCAAAAGTACAGGGAACTCTGTTAATACCAAGTTGTTGCAGTTTAGGCAAACTGTCCTTAGTTGGTCACAGGAGTTGCCTAATCTTTATTGAAGTTCTAATTAAAGTTCGTACATTGTACCTATATAAGATTTTAGCAATGCGATCCGTCATGTTACGTATGTAAGGTAGGTAAGCAGTTCCTTTTACATCTTTCGTCTTAACAGACGTCCGATTATGTGTCGGGTTCAGAACCGTAAAGATCAAAGCTTTGCTGTAACCGTTGTTCTCAAAGGTGGCTCTCAAGGTGTTAATTTCCTCTTGTAGAGCTGACACTTCACAAATCCTCCTGGCCCTGGTAGTTAGAGTTGTAAGGATACCATATTTCTGGGCAGGATGGTGGTGATAATCTGCGTGGAGATATCTATTGGGGTGTGTAGGCTTACGATAAACGCTGTGTGCTAAGGATCTCTCCTCTTTTTGGTGACGAGAACATCTAGAAATGGTATTTTGCCATCAGATTCCATTTCCATGGTGAAAGAAATGGAAGGGTGCTGGCGATTAAAGTGATCAAGGAAATGACCAAGATTGTCTTTAGCTTCCGTCCAAACAACGAACGTATCATCCACATAATGCCACCAGACCTTCGGTTTGCAAGGTGCCGACGACAAAGCATTCTCTTCAAAGTTCTCCATGAAGAAATTAGCCACAACAGGAGAGAGAGGGCTTCCCATGGCCACACCATCTCTCTGTTCATAATATTCTCTATTCCATAGAAAGTAGGAGGAGGTCATGCAGTGATAGAAAAGTATTGCGATGTCTTTAGTAAAAGTATAATTAATGAGAAACATAAAACATAACACCATCAATAGGTACTCTCGTAAACAGAGACCCCACGTCTGTTAACTTCTTTAACTTCTCAACGAAGTGTGTGGAATGCATAGTATAAGGAGGGGTGTCACGCAGGAGTGGCTGAAGTAGACTACCTATTTGTTATAATTTGTGTTCGAAATGTATGTATAGGATTTCTCTTCTGTTATATACAAGACATACTTACAGATTATTTTCCGCTGTATCACTTCCTTGTTCATACATTATTTTAAAACCTTAAGTTACGACAATAAAATATCGCTTTTAATAGATGAACTCATTTGTACACTTGAATATGTAATTGCTTCATTTGGTGTGTACCATGAAATAAACCCCAAAATAATTTTCCTCCCTCCTGAGATTATTTATTTATTTATTTATTTATTTATTTATTTATTTATTTATTTATTTTTTATTTATTTATTTATTTATTTATTTATTTATTTATTTATTTATTTATTTATTTATTTATTATGGCTTCTTTCATGTGGCGAAGTTAGGGCACACGGCCCTCTCTTACACTTAACCACAATACAACAAATAATATTAAGGTTGCCTATTACTAATTATACTAATTTTACTACTTATACTATTCCCTAAATTAAGCTTAAGTTACACACCCACACAATATGCAGATTATTAGCTCGTTACTTCAGTCCGCTTTTCTATCTCACACAGACACTTGCGCACACACACTTACAATGTACACACTTTTCAACTACCCTTACGTTTACATTATATGAAACTAAGAGAAACAATTTTTATTTTTACAATTACCAATTTACAATTACCAATATAATGATTTGTTGGTAACATCCATATTCCGAGCAGGTCTTCAATTCCGGAAATGGATTGAGAGGAAAATTATTTCTCTCAACAAATGTGTGAAAAGCCGATATGCTTGACATGTGATATTTTCATCGGCAAAGAGAAATATCAGGTAGAACGACAGAATGAAAGCAAACACCGATACGCATGATTCAGTCGAAGAAACTTAACACCTCATGGCAAAGTCACAAATGTCAGATATATCGTTATAAGGAAAATGCCCTTTTATTTTGTAATGTAGGGTTATAATTGCGACACATTTATTATATTCCTTGTAAAATTATATGTTATTGTTATTGTAAAATAGGGCTATACCTGAAATTATTGGAAGAATTTATTCTAAATCAATAAAATACTTTGCAGAATAACATTTTACGTTTAATGAATTTGTTACCACTCCACGCTTCCTACCACGTCATATCTTGACGTCTTATGCCCCGAAGCAAGCTTCAGGACAGATACTTCGTATACCTGGTTTATTTTATAGCACTGAGAAGGCAAGTAGGCGAAGATGATGGACTGTGTATCAATCTGTCAAGAGGTTCATCGTGAAGAGATATGCTTCTTTTATAGCATAGCGCAGCTGGTGCAAGTTAAGCGTCTGTTTTGATCATTTGGTGAACCCTAGAGATGACTGTTGGAGATGTAGTTCTCTATCAGTTCCAGTAATGCACTGATATGACCTGTTAAGCTACGCAAGAAATAAATATCACATGGAGTGTGCGTTCTGGGTGACAGGGTGGTCATTTCAAATAGGCTATCTTGTTTCTGAAAGTGGTTCTGTTGTGGGTGTCTTGAACCATGATGTTCATTCCTTGTAAGCCCCTCTTTGTATTAAGAAAACTTTTGTCAATAGAGTTTCCTTTCCTACTGCGCTTGTTGAAATTTTTCAATAAATTCTTACTGAATCTGTCGTCAGGCATTCATGAAATATGTACAAAGAATTTAACACTTCATTTGCGTATGGTATCCGAAATTCTGCTGCATGATTTATATGTTTCTTTGTTACAACGCAATCGGTATGTGTCAGCACAATTTTTGGTCCGAGAATTTTTCTTAATCTCTGTTTCCTTCTTCTCTATTTCTTCAAAGTCTTTTCTGGTTGTTAATTCTAGGCATTCTGAAGCATACACACACTCTGGTTGTATTACTGTCTGATGCTGACTCAATAGACTACCGTGATGAGACCTGCTATTCCCTAGGAAGAGAAGGAAGCTGATGACCGTCGTATTATAATACGGGTGACAGTGGGGGTAAGAAAGGACTATATTATTGGAAAGGTACTAGCCGTATACCTTTAATTGGGTACTTAGCAGTAGAAAGTTCCATGGAGTCGGGCTGATGATCATTAAGCTCCAACCACTTTTTGCACCTCCCTGGAGATATGAGAGATGGACATTGCTTCTGGAGTACTTCTTATATCTTTGTTCTGATATACTTTGACGCTTCACATAGCCTATTATTACGATGGACTCGGTACACCATAAGGTATTTTATGCCTTACTGCCAGGTTTTAATGAAGCCGCCCCTAACCTGGAGAACAGACCTTACCGACTTAGTGAACGAATCGTACCCATGATATTTCATTGTAATGTTCATCATAAATGGAGGATGATAATAATTGCTTTCACGCAAATCAACAGTAATGTTAGCGGTAAATTAATACATACCATAATTACTAGAAAAATATACGTACGCACCTACGGCGATTATTTCGCTGTAGACAAGACTCTCCCCTGTGGCATTCCGCTATAACATGCAGTCTTTTATTTCCTTCTCGAGGTCCAGGGCTAGTACCGACGAATAGCTGTGCTATGTCTGTGAATTCTTAATATCTTTTCCCATCATGACTAGCGCGAAAAGTTCAAAATGGAGGTGGAAAGTATATCGTAAATAACACAAAAATGCCTATTGTTGAAAGAAAAATAGCATGATCCCTGGTCCAGTAATGATATTAATTAATGAGTTCAACAATTCGCCCCGCCAAGTAACATAAAGAAAAGCAAAGAAGTTCAAAGAAGATAAGTGAACAAATACATCTCATGCAAAAGTGTTGCATGAACAAAAGACATACTGAAGCTCTGTGACGTAGTAGAATTCGTAGTCGTAATGCAGCAAAGTGTGTATGAATACATTTCTCTAGTGACAGTGGTATTTATTGATTTAACGCTAATTTTACTCTTGATTTGCGTAAAAGCAATTGTTATCTTCCATTTAGGACTAAAATTATAATGAAATTTCATGGTTACGATTCGTTCACATAACCTACGCGACCTTCTGGGTTTCATTGGCGATTCCACTGGAGGACTAGCACCTACATAAAAAAGCTCCTCTACCCTAAGTCGTTGGCTCTTTTAGTGTGGGGTAATCTACCGCCGCCCAACACTCGGCGTTCAGTCGCTGGCTGGATGATTCACTCCAACACTGGCCAGACAGCTATTGATAAAAAATTGTCTCTGACAAACAATTTAACGGATTTATTTTTGATAATTAAATCGAAGGAACAAGTAATTTCTGATCGATCTTTAACAATACTGTAGATCGACGGAAAAGTTTAAATTACCACTCTGAGAAATAAGGCAGAAACAGGTTCCAAGAAGGACATTCCAGGAATAAATGAACAAGGGGAGTATGTATGTGAGGATCTTCAAAAGGCAGAAGTATTCAGTCAGCAGTATGTAAAGATTGTTGGTTACAAGGATAATGTCGAGATAGAGGAGAAGACTAAGGCCAAAGAAGTAATAAAATTTACATATGATAACAATGACATTTACAATAAGATACAAAAGTTAAAAACTAGAAAAGCGACTGGAATTGATCAGATTTCTGGGGATATACTAAAGACAATGGGTTGGGATATAGTACCATATCTGAAGTACTTATTTGATTATTGTTTGGTCGGAGGAGCTATACCCGATGAATGGAGAGTTGCTATAGTTGCCCCTGTGTATAAAGGAAAGGGTGATAGACATAAAGCTGAAAATTACAGGCCAGTAAGTTTGACATGCATTGTATGTAAGCTTTGGGAAGGCATTCTTTCTGATTATATTAGACATGTTTGTGAAATTAATAACTGGTTCGATAGAAGGCAATTAGGTTTTAGTAAAGGTTATTCCACTGAAGCTCAACTTGTAGGATTCCAGCAAGATATAGCAGATATCTTGGATTCTGGAGGTCAAATGGACTGTATCGCGATTGACCTGTCTAAAGCATTTGATAGGGTGGATCATAGGAGACTACTGGCAAAAATGAGTGCAATTGGACTAGACAAAAGAGTGACTGAATGGGTTGCTGTATTTCTAGAAAATAGATCTCAGAGAATTAGAGTAGGCGAAGCTTTATCTGACCCTGTAATAATTAAGAGGGGAATTCCTCAAGGCAGTATTATCGGACCTTTATGTTTTCTTATATATATAAATGATATGAGTAAAGGAGTGGAATCGGGGGTAAGGCTTTTTGCGGATGATGTTATTCTCTATAGAGTGATAAATAAGTTACAAGATTGTGAGCAACTGCAACGTGACCTCGAAAATGTTGTGAGATGGACAGCAGGCAATGGTATGTTGATAAACGGGGTTAAAAGTCAGGTTGTGAGTTTTACAAGTAGGAAACGTCCTCTCAGTTTTAATTACTGCGTTGATGGGGTGAACGTTCCTTTTGGGGATCATTGTAAGTATCTAGGTGTTAATATAAGGAAAGATCTTCATTGGGGTAATCACATAAATGGGATTGTAAATAAAGGGTACAGATCTCTGCACATGGTTATGAGGGTGTTTAGGGGTTGTAGTAAGGATGTAAAGGAGAGGGCATATAAGTCTCTGGTAAGACCCCAACTAGAGTATGGTTCCAGTGTATGGGACCCTCACCAGGATTGCCTGATTCAAGAACTGGAAAAAATCCAAAGAAAAGCAGCTCGATTTGTTCTGGGCGATTTCCGACAAAAGGGTAGCGTTACAAAAATGTTGCAATGTTTGGGTTGGGAAGAATTGAGAGAAAGAAGAAGAGCTGCTCGACTAAGTGGTATGTTCCGTGCTGTCAGCGGAGAGATGGCGTGGAATGACATTAGTAGACGAATAAGTTTGAATGGCGTTTATAAGAGAAGGAAAGGTCACAATATGAAGATAAAGTTGGAATTCAAGAGGACAAACTGGGGCAAATATTCATTTATAGGAAGGGGAGTTAGGGATTGGAATAACTTACCAAGGGAGATGTTCAATAAATTTCCAATTTCTTTGAAATCATTTAGGAAAAGGCTAGGAAAACAACAAATAGGGAATCTGCCACCTGGGCGACTGCCCTAAATGCAGATCAGTATTGATTGATTGATTGATTGATTGAACTAAAGTGCCAATTTATGAAAAGTGTTAAGTCCTACGGACACTGAATTTGTGCTACGTTACATTTATTATTCACAGATCGGAAAACAATGTTCTTTACCGTATGTACTTCCTTGGCCAAATAGGGAATCATTGTTTTCGAGTGCCAAAGAACGTGTTGTGAGTTTCCTAACTCTCTTACTATCTTTTGAAACATATAAAACTGCATTTATATTGAAAAATCTGAATATCTGCATTTAAAATGGAAATTATGAAAATTAACATTCATTAAATAAAATACACACTCGTCGAACCTTGTACTCACACTTACTTGTTACCTGCTTACTTACACATACGTTATTTGAAGGGCGCCAGCTGTCACTCAGTACAGCAATAATAGAATGAGACTCTTGACTATCTCTAGGGTGTGGGGTAATAAGCTTACTTTTGACAACATACCATATAAGTTCTGGGAAAAGGAGATTGGCGTTCGGTTTCCCCATTAATTTTGAGGTTAAGATATTTTACTTTCATTGAAATAAAACTATGAATTCGTTTGATAGAACAATATATATTCTTTAAATAATATATCAAAAAATAGTGAGTCTTGTTGCGATAAAACAGATGAGAATGTGAAATTATGACATTGCAACTGAAAGAAACTAGGCATGAATTTGAATTCTTCTTGACCGGACATTTAACAATTTATACGAAATATTTCCCTCACTGATTCACTTGACTGTACCTTCAACACTTTTAGTGTAATTACGACGTAATCCATTGATCTGGTGTTTACTGTAGATGTGTCACGCCTAACTTGGTGATAAATCCTTGTGACTGCTTCTTCTCCATATCATCTGACTTCTTTGTAAGTCAATATGGTATTACCTCTTGGTAGGTTCTGGGTTGCCCTCTCTGACTTCATGGTAAGCCCTTGCGTCCGTGTCTTCCACTAAGTGACGGACCAACCATTTGGTCTCACTCTCTCAATGACCAATAATTAATGGCTCACTGAGTCTTCACCATCTCTCGTTCACACTGGTTGACTGACCAACTAAGGCCTCTTGATCTAGTAGACTTCTTCACTGTACTGCATCCGTATAACTAATGACTGACGCTACAATGTGCATCCACCTTTTATAGACGTTGGTTGACACAGCTACGTAATCTCCAGAAATAACAATGACATACTCCCACCTACGCGACAGATATTACATACAGTGGTGAAATAGCCCTGTGGCGGTCGACTCTCTGAGCGCATATTCTAAATAAATACGATGACATAGCCATGGCGCGGCGATGACTTGGCAGAATCGCCACTAATCTTGCACAATGTCCCAACGTCACATCCAATCTCTGATATATACAACAATTCTCACTGTACAGGTATTGAGTGTTATTCTACACATACGTATATATGCATACATCTAAGTACAATCTTGCAAGCAACAGGCAATTGCAAAATCGAATTGAATAAAACGGATAATTACAATAATAGTAACAATATCACAGATAACATAATAATACGGACATAATAATAATAATAATAATAATAATAATAATAATAATAATAATAATACAGATAAAATAATAAAAATACAGATATCATCTTGTAACGGGATTTGAACCGTTACAATTCGCCTCCCTCATAAATAAATCGAAGAACAAAGAATCGATTGATTTATGAACAAAATTATATATATAACACTGACACAGATAAACACTTTAAATGAGTATACAACAATAATTTTCTTTTTCAACATCCATACATTTTATAAAATATCAAAGGTATGAGAATTTTTCTCGCACATTGTCGTCGCAGATAACTGTCCAGTGTCCCATTCTCATACAATTCACAAGAGCATAGCCCTTAATTTAACACACACAAATAATTTTCAATCAATATACAACATTCTTCTCTCTTTTTAACATCGAAATATTTTGTGAAAATTCACTTATATGAGAACTTTTCTCGCATATTGTTATCGCAGGTAACTGTCCAATGTCCTGTTCTCAGTTTTGTCACACAGAACATGACAATGTAGCACTTATTCTTCCAACACACCAATACGACACTTGGTTCACACGCAAATCGCAGATTTTAGTTTTATTTTGCCAGTTTCTCACAAAAATTAATCATCTTAATCTTATCTCAACAAATCTCCCGTGAAGTACTTCTTTACATATATAATACTATAAATACCGACAATATCCCTTTCCTGATGTATTAAAAATATGCACACTTCGCGATACGGTTCACAATAGTGAAATACCCCTGATACAAAAGAACAACTACAACATATTTCCCGCCTCTGCAGACGATGAAATGGAACTCTGAGTAGCACTCTGTCACGCAAACTGAATCAATTTTGCCCTTATTAACTTATATATATATATCAATAAATCACATCCTTCTTGGTAGCAATAATTAAAGAATCAATACTATGGCTACAAGATGGTTCAATTATTCCGTAATCCAGCATAATGTTTATTTGTTCTTAGACTTCACTAGCATTTTTAAGTTGAATGGGGTACTTACCTCCCACAAATGATGAATGGTCACGTACAACAAATTTGTGTTCATATACGTGTTCTTCCTCACTTACCACTAAATACCTCTCGATGCTTACCTAACATCGAACACAATTACTCCTCCTGTAATTCACTCAAATTACCTCACGTCACTGCCTCATACCGACTATCCCTCGGATACTGGTCGTACAGGCACGTAACACACCCAACAAAACATTTCCTCTCACTAGGAACAACTTCACTTACCTCCCATATATTTCAAAGAACACACGTTACCAACACACTTACCTCAGACCATCATAATTAACACGTACTTCTTTGCCAGTTTCCTCATAGAACAAACACACATTACCTAAATCAAAGTCTACTCTACTTCCATGATTTGCAACCAAGTCAGCTCCTAAAACAACTGAATACACAAGTTCTGGTACAACAAGGCATGTCTGAAACTTACAATTATCTTTACTTATGATCGGTACCGCTATCATTTTATTTACTCACTTTGACTCACCCAACGGCTGTTATAAGATCTGATAGTACTTTCACTTACCTTCTTCATATCACAATTTCCATCATCGGAGTTACTACCTCACTACTTACGTCATATTCTCGGCATTACAAGTACTTACATCACTTAACAGAACACTTCTTACGTCGAACTTACTACTACCATTAATTACTTCACTATATGCGACTACGTCATTACTTAAATACCTCACTTAACATTACTTAGGTCACAATCACACTATTCTTAAATTTACTTTCACTACATAACTACTTATACTAAATAACAGTTCATCTACTACCTTCAGCCTGTCTACTTAACTTACCCGATTCCCTGAGAATCTGAAATACTCTGGCTCGATAACGACACCTTGATAACCTTCATATTCGGCTTATCATAATCCCTCTGATAACTTAAATCCGTACGCCTCCCATCTTCTGATTCTCTCTGATTACTCTTCTGACCTTCTCTCTCATAACTCAAATACATACGCCTCCCATCTTCCGATTCTCTCTGATTACTCTTCTGACTTTCTCTCTCATAACTCAAATACATACGCCTCCCATCTTCCGATTCTCTCTGGTTACTCCTCTGACTCCTCTCACCATTGACACAACGATTAATCCTCTGCTCATCATGATCACCCCCTCTCCTCTGATACACGGCTAATATTTTTCCCTCTCTCTCTACTATACTACTTTCCCCAGCTATCATGCGCTCTCTCTCTCGCGCGCGCCCTTCCACACATTCCTTCCAAAGCCTGTCAATGAAATTTTCTCTAAGTTCTCCCAAATTAGACATATTATCCCAGTACACTCGAAACCATATTTTACTTTTACCGACAAAAACATTCGACAAAATCTCCAACACGTATTCCCATTCAATAACATTATTCCTCAACTTACTTGCAAATCTCTTCTCAACTACTTTTACAAATTCTATCGAATTAAACTGTTTTCCAGAAAACTTGGTTAAATCACAATCCCTACTGAACAAACCACTCGCTATTACCACTTCTCTCGCCGTCTCACCTGTACCTTTCTGCCGTATCACTCCCTGGCAGTTCACAACTTCTTCTTCTTCTTCTTCTTCTTCTTCTTCCGCTGCTCTCTCAGAATTCTCTTCCACTATTCTCACGTCTTCCTGCAATTCTTCCTCTCTCTCTCTCACCTGCTGCGATAGCATTTCCTGTTCGTTCCGTAGTTCAGTGACCTCCACAAGTTTGCTTTCAATTTGTTCAATTCTACTAATCTGTTCCCTCGTATCTTCCCTAACTGCATTGTAAATTTTGTCCAGTCTTTTCTCGACTACCTCATGAATTTCTTCCCGATTACTCGAAATTTTATTACTTAACTCTTTGATATTCTCTGTACAAGTTCCTTTGACATGCTCAATTTGCGTATGAAGATCACTCCGACTCGACTCCATTTCTTCTCTAAGGTCAACACACTCTTTGTTTAACTTATTTTCTAACTTGCATATTTGACCAGTTACCTCTACTATCTTAGTATCTATTTTAGAATTAAGTGATTCACTTAACCCATCTATTTTATCATTGATCACATTAAAATTTTCTTTATTACTGCCAATTAATTCTTACATTTGTTTCTTATTATTTTCATTACTAATACCAATCATTTGTTCCATTTTATTACTTAGAGAGTTAATCTGTTTATTACAATTTTCATTATTATTACTAATTAATTCTTTCATCTCTTTCTTATTCTTTTCACTACTACTAATTATTTGTTGCATTCGTTTATTACTATTTTCGCTACTAATATCAATCTTTTCCTCCATTCTTTTCTGACTATTTTCACTGAGCTCGGTCATTCTGGCCATGAACAAATTAAAAAAATCTTGGTTCGTTCCCCCCGCGATTTCCTTTTGAGTTTCAGTGTGCTTTTCAATTTCTGCACTTTCCTGAATTAACTCAGAACCTTCCATCGTGCTCACCTGCTCCCTATTTTCAATCTCACCTTGGATGTCCGCAGAAGCAATGACCTCGTCGTCACATGACTTGTTATTGTCTTCCTTGTCCATCTTTGGTTCACTAGTGATAGTACGCGATCTCAAATTAATTTCCCTCTTCAAATCCCTTGACATATCCCCAAAATACAAATATATATCACAAAATTACAATCCTGACATTTATCGGTAATACTTCCGCTGGCTTAAATGCGCATACTCTTCCCAAATGAACCTATGATATGCTGTCTTTCAGAACAAATTCTGAATTTATTCGAGCACCACGTTGCGTCGACACTTTGTTATTTTCCTAACTCTCTTACTATCTTTTGAAACATATAAAACTGCATTTATATTGAAAAATCTGAATATCTGCATTTAAAATGGAAATTATGAAAATTAACATTCATTAAATAAAATACACACTCGTCGAACCTTGTACTCACACTTACTTGTTACCTGCTTACTTACACATACGTTATTTGAAGGGCGCCAGCTGTCACTCAGTACAGCAATAATAGAATGAGACTCTTGACTATCTCTAGGGTGTGGGGGTAATAAGCTTACTTTTGACAACATACCATATAAGTTCTGGGAAAAGGAGATTGGCGTTCGGTTTCCCCATTAATTTTGAGGTTAAGATATTTTACTTTCATTGAAATAAAACTATGAATTCGTTTGATAGAACAATATATATTCTTTAAATAATATATCAAAAAAATAGTGAGTCTTGTTGCGAAAAAACAGATGAGAATGTGAAATTATGACATTGCAACTGAAAGAAACTAGGCATGAATTTGAATTCTTCTTGACCGGACATTTAACAATTTATACGAAATATTTCCCTCACTGATTCACTTGACTGTACCTTCAACACTTTTAGTGTAATTACGACGTAATCCATTGATCTGGTGTTTACTGTAGATGTGTCACGCCTAACTTGGTGATAAATCCTTGTGACTGCTTCTTCTCCATATCATCTGACTTCTTTGTAAGTCAATATGGTATTACCTCTTGGTAGGTTCTGGGTTGCCCTCTCTGACTTCATGGTAAGCCCTTGCGTCCGTGTCTTCCACTAAGTGACGGACCAACCATTTGGTCTCACTCTCTCAATGACCAATAATTAATGGCTCACTGAGTCTTCACCATCTCTCGTTCACACTGGTTGACTGACCAACTAAGGCCTCTTGATCTAGTAGACTTCTTCACTGTACTGCATCCGTATAACTAATGACTGACGCTACAATGTGCATCCACCTTTTATAGACGTTGGTTGACACAGCTACGTAATCTCCAGAAATAACAATGACATACTCCCACCTACGCGACAGATATTACATACAGTGGTGAAATAGCCCTGTGGCGGTCGACTCTCTGAGCGCATATTCTAAATAAATACGATGACATAGCCATGGCGCGGCGATGACTTGGCAGAATCGCCACTAATCTTGCACAATGTCCCAACGTCACATCCAATCTCTGATATATACAACAATTCTCACTGTACAGGTATTGAGTGTTATTCTACACATACGTATATATGCATACATCTAAGTACAATCTTGCAAGCAACAGGCAATTGCAAAATCGAATTGAATAAAACGGATAATTACAATAATAGTAACAATATCACAGATAACATAATAATACGGACATAATAATAATAATAATAATAATAATAATAATAATAATAATACAGATAAAATAATAAAAATACAGATATCATCTTGTAACGGGATTTGAACCGTTACAGTGTAATGGATTTGTACGTTACGTACAACTACCAATTGTAACATCACTATAGGGGTAACGCAAATGTAAATGTAAATGTAAAGAAAATCCCAGAAAATGTATATAAGTGGGCGGTGGAATGAAAATAAGAGGGACTCAATGGTAGAGAAAGAGGACCGTCAGGACCGATGAACATAAGGGCAAAACAACGTAATGGAATTTCACATAACAACTTTTTCCCTTTTCGAACCAGCGGTAAAGTGTAGCAATTTATGCTCTAGCAAGAACAATTTGGTAAGATTTTTGAGTACAAATAGAGAGACTGTACAGTGAAAATGGAGTGTACAAATAGATATACATTAATTTAAGATATAACAATTTGATAAGATTTTTAACTACAAATTGAAAGACCATAGAGTGGTGTGTAAAAATAGATATCAATAAATTCAGGATATACATTAATTCTCAAATGACAGCTGATAACTAAGAGGAATACCAACAAAAATGAGTTAATATATTTAAAGCTTACATATGAATAATAAACTTTCCAAATATTTTCATTTAAGCTAAAAGCAATGTTAATAGTAACAAGCTGCTTGATAAATGCAATGGTGGGTAAGTAGGTGATACACACAAAAACCATTACAAGCAATCAAAGTACATGTTTAGGAGAAATTGGTTATAAGAACTTACCTTAACATAAGTGTGTGTGAAGACGTAACTGGTGAATAGAACACTTATTCAAGGGATCATAGTACATGGTTAGAATTAACAGTGATCGACCAAGTTCCTTAACAACACGAGTGTGCGAAAAGATGTGAAACATGAATATACAAAGCTAGTACAATCTATGGTATAAATGGTTAGGATGGGAAAAAGTCAGACGTATAGAGGTTATGGTTGACGGCCACTCAGTTCCATATTGTAATTTGACATCGATAAAGCAAAATGTCAGCGGGAGGGAGTGGAGGAATAAACGTTGAAACACATCGTGCCCTTTTCAAGGCATGTGTGGCGGTGATCCTCTTGTAGACTCTTGCCTCGGCTGCTGCTGAAAAATAAAAATATTCACCGTTCACGTAGATTCTTACCTCAGGCGTGGTGTGTCCATTGTTTCCTCGTACTTGGCCTGATGTGAGGGTGGAAAGAAATAACTACGGATCAAGCTAGCTACGAATAACGTTACCCAAGACTAACACAAATTAAATGAACAGAATTTATTAACTAAAGCAAAAGAAATTAAGCAAAAATCATGTAAATTTAACCTTTAGTGAAATACACTGGATTAATTGGCATTAATTAACAAAAGTACTGGATTAAATGGAATTAACTAATAAAATAACTGGATTAAACGGAATTAACTAATATAATACCTGGCTTAAATGGAATTAACTAACAAACCAAATTGATTAATTCCAAATTAAATAACAAAACGAATGGATGAACTCATACTCGTCGACAGGAACCCTACTTGAAATCTATATTTACAAATATTATACGACACTGTCAACCTAGCGTTCATTAAAAACAAAGGAAAATCAAACCTAAACTACGCCTATAATGAATTCAATAAAACGATCTCCGCGTAACTTTTATGCGAATTGAAAATTGAAATTAATCATGGCCAATTAATTAAATATTTTTACTGAATAATACAAGTCCTCACGCAATATCAAAACAAATTGAGTCGAAGATTATTTAAACTCACGCGGTTATAATTGTATTATTACCTTTTACAGACGCTGAGGTGCTATTGGTGGCAATCAATCTAAATAATTAATTTTACTCATAACACATAACACAAAATTTCAATCTAGAAATTAAATATTTCCTCAACAATAACAAAATAACCACCCCGCTCAACGGCTTCGTTATTATCTCGGTCCATCCTCTCTTCATTGGAGTATCTCTGAGTAACTCATCATCCCTGCTATTATTTCGCGTATTCAACAACTCGTCTCCATTTACATATTCTCGACGTAGACCTGAGCTCCAATTCACTTGAGCTAATAACTTGATTTACTGGCATATCCAGCCTCTCTTATATATTTCAACGTAGATTTGAGCTCCCTTCATTTGAGCTAATAACAACATTTCCCATATTTATCTCATTATTTCAACGTAGACTTGCTCTAATTCACTTGAGCTAAATAACTTCACAGATTCACTTTCTCGTCCTCTTAACCATAAGGCAAAATTCATTTAATATACGCGTCGTGGTCCTTTGGACTCTATTCTTTTAATTCTTAATTATATTCAGGGATGCCACTTCGTACTCTTGGTCATCTATTCCATCTTTCATTTCGGACCTCCAGATCAAAATACATTTCAACATTTATATCTCTGCAAGTCAGCAATGGATTCCTACTTCTATTTAAAACATGATTGCCTACCAATAGACTTAAGCTCTCTAAATCCCATTTACGTCAAAATAATGAAATCTATCCGTTTACCTTCGAAATTCGGAATATTATTATTTATTCAAAGACATCAGATTATTATTATTATCGTTATCCACAAAATACCGTACTATTATTATTATTAATATTATTATTATTATTATTATTATTATTATGCATTCCAACACATCGTAGATACCTTATTGCTTAATTAAATACGCTCCCTCAGCTGAATTTAATGTGCCTTTCAAGCAAAATACCTTTATTATTATTATTATTATTATTATTATTATTATTATTATTATTATTATTATTATTATTATTATTATTATGCATTCCAACACATCGTAGATACCTTATTGCTTGATGAAATACGCTCCCTCAGCTGAATTTAATGTGCCTTTCAAGCAAAATACCTTTATTATTATTATTATTATTATTATTATTATTATTATTATTATTATTATCTCCAACTGGTCAGCAATTATTGTGGACTTATCACTGTGATCAATTATTTATCCGATTCATATCAATTACACAAACTTGTAAAATTTAACAACTCAGGATTAACTTTTACTTCCTGCACCTTTATTATTATTATTATTATTATTATTATTATTATTATTATTATTATTATCACAGTGCTAAAACTCCTTCAACCATAATACTGTTATTATTATTCAGGGATAATAAGCGTTAGACATCAAAATTTATAAACACTCGATGAAAATTTACACTGATGCAAACAGATTATTATTATTATTATTATTATTATTATTATTATTATTATTATTATTATTATTATTATTATTATTATTATTATTATTATTGTTATTGTACCGGGCGGTACACCTCCACACCGCTAATTTAAAATTTTGCGCCAGTTGAAACTCCTCTGCTGGAGAAAGTCTGAACTTTATTTAAGGTGTTAATTTTCAAGTTTCTCAGAAGATGTCACTACTTGGAAATTTTGAAGTTTCTGAACTGGGTCGTTTTCGATGTATTTTTGTTTTACCTGTAGTAAGAAGTGTGAACTTTCTCTTCTAGAGGACACTACTGAAGAACTACAATGGTGCACCCTAGTGTGAAGTGAAAGAACTATGCTTTTGGAGAAATTTTGAATTCATAAGTTTGTTCTTTGTTAAATTTCTTTCAGTCATTGTTTAAGTTGGCAATATTAACCCTTTCTTTCCCCTTGTTTTGAATTTAGCCAATCCCGAATTTCTTGAATTAATTTTCCACCAATTATGTGTTTCTTCTTCATATTGTGTAGGGGTTTTCTTGGTTAGCCAATAAAGTTTTTCTGGGAGGGTGTTCTCATTCCCCAAACGCCTCGAACTTTCCGCGAGAGTATATAAACTGCTGATTTTAGGGTCTCCGGGCCACTTCAGTACTATCTTTCAGTGTGTAAAGTACATAGCAGTGGGCGGGTAGCGCCTCTTTCTTCGGGCAGCAGTTCAACAACAGGTAATGGCCGTATAATAACTTCTTTTCTTGCTAGCTCAGCAGTTTAACTCTCGGGGCGGGTCCGAAGCGTTTCCACCATGTAACTTCCCTAAAATGTAAAGACACCTTGTATTTATTCTATATTTTAAACTACATATTGGGATAGAGAGTGCTTAACCCTCTCGAGCTCCCACTCATATTGTTCTGAGGTGAACTTATTTTTCTCAACCGATTCTTCCGTAACAGTAATGTAAATTGTTTCTTTCTTAAGTCACCTCTTTAGTATGGGATTAGCCCTTGCATTAGCGGCCTAGTGCCAGATTAGGTTTTTAAACAAGTGTATTAGGAGTGCAGATCGCCTCCTCTCAAGTGGTTATTTTAGAGGTCATGTAATTAACCTTTTTCTTACTTAATAGGCCTCAGTAGGTTGGGTATTTTACCCCTGTATCTATGTCCTTAGAGGACAACTTGAAGGTGGAGTTTGGTGTGGCCTTTAATAGGCTTAATGTTGGGAGCGAGTGGCTCTTTCTCGAAAATTGAGTATTGTATGCCTCGAGGAGGCTTTACTGTGTAATTGGGAGCAAGTGCTCCTGGGCATGATTGGGGTCTTCTGCCCCTTTGTTGAATTTCTGTATATCGTAAGATTGGGCTAATTGTTCTGGTATTGTGGGTTTGGCTCTTGGAGCCCATCCTGTATCTCTGTAATTGTACATCCTCGAATAGTGGCTTTGCTACTCTGTACCTGCCATGCTTGTTATTTCTTAATTTTGAAAAGAAAATATAACCTTGTTAAATTTTAAATTAACTTTAATTTCGTAGCCTGAGACCCGTTCACCCCCGCACCTTCTTTCACCTCTAACTACCACGGAAATCTCCGTAACAAGTGGTAGCAGAGCGTGGTTGAATGGGTCTCAATTTAGCCCCTTTTGACGGCTAAACATTGCTTTGATCCGAACTCTAACAATTTTCTCAGTTGCTGGAATTTTATATTTTTTCTGTTTCAAAATTGTTCTGTCATCATGCCCGGCCCTCGCGATGTTCTCGATCTTAACTATTAGAAATGTGCAATCTGGAGGCACGGTTGCGGTAGACACAAATAAGCTTAGAGAGTCCCTTGATTTGCCCATTTCCATCCCCACTTTGGGAGAGAAAGAAATTGACGACTCTCTTTCCACGATCATCGAGAATATTACTGGGCTAGCATCTGTAGTTAGTTTTTTTTTGACGAAAATGATCCTTGTCCTAATCAAATTAAGCGTGTGCAAGCCAGGCTATTTCATTTTTCAAATAGAGTTAACGATCTGTTGTCTCTAAAGTTGAATGACGTTCACAGGAAGGAAGCTAGTACGGTGCTTGAAAATATTTCTGAATTATCTAGTAAGGTCACTCAATTGTTAACTGGGGAAGTTCCTCCCAAAACTGATCAACCCGCTACGGTGAATGTAGGTAGCGAGGAAGAGCCTCCTAAGGGAGAAGTCAATAGGAAAACCGTTGGAGCTCAAACTATCTCTGCCCCATTGGACAACGAGTCTGAACGCCGTATGTCGTTGAATAATGTACGTTCTGAACTAACTTCCTTGCCACTGAAACCTTTACCTACTATGTCACCTGGGTTCAGCAGCTTGCCTCATCCATTAGCAATGTTGCTCAGAGGGATCTCTAAGTTTTCTGTTAATACCAC
Organism: Anabrus simplex; assembly: GCF_040414725.1. Taxonomy (NCBI): domain Eukaryota; kingdom Metazoa; phylum Arthropoda; class Insecta; order Orthoptera; family Tettigoniidae; genus Anabrus; species Anabrus simplex. The sequence continues at coordinate 1,772,800,722 of NC_090265.1, read as the reverse complement.
CAGTGAAGTTATTTCATTCTTAAGGTTTTTAGTTGAATTTCAAGATCATGCCCTTGTTTTTTCTCTTTCTCCGTGTCAAATTTTACAAATAATTTATCCTTATGCAATTGGTATTCTCTCAGATAAAATAGTAAGAGCCATTGCCGAACAGTCATCTATTGAAGATTTTCATGCACATCTGCTTGCAAATTTTATTCCTGCTCGCGGGAGGTCATCTCTGATTCAGAAGTACTATTATCGAGTACAGAGATTGGATGAAAATCTGGCTGATTTCATACAAGACATTAAGTTCTATACTAGGGTGTTTGCTCTTCACTTCCCTGAGGATCAGATTGTACAAGCTATAGTGGAAGGCATTTCACCATCTTATAGGTCATATTTGTGTTTCGCGGCGTGCCCGCAAACCTTTTCTGAACTTGAAGCATTGGCCGTCTCAGCGGAAGGAGTTAGATACGCCGATTCCTTGCGTGTCGCGAAAGAACCCCCTCCTTCGTTTAGTAATACTCGGCCTCCACCTCGCCGACCAGTCACACCCCGTAAATGTTATGCTTGCGGGTCGCCTGACCATCTTCGCAATAAATGTCCATTGGTCAAAACTAGTAGGGCAAATAATGGAGCTGGTTCATCACAAGGCTGTTTTAAATGTGGGGCTTCCTCACGTATCGCCAAAAATTGCCCAAATTCAAATAGCACCCCCTCCTGCTCAACCTCTGGTGCAAATTCCACCAATGCCAATAATACAAAATGACTAGTGGCCTCGGCTGAGTCGACTAATCCCTCTTCCCGAGGCTCAGCCCCTGGTAAACAGGTCGAAAATTCAGGGAACGTTCAATCTGCAAGTCCATCTTTTGAATGCCCCAAAGAGTGTCTTAGGATTGCGGCGGATAACCCCGCACCTGTTCCTTTTCTTAAAATTGAGTTAAATATTGAGCCTATAACAGCTCTATTAGATTCAGGCAGTGTTTGTTCTATTATTTCGGCTGAATGGTATGCTAAATTGAAATCTGTTTGTAAACTTCCTGACTATTGTTCCTCTTCGATCCAATATGTTTCGGCTAATTCATCTCCATTAGAAATTCTATATTCTGTAAATGTCAAAATCCGCATTTTTAAATTTACATGGAAAATTAAATTGTTTGTGGCTAAGCACTTGTCTTGCCCCATTATATTGGGAGCCGACTTCATTTCTCACACTGGTCTTGTGCTCGATCATCAGAGTAAGTCGTGCACATTCAAATTTGCTTCTAATTGTAAAATCCCCTTGTTAAAGTGTAATTCTGTATCATGTTCCTCTATTTCGCCTACCCAGGATGAGATGTTATTAGACCTTAGACATCTACCTGAGGAGCAGGCTGATAGTATTCGTAAGTTGTGTCAGTCGTTTCCAGAGGTGTTCTCTGATACTCTTGGTGTTACTGACCTTATTGAATACAAAATTGAAGTCACGGATTCGATTCCTGTCCGTTTTCCACCATATAGGCTGTCTCCACCTAAAATGAAGGCTCTGAAAGAAATTATCGATCAGATGTTGAAGGATGGTATTATTAGGCCCTCTAAGTCGGCGTATTCTTTGTCTATTTTTCTAGTCCCGAAACCCCAAGGGGGCTTCAGGCCTGTCATTGATTATAGGGCTCTCAATCGGAAGGTGGTGTTACAATCTGTGCCCCTTCCTGACCTTCATTCTTGTTTTTCATGGTTTCGTAAGGCCAAGTTCTTTACTATCTTGGACTTGAATCAGGCCTATAATCAAATTCCCCTAGCGGAAGAGTCTAAACATCTTACAGCGTTTGCCACGGATTGGAATTTGTATGAATACAACCGCGTGCCTTTCGGGCTCCCCACGGGAGCAGCTGTACTCACTAGGCTGCTAGATAGGGTCTTCTCCGACATCAAATTTGAGTACTTGTATCACTACTTGGATGATGTCGTATTTTCGGAGACCTTTGAAGAACATCTAGATCATCTGCGAGAAGTTCTCAATCGCCTTCGTAAGGCTGGGTTAACTGTCAAGTTGTCCAAGGTTGCCTTTGCTAAGCCCTCTATGTCATTCCTAGGGCATATTGTGTCACCTGATGGTGTTGCCGTCGATCATTCTAGAACACAGGCCATCCGTAATTTTAAACCTCCCAAGGACATTAAAGGTATCGCCAGGTTCATTGGTATGGTGAATTTCTTCAGGAAGTTTATTCCTAACTTCGCTAATAGAGCGGCGCCCTTGAACCTTCCTCGTAGGAAAGGCATCAAATTCGAGTGGGGACCTTCTCAACAAGCCGCTTTTGAAGATCTTAAATTAGCTGTCTGTAATGCCCCTGTCCTTGCTATGCCTGATTTCTCAAAGAAATTCATCGTCCAAACCGACGCGTCGTCGTCGGCGGTAGCTGCAGTCCTTCTTCAAGAGACTGAACTAGGGAGGCGACCCATCGCCTATGCATCTAGGACTCTATCGGCTCAAGAAGCCAAGTATTCCATCTATGAGCTCGAAGGTTTGGCAGTCTTATTTGCCTTAGAAAAGTTCCGTCTCTATCTGGAACATGTCAAATTCGACCTGGAGAAAGATAATCAAGCCTTAAGCTGGGTCTTAGGTAGGCCGCGTCGTACTGGTCGTATAGCCCCTTGGGCCATCCGAATTTCTGCCTTCCAATACGATGTCAGGCATATCAGAGGGACCGAAAATGTTGTTGCCGATGGACTCAGCCGTATGTTTTCCAACGACGTCGAGACCCATGAACCGGGCGACAGTTCATCACCTCCCGAGTCCAAACTATTTGATGTTAATGCCATCTTAACAGATGTTCCCATGCTCTTTCGGGATGTCGAGAAATACCAACGTGAAGATCCGACGCTGGCTCCGATAATGGAAACCCTTTCTTCTGGGGAACATGTCGTCCCTGATGTTCTGAGGAATGGTGTTTTATGTTGCCCATCGAGGCATGATAAGATGATGAAGGTTGTCGTTCCAGCTGTTCTTGTACCTATGATCTTCAAGTACTATCATGAGACCCCATTAGGCGGGCATCTTGGTATCTTTAAAACTCGTGAAAAGATTCGTGAAAGATTCATCTGGAAGGGTATGGACGGTGAAATCCGTGAACTAGTAAAAGCTTGTAAATCTTGTTTGCTTAGTAAACCCACCATGTCCACCTAGGTAGGCCTTTTGTCTTCGCATCAGGCTTCGCGCCCCATGGAACGCCTGTATATTGATTATGTAGGACCCTTCCCTCAGTCAAAGGGAAACGCCAACAAGTTCATCTTTGTATGCGTAGATGGTTTTACCAGATTTTCCTGGTTATTTCCGACTAAGCTGGCTACCGCTCAGTCCACCATTACTTGCCTAAATTCTATTTTTGCTTCTTTTGGTCCGTGCCAATATATTGTATCTGATAATGCTAAGGCTTTCACATCTAATTTATTTCGTAAATTCTGCTTTGACCTGTCCATCTCTCATGTGACAACTTCTGCTTATTACCCTCAACCATCTCTGGCTGAACGGGTTAATCGTAATCTCAGGTCCGCGCTTATTGCCTATCATCATGAAGATCATTCTAGGTGGGACACGTCCCTGCATTGGTTAGCTTTTGCTTTGATTTCGGCGGTTCATGAATCTCATAAGTTTACTCCAGCTTCTTTGATGTTCAAGTTCGTTCCCAACACGCCGCTCTCTAACCTCTGCTCTCTGAGTGACATTCTACCTGAGACAATAGATCCGGATAACATTAAAGATCTTTGGAAGAAAGCTAAAGCCAATCTTAAGGTGTCTCATGAAAAGGTTAGGGAAAGATATGATCGTGGACGGAGACCCACCCATTTGAAGGTAGGCGACCAAGTGATGGTCAAGAATTTTGTCCCCGCGGGCAAGCTTGCTCCCAGATTTCATGGGCCGTGTGTCATTCTCGATTTCCTTACGCCGGTTACGTTGTCATTAAGTAATCCAGCCACCGAGAGGATATTTAGGGTTCACCTGTCGCAGGTGAAACCTGTATAATTTCTGTGCTAACTTGCTTCATATAATCTTGAAAGGATTATGAAGGTTATATTTTTTTTTGAGTTTTCACTTTTAAGGCATTCTGCCCCTTCTATAATTTTTTTTTATATTTAAGCATTTTTTGTAAACCTCCCCCGATTAGTTAAACTGCCATCCTGTCCTTACCACGGCCATTACCACGCTCCCGTCTCCTGCTCCACTACACACAGTGGCTTATGGGAATTAAATAAATATCTCCACGCCGCTGGCCCCTCAACCTCACCACAATGAATGTACCCTAAAATCATTCTGGTCCAACAGAAATTCTGCCGCCGAGCTTTAATGTTTCAGTGCCCCTGCAGCCGCGCGGCGCCGTACCGCTACTGGAATAGAGGAAGGGCCCCCTCTCCTCCAGCGAGGTCGACCAGTGTACGGCGAGCCGGAGCCCTCCTCCCGGCCAAGGCTGATGTGCGGCGCACGACCTGCTACTTGCCCGCAGCCTGTATATGTTCACCGCGGGCGTGGCGTGCTTCAACACCACTACTCCTCCCATAGTGCGGGCGAGCGGTATCTCAGGGTACTTGAGGGGTCCGAGCGGCCTCCTCTGGACACAAGCTGCAGCGGCCGGTCTGGCCATCCTATTTAATCAACTACATGGACATTTACTATCAGCAATTACTACACTTGGGAATTCTACTGCAATATTTGGTGGACTTAGAAAATTTTTCTTCACTTTCAAGTATTAAAAGTTTTTCTTCCGAATTCAATTCCTACAAACATAAAGACATTACTTCAGCTGTTACTACGAGAATTTTTGAAACTGGATCAAACCAAATTTAGTAAACTTTTATAAATGCTTCTGCAATTAATGTCTATATCAAGATCATAACTTGGAACTTATTTTGAATCAAAAGTTTATGTTCTTCTGTGTTACCCCTTGGAGGAATTTTTGGGGGGGAGGTCTGTACCGGGCGGTACACCTCCACACCGCTAATTTAAAATTTTGCGCCAGTTGAAACTCCTCTGCTGGAGAAAGTCTGAACTTTATTTAAGGTGTTAATTTTCAAGTTTCTCAGAAGATGTCACTACTTGGAAATTTTGAAGTTTCTGAACTGGGTCGTTTTCGATGTATTTTTGTTTTACCTGTAGTAAGAAGTGTGAACTTTCTCTTCTAGAGGACACTACTGAAGAACTACAATGGTGCACCCTAGTGTGAAGTGAAAGAACTATGCTTTTGGAGAAATTTTGAATTCATAAGTTTGTTCTTTGTTAAATTTCTTTCAGTCATTGTTTAAGTTGGCAATATTAACCCTTTCTTTCCCCTTGTTTTGAATTTAGCCAATCCCGAATTTCTTGAATTAATTTTCCACCAATTATGTGTTTCTTCTTCATATTGTGTAGGGGTTTTCTTGGTTAGCCAATAAAGTTTTTCTGGGAGGGTGTTCTCATTCCCCAAACGCCTCGAACTTTCCGCGAGAGTATATAAACTGCTGATTTTAGGGTCTCCGGGCCACTTCAGTACTATCTTTCAGTGTGTAAAGTACATAGCAGTGGGCGGGTAGCGCCTCTTTCTTCGGGCAGCAGTTCAACAACAGGTAATGGCCGTATAATAACTTCTTTTCTTGCTAGCTCAGCAGTTTAACTCTCGGGGCGGGTCCGAAGCGTTTCCACCATGTAACTTCCCTAAAATGTAAAGACACCTTGTATTTATTCTATATTTTAAACTACATATTGGGATAGAGAGTGCTTAACCCTCTCGAGCTCCCACTCATATTGTTCTGAGGTGAACTTATTTTTCTCAACCGATTCTTCCGTAACAGTAATGTAAATTGTTTCTTTCTTAAGTCACCTCTTTAGTATGGGATTAGCCCTTGCATTAGCGGCCTAGTGCCAGATTAGGTTTTTAAACAAGGGTATTAGGAGTGCAGATCGCCTCCTCTCAAGTGGTTATTTTAGAGGTCATGTAATTAACCTTTTTCTTACTTAATAGGCCTCAGTAGGTTGGGTATTTTACTCCTGTATCTATGTCCTTAGAGGACAACTTGAAGGTGGAGTTTGGTGTGGCCTTTAATAGGCTTAATGTTGAGAGCGAGTGGCTCTTTCTCGAAAATGAGTATTGTATGCCTCGAGGAGGCTTTACTGTGTAATTGGGAGCAAGTGCTCCTGGGCATGATTGGGGTCTTCTGCCCCTTTGTTGAATTTCTGTATATCGTAAGATTGGGCTAATTGTTCTGGTATTGTGGGTTTGGCTCTTGGAGCCCATCCTGTAACTCTGTAATTGTACATCCTCGAATAGTGGCTTTGCTACTCTGTACCTGCCATGCTTGTTATTTCTTAATTTTGAAAAGAAAATATAACCTTGTTAAATTTTAAATTAACTTTAATTTCGTAGCCTGAGACCCGTTCACCCCGCACCTTCTTTCACCTCTAACTACCACGGAAATCTCCGTAACAATTATTATTATTATTATTATTATTATTATTATTATTATTATTATTATTATTATCATCATTCGTTACTCGAGCTCTGAACATTCGCATTTCGATCGTTAAATCTGATTTCTCCAATCTCATTAGTGGGATATGATTTTTATAGCAAATTCATCATAATTATTATCAATATTAGGTGCGCGAATTCACTCCTATAATTAAACTATATCATCTTAACCTAATCGGACAACGCGTTTTTCACGTCATTATAATTACAACAAGAATAAATACAACATGTTCTTTACCTGGTGTTGGCCGCTATCCGCATTCCTCCAGCCTCCGCTTCAAAGTGATTTACTCCATGATAGGCGTAGTGATTAACTTATAAAATACGTCGCACGCGCAAACTGGATCCATTATAATTACATGGAGCACACGCAATCATTCACACGCATTCTTCCAGCTTAAATTAAGATACAATTCATACAATATAAAACAAATTTTACACACTCTACGTTGGAATTCCGTTTGTATTCAGAATGACAGGAATTCGCTACGTGGTGGTGGTGGTAGGTAATATTATTTCGAGAAAATGTTTTTCTTTTAAAAGTTACTTTACGTCGCACCAACATAGATAGGTCTTCAAGCGAGAATGGGAGAGGAAAGGGCTAGGAATAGGAAGGAAGTGGTCATGGCCTTAGTTAAGGTTCAGCTCCAGCATTCGCCTGGTGTGAATGTGGGAAACCGCGGAGAAACATCTTCAGGACTGTCGACAGTGGGGTACGAACCCATTATCTCCCAAATGCAAGCTCACAGGTACACATCTCGAACCACGTAGCCAACTCGCTGTTGTTGTTGTTTTGGAGGAAGTACAACTGAGCAACCATTCTCTCCAATCGGAGGGAAAAATTGAAGAGGTCCGACCATTCGAAAAATGAGGCATTGGCAAAGGAATGAGAAGGAGCATGAAGGGTGTGAAAATGGAAGGCTCCCTAGACCTCGAAAACCTATTACCGGCTGGGTGGGAAAATAACAAGACTTGGCCAAGAGAGATCAGTTAGGAAAGCGCGGGTAAGAGAAAGCAGTTCTAGGCCTTGCTAGGGCTCTTTTTATTCACAATCTCACCCTCGGGCGTTCGCCTTTCAATGAACTCTTACGACAGACATGGGGCTCCGCCCCCACACACAGAGGTAAATGAAAGACTCCACAGGTCTCGTAAACCTAAATCCCCTGTGGGTGCTGGCAATAGAGCAACACACATGGTATCCCCTGCCTGTCGTAAGAGGCGACTAAAAGAGGCACCAGCGACTCCCAACTTGGGAGCATACCGAGTTCGGAAGCTGCAGTCGCTTAAGTGCGGCCAGTATCCAGTAGGGCCTATTTGGCAGATAGTGGGTTCGAACCCCACTTTCGGCAGCCCTGACTGTGTTTTTCCGTGGTTTCCCATTTTCACATCAGGCAAATGCTGGGGCTGTACTTTAATTAAGACCACGGCTGGTTCCTTCCCACCCCAAGCCCTTTCCTGTCACATCGTCACCATAAGACCTATGTGTGTCGGTGCGATGTAAAACAAATTGTAAAAAAACTTGGGAGCATGGATTGGCGACTATGGGGCCCTGAGCTAAGTCCTAGCATTGCTTCCACTTACTTGTACCAGGCTCCTCATTTCTATCCTATCCGACCTCCCTTGGTCAACTCTTGTTTTTCCAACCCAGAAGGTATTAGAGCACTTGAGGCCTAGGCAGACTTTCATTTTTGCGCCCTTCGTGAATGCCGTTATAATGAAAAAAGAACAAAATTTGACCAAGGGAGTTCAGATAGGAAATATGAAAGTGAGGAGTTTGGCACTAGTACATGGAAGTGTCAGCTTGAGGAACCGTCGAGGCAGATTAAATACAAAGCATGTTTATTATCGTCCTGGGTTGATTTGTGTTGTGAAATGTAAATAAGTTCTCTCCCTCCATCTCTGATCAATGACACAAATCCTATTTAGTGGTTTAACTATCACGTCCAAGATTTTGAGCGACGTAAAGATGGGAAATGAGTAGAATTAGGAAAGAAGTAGCCGTGGCTTTATTTAAGGCATTTGCCTGGTGTGAGAATGGGGAAACCACGGAAATATCTTCAGGGCTGCCGACAGTGGTATTCGAACCCACTATCTCCCGAATCCAAGTTAACAGCTTCATCATTGATGTTTGAACGCGTTGTGCTCAGGAAGAAACAAAACATAATTTTCAGGATTTTTGTTGGGAAGTTTAATTCCTGGATGCTTTCTTTTCAAAGTATACTTTTCTGAAAGGAAAATAAAAATCGTAGACGTAAGGCTTATTCTGCAGGTCTAGATTCCTTAAAATATGCATCGTCTGTTAGCTAATATCTAGTAATTAGTACAACGATTATTATCACGAGAGAAAACAAATAACAACCTAGTAGTATTTTGGAGTGAGGTATTGGTCTTTTAATACACTGTTTTAAGTGAAAACTTCAAATTCTGTGAGACAGACAAAGGTCTTTCTTACAATTAGAAACAGATGGGAGAAAAACGATCAAAATAACTTTTTCAAGAAAATACTAAAATCAAATATGATCAAGGGAGCACAACGATGAAGATAATAAAGGGTGCCCCACAATGCGCAGTATAAGGCCCATTATTATTTATTATATTTATTAATGATCTAAAGGAAACAATAGCAAACGACGAACATACGTACACCCTAACATATGCAGATGATACAGTTATTTATTTATTTTATTTATTTATTATGGCTTCTTTCATGTGGCGAAGTTAGGGCACACGGCCCTCTCTTACACTTAACCACAATGCAATAAATAATATTAAGGTTGCCTATTACTGATTATACTAATTACACTACTTATACTATTTCCTAAATTAAGCTTAAGTTACACATCCACACAATATGCAGCTTATTAGCTTATTAGCTCGTTACTTCAGTCCTCTTTTCTATCTCACACAGACACTTGCACATACACTTACAATGTACACACTTATCAACTACCCTTACGTTTATATTATATAAAACTAACAGAAACAATTTTTAATTTTACAATTACCAATCACACGCACACAATACACACCAATACACACTTCAATCGGTATCTCTCAACAGGAAGTCTCGGCAAGATATTTTAAATTTGAGGAAGGAGGCAATGCCCCTGACACTTACTGGCAGGGAATTCCAAAGCCTGGATCCGGTTACAATGAAAGATTTATTATACACAGAAGAGTGGTGAAGAGGAATAGCTAAAGTGGAGCCCGAGCGAGTGTTACGATTATGGAAGGAAGAGAGGAAGTGAAGTTTAGATGAAATATACCGGGGGGAGTTACTATGCAGGAGTTTGTGTATTAAGACAAGTATATGATATTCACGTCTCTTATCAGGTTTTAACCAGTGCAGTGCCTGATAATAAGGAGTAATATGCACATCATACCTTAGGTTAAAAATGAATCTAAGGCAACAATTCATAATACGCTGCAGTTTCCTAGTTTGTTCTTTAGTAGCGTCTACCAAGATAACATCACAGTAGTCAAGGATAGGAAGAATTAGGGTCTGTGTTAATCTTTGCCGCATGTTTAGTGGTATAATATCTTTGTTTAATTTCAGTGGGTGTAGAGTAGCAAACACCTTATGACTTATGTTTTTGATATGTTCTGTCCAATTTAGAGTTTCAGTCATAGTCACCCCAAGATTTCTCACTGTTTTACTGTACGGAATTGTGCTATTATTTATTTGTAAAGGAGGAATGATCGAATCATTGACCTTGTGCAGGAGCTTCTGGGAACCGACAATGATAGCTTGCGATTTTGATGGATTTATGAGAAGTCTGTTTGCGAGAGCATATTCACTGAGTTTTTTCATGTCATCATTTATGCATTTTACTGCGTTTGGTAATTCGCTTAAGCTGCAATGGTAGTAAATTTGGAGATCATCAGCATATAGGTGATAATTACACGTTTTTAGAGAAGATGAAATGTCATTGATATACAATGTAAAAAGCAACGGTCCTAAAATACTACCTTGTGGCGTGCCAACTTTCCTTGTACGCCATTCTGAATTTCTTTCGCGAGTTATCACCCGCTGCCTCCGATCTTTCAAATATGACGTAAAAAACTTCAGTACTAAAGGGTCAAACAAGTAAGATTCCATTTTCTTAATTAGTAGCTGTACGTCTATTGTATCAAATGCACCACTGAAATCCAGTAGCGTTAGTACTGTAAGTTGTCGTTGTTCCATAGCTAGTCTGATGTCTTCTGTCACTTTAACGAGAGCCGTGGCAGTGCTGTACCCTTTCTTAAAGCCCGATTGTAATGGGTCAAGGAGAGAATAGTTATTTGAATATTTCAATACTTGCTCGTACACCAGTCTTTCCAAAGCCTTAGAAAGCGCTGGAAGAATAGAAACTGGGTGATAGTCAGATGTCAGTTTAGGATCGTTTATCTTGGGCACTGGGATGACATTAGCTTGTTTCCAGAGTGCAGGGAAAGTTCCATTTCTGAGACAGTAATTGAATATATTGAACCATTCTGTTCATGGGAGCAATTGTATTAATTTGAGTATTGGATATTGGAATAATACTAGGCCACCCACGAAGCCGATGTCTTACAGTATATGTCATAAAAGGGTCCAGAAGAAGCGTTCTTATGTGAAGTGAGCGCGAGCGTCATTATGAGAAATCTCCAGAACTCATTAGAAGGAGTTATGTCCAAAGCGAAGCCTCTTGATGAAGCTTGGGGACGCGTTCCAGTTCCCGGCTAAACTTATTCTAGGAGGGAAGAATGAAATAAATTAATATCTTTGGTTACAGAAGAGTTGCATTGGATTTGAGACAAGAATTGCAACCTGTATTATATCTGCTTTATTTTGATAGGCATTAGGGCTGCATTAATTAATGCATTCGCTAAGTTGCGCTCATGATAATTAATGCGGGAAAATTTTCCCGGGCACGCTAAGATTGCACGCAGCCAAGAGGCGTGATGACGCTACCCGGAATTATAAATTAAGGCCGCCAGGGCATATCAGAGTCATTCGTAGACCGAGAGGCTGCAGGAACGAATCGTCATACGGCGTGTTGGTACTGAGAACAACGCTTTGTCTTCAAGCTACAACGACTACCTGTACTGCGATTTCTGCAAAGATGTAAGTAATCAACTTGAATATTCAGATGAATTGAAGATTTTACCTGTGAGATTATGCTATGGGGAGATGAGGTACTGCTTATAAGAGACTAATGAGCTAGGAGCTTCATATTTCTGTGAGGTCAAGGGATTTCGGACGAAATGCTAGAATTAATATTGGCTCAGGTTAGGAATTCTAAAACTATATGTTGTCCATGTGATAGGGTGATAGAACAGTGACGGAGTGTAGTGAAAAAACTCTTGTGTACCAGGTTAAAACTCTGAACGAGACTTGGTCAGTGTAACGTGTGAGACACGCTAACAGTGAAGACAGGCATCGAGTTTGGACAGTCTGTAATATATGAATTTATTTTCAGTTACCCCAGCATCAAGTCAGAACGAGTGTGTGACAGCATCATTCCAAAGAAGCCACAACCAGGAGCTGAAGCCAACACAACAACGGGCATCGATCCAAGAACGTTGGGAGCACCTGACCAGCACAACATCGAAGAGGACACCTTCCGACTACAGAGGGAGCTGTACGAAGACGCCACACCAGCAAGAATGTCTCCAAATGGTCAGCAGTATCTGATGCAAGCTCTGCAGTCTATCAGAATGTGGTAGATCCAGTGGTCCACAGGGATGGCCGCTCCGCTATGTCCTCTCCAGAATGCTAAATTAAGGTCAGAGCTTTCCAATTCTGTTTCAAGCATGTCATTTAAATTTAGATAGGTATATGGGGGCCGTCAGTCAGCAGAAATTTGTGGGAATAGGAGAATTTTCCCTTGTAATTTAGAGCTAGGCCTCAAACTCGAACCCCGTACTTTAAGGTAGATGTTATTGGTAGAGTCCTTGTTAGCGTATTTATAGTTCATTTTGATTGCGTTATTTTATGTACGTGTTTTTGTAAGGGTCTGATTGAACTCATTTTGTCATAGGAGGTTAGTCTACAGATAGGTACTTTCATTAGATCACATTCAGGCATTTGTTTCTGCAGACGTAGAAGTGTATAATTATGACCAAGTTGTGACCAAGCCGTGACCAGTAATTCACCCAGATTCATTGATAGAGCGAGCGAGTCCAGGTATTTAAGAGATTTGAGCCCATAAGAGGCAGAAGTAAGATTTGCAGTCGGCCTGAGAGAGCCCAACCATTGAGAGTTTATTGAATATATTTTGGAAATGCCTAGGATGGCAATGTGACGATCGCTTAATGATTAGGGTTTTGTAGCACTTGGATTTAGCCCATGAGAGGCATAAGTAAGATGAGCGAGATTGCTGAAGGTATCGAGACGAGGGCAGATCGCCCAGGTATATTTAAATGAGGGCTTTAGCAGCTGACTACGTGAAGTGTTCTTTTGAAAGGCAAGATTTTAGCCTGGCTCCCCGGTAGAGCTCATAAATTAGGGGACTGCCGCCAGTGGTGGGGTGAGAATGGAGGTCATTGAGCTTGACGTCACAGGCGGGTGTGTTGGTCGTCTGCAGTATTTCAAGTATGCCAGAAGGGGAAGAAACGACCTTCATGGTTTGAGAGCAGAGAGAGATTTGTTTTATGTCCTATTGGTTTTACGTAATCTTTTAACACTGGCCCGTTTTTTGACTGACACCCTTGTAGGTGTTGATTGGATCCTTTTATATTGTTTGCATAGGTATCTTGTACGCCTTACCTGTCATAGGACTAGGGTTCGTGACCAAGTCAGGTCATTGTAAATTTTGTAGTGATTTTGTTTGCACCGGGGTTCGACGGCGCGAGGCATTGTAAATTTTTATGGGAATCATTGTTTTTGTGTCAGTAAGCAGATATCCATCTTTCTAAACTTCGTTACTTACCCTATGGTTACATGCTTGTTGCAGCTCACGGATTCTCGTGAAGGCAGTGAACTGATAGTCATCGGCTCAGCGTCATTTTTCCATCTCATATTAAAATGATATTTTATTTGTAAATAATTCAATTTTATGTAATAAATCCCTATTTGTTAAAATTTGAATGCAGCGGTGTTTTCTGTTAGATATTTATTTTAATTCTTTTTACTTAGTCGAATTCTTACCTGAGTAGGCACATGTCCTAGTGTTTGAGCTTTATGTTGCCCCATTATTCCCATATTATCCCTGAGAAGAGCGCTCTCCCGGCTGATTGAAGAGGACAGTGTTCAGGTAAGACTATGTGCACCAGCTCACATCTGTGAGAGTTCGTTCACTACTGTACTCTAGGTTCGAGACCGGCCTTCGCCTGGACGGAACTTTATAGTGCAGTAGGGCACATAGTTTATTTGGCGCCGAGCAACGTGGTGGCCGATATTTCAGTAAAAGGGGCCATAGCGCCATAGTTTAATTGGCGCCCAATACTCGTGGAGCTCGATAACTTAGTAAAAAGGGGCTCATTAGGCCATAGCGCCATAGTTTATGACGACGAGTAACGAATGGCCCGATATTTCTGTAAAAGGGACCATAGCGCCTTTGTCTACATTGTGAACTTGGTGTGGCTAACTGAGGACCCGATATTGCAGGAAGGAGGGTCATACAGCTTGTTTTATTATGCCGTCAGGTGATGCTTGATATTTGTGTAAACGAGCTCACACAACCAAGTGGTATTTTACTGATTTTCCCCATAAAATAGGGCTATAGGTCATAATGTGTGTCTATAAAGGCAGGACCTGATATTTTGGTAGATAAAGGTCGTGCAAGGCTTGATTTCAGGCATATGTTATGACAGCTGCATTCTATTACGTGTTGTGCAGGTATACCAAGTTTGGTCTGTGATCTGTACTGTTAGCTTGGTGATATATTTGGAGTATGTTGTTAAACTTGTGAGGTTGAATGACTGCCAGTTCAGAGAGATATTTTGTGATGTTCTGTCTTTGATCTTACCATTAGTTTATGGATATTGCTGTTGGTGGTGTTTAGCGAGGATGTGCTGATTTTGTGGTTTCCTTGAAGTGATGGATGATATTCGTGCGGGGATTTGACCTGCAAGGTGTTGTGTTTTACAGGTGTATAATCGGATAGCTTGGAGTTGTGCATGTGGTAGTTTTTGCTGGTTTATGACATTTTGTGGGAGAATTTTTTTTTGTTTGTGTTGTGTATATATTTTTATATCATAGTGTTGTACTGACGGTTACCCTATGTTTGAATGACATGATATTAGATTGAGGTAGCCAATTTAGGCTTTGAAAGTTCGAGAGTTTAGCAGTAGGAACATTTTGATAAAGTAGCAAGTGTAGGAAATTTATAGTATTTGAAATTTAAGCGAGGACATACGGAGCGGCTTTTCCCGCCGGACTTTATAACAAGTGAGTTGAATGTCGGTAGACATAGGAGAGATGCTGAGGCACCTGAGCGAACAGTTTGTGGCGCTTAGAGAGGATGTAGGAATTATTAAAGGACAACAGACGACGCTTAGAGAGGATGTAGGAGAGATTAAAGGACAACAGATTAGGGATAAAGAGCAGATGAAAGAACAATTTGTGGCGCTTAAAGAGGAACTTAGGGAAGATATAGGTGAACGTTTGAACGAACAAGTGACTAGGAATCGTGAGCTATTGGTTCAGAACGGGGAACGTTTGAACGACCAAGTCAGTGCTCAATTTAAAGAACAAGAAATTAGGAACTCGGATCAGATAAAAGAACTTAAAGTACACGTGACCGAACAAGTAGTACGCACCGAAACACGGGTAGCTAACCAAATAACCGAGCTAAGGGAACACACTAGCATTCGTTTGGAGCAATTGGCCTCTGAAAATGAAGCAACTAGGGAAACCATAGCAGAATTAGATACCAAAATAGAGAATGTACGGCTGTGCTGTGTTACCACGACCGAGAAGTTGAGTCAACAGATGGAAGAATCACACAGAACGGTAGAGAAGCAAATTCAGGAAGTAAAGAATAGTATCGAGGGAATAGAACAGCGTATGGAAGAAAAGGATAAGGAGACTCAGTCCGAATTAGGAACATTTAGAGAAAACCTGGTGGCAGTCGTAGTCCGCATGGATCATACTCAGGAAGAACTAGTCAGAATAGAAGAAAAAATAGAGGCTAGGACTCAAGAAGTGGTAGACAAATATGAAAGGACGACCGAGAAAAATAAGGCTAAAATGGCTGGACTAGAATTGGATTTACAACGAACTAGGAAGGAAATCAACGCGGAGGTCCAGGGTTTGAAGAAGTGCCGTGAGCAGGAACAACGGTCAACTGAGAAACGTATACTAGGGTTAGAAAATGAAATGGAGAATATACGGGATAAGTTGGACCAATTACAAAATGAGGAAGACAACGGAGTAAAGAAGCGAAAACTGAGTAGGACTCACAGCCCGATGGTACGCCAGTATGGAGAGGACAGCCTGAATGAAAGTCAGGAAGAGGGACATGAGATACTAGGAGAATCATTTAGGGCTAAGCCAAGAATAGGAAATTCAACCCTATTCAGTCAAGATAGTGTATTCCCGGGTTACCATTGGATTAGGGCACCCGAGGAGAAACCGAAGAAATTTGAGGGGAATGGAGAGGTCACACCCCGTTCATTCCTGAAAGAGTTAGAGACCTACATGGACGAAGGACAGATACCACCTGAGCGCAGACTACGCACGGCAGAAAAGTATCTTGGAGGGATTGCTGGAGCTTGGTTTAAAGCGTTTGGGCAATCATTTAGGAATTATGATGAGTTTAAACGGGCATTCCTGAATAAATTCTGGAATCAGGGACATCAGCTGGCGCTCAGAATGGAGCTCTACGCACGAAGATATGCGAATAGTACACCCACTAGACTAAGCGAGTTCTTCATTTCCCAATATTTACGCTTGCAAGAGCTAGATCATCAGCCCGAAGAGCTGGAAATCGTCACAACCATCATCAGACAGCTGCCAGTAGAGGTACAGAGGGCTCTTATCGCGGCTAATGTTACGACGGCGGTAGCAGCGGAAGAAATGCTTAGGCTCTGGGACCAAACGTCTGCACTACATCAACCACGGGTACGGGCCATAGAGACGGTCCATAATGTGAACATACAGGCAGAAGCGCAGATGGAAGAAAGAAGCCACAAGGAATGTCAAAATTCCGGCACTCAAACACC
Source organism: Anabrus simplex (assembly GCF_040414725.1). Lineage (NCBI taxonomy): Eukaryota > Metazoa > Arthropoda > Insecta > Orthoptera > Tettigoniidae > Anabrus > Anabrus simplex. The sequence goes on along the minus strand of NC_090265.1, from coordinate 1,772,784,133 downwards.
GACCCGGAGGGAGCGAGATGACGAAAATCCTAAACCCAGAGGAGATGCGAACTGGCGACCTCGAAGATGGAGCACATGGCAGGAGGAACCGGACCGATGGAAAGGGCAAGAACACCGAAGAAATTCATTCGAACAGCGGCGGAATGACCGGCCGTACTGGAGACGAGACGGTGAACGGTACAACTCTAGAAGCAACCGCCAGCGATGGAATGGGAACCGAGCGAGATACGACAGGCCGAGGGAGAGTTCACTGCGCCCGAGAAATGGTGAGAGACAAGACGGCGTCTACCACTCAAGAGGGAGAGAGTCGGGGGAGATGTCAACGCGTGACACATGGCAAGAAGCGATCCGGAATCACAGTGCTGCTAACTCTCCTGGAGCTGCGAGCTTGGCATACCAAGAATTTCATAATGGCGCCAGGCCGAGGGGTCTCAACCCAAATGCACCTAGCTTTGCCGAGATCGAGAGAGAGGATAAAAAAAACGAGAAATTTAGTGCCAGGAGATAGAATATTTCGCGAGGATGCCGGTTGGATGACTATAGCTATTCATAATTGGGTTATCACTCCTGATGATCTATTAGAGGATCCTAATAAAAGTAATTTGCCCCGACCGAAAGAATTACCTGTAATTTATACCAGAATTCACGGTTTAAACGTACGCTGTCTGGCTGACACTGGAGCCACGGTCAGTGTAGTATCACAGGCCTTAGTTTCGGACATTCAAAGTAGAGTTCGTATCCCGTCTATACCAATTTCAAAGGTCAAAATTAAAGGGATTATACCTGACAAAGTAACGTCCTGTAAGGAGCAGGTATTACTTGACATCCAGATTGGAGATTTACTGGTGTCCCATCCATGTATTGTGCTGCCTAAAATGGAATACAATCTTATATTAGGAGCCAATTTCTTAAGAGAATACGAAGCTGTAATTGACATGGGTACGAACTCTATCCTGTTAAAATTAAATGGTAACCAGGAACGAGTAGAATTAAACCAGAACCAGGATTACCAACCCGGGGAACGTATTTGGACAATGGACATGCAGACGGAAGAACTTGATTCAGAAAGGTGGCTACAGGATCACGAGGAAATTATTCCTGAGTTCGAAATTATGGTATCCGAATTGGAAGAACAGCGAGAGAAAGAAAAATTTCTAGAACTATTGCCGAGTAAAATCGAAGAAGCAAAGATTAGTCCGGAAGACAAGGGACGGCTGCAGGAGTTATTGATGAGGCATGAGACGGTCTTTGGTTCGAAGCCTGGAAAGATCCCGAATTACCAATACAAATTATGTGTAAATAACTGGGAGCCTTTCAAACAGCGACCATATCCAATTCCAGAGAAGATGTTACCCCAGGTCCGGGAGGTAATCGAAGACATGGAGAGGAACGGGATAATCGCCAAGTCCCCGAGTCCGTTTTTAAATCCGTTATGTGCTGTGCCCAAGGCGAATGGAACGGTGCGCGTGTGCCTCGACGCACGATCTTTGAACCAACGCCTAGTCCCCGAGTATGAGAGACCTCCAAACCTTAAGGATATTCTCAAGAAGTTCGGAGATATGGAATTTTTCAGTACGGTAGACATGACTTCAAGCTTTCACCATATCGTCTTGGATCCAAGTACAAATATGCTCACTGGATTTTTATTTGATAACCAGACGTATATTTTCCTACGTCTTCCATTTGGCCTAGTCTCAAGTTGTGCTGCTTTGATACGGGCACTGGAATCGAACCTCAGTCCCGAGGTAAAAGAGTTTACGATTCGGTATATCGACGATATTTTAATCTGCACTAAAACCCTAGAAGAACACATGGAAAAATTGAATTTACTATTTCAGGACCTCGAGAGATGCAATTTCAAGGTTAATTTTGAAAAGTCACACTTCTGTCAGCGCAGGGTATTGTTCCTGGGGCATGTAGTCGACGGTCAAGGCATACGGCCCAGCCCAGCTAAAATTGCGGCGATACAAAATTTTCCTAGGCCGATCAAGATTAAACATGTTAGGCAGTTCTTGGGCTTAACGAACTTTTTCTCCAATCATTGTCCCGGTTACACGGATACAGTGGCGCCTCTTCAAGATATGTTGAAGACCAATAATAGATGGAAATAGGGAGAAGAGCAAGAAAAAGCTTTTGTAAACACTAAGGTGCTTTTAGAAAATTCTGTAAAATTGGGATACCCTAGCTTCGATAGGAAGTTCATCATACAGACGGACGCTTCTGCAGTTGGAGTCGGAGCAGTGGTGTACCAGGAAACACCCGAGAGGGAGCATAAAATATCATATTTGGCTTTCATGAGTAGAAAATTACGAGGACACGAGTTGAAATACACGACCACCGAGTTGGAGATGTTAGCCATAGTTACGGCCTTAGCTCACTGGAGAAAGTATGTGTACGGATTCCCAGTAGTGATTAGAACAGATCACAAAGCACTTACCTTCATTCTTAAGACGGACATGGCTAATGCACGGGTCAGTAGATGGGCACTTTACGTCCAGCAGTTCGACCTCACGGTAGAACATTGCCCAGGGAAACTGAACATACTAGCTGACGCGTTGAGCAGAAATCCTAATCCGGAGGAACTTACAATACACTTAACTCTGTTAGACCAAGAGGATCAAAATATACTGGAGAGACTGCGGAATATTCATGAGGAACAGGAAAATTACCCAGAGACCGGACGGCTAATCCAGTACCTTCGGAAAGAACTCCAACCCGGAACTCCACAGTACGCTGAAGCGGAGCGCAAAGCGGTAAATTATCACTATTTTAACAACATTTTGCATAAATTTGTGGATGAGAATCATACGAAATTTAGAATTGTGGTACCTCCGCGATTACAGATTGACTTAATATGGATAGCTCATCACTCTACAGGACATTCAGGAATTGATAAAGTGGTAGCAACACTGCAGGAAACTTTCGTGTGGCCTAAAATGAGGTCGATGGTACAGAAAATCCTGCGTACCTGTGACATTTGTCAGAGGGTGAAACCAAATCCGTACCTTCTGAAGCAACCGCCACGACCACTGATACCTACGGGACCACGTAAATTATTCGCAATAGACTTCTTCGGTCCCTTACCCTCTGCTACTAGGGGCTTAAAGTACATCCTTGTCTGTATGGACGTCTTCAGTAAATTTGTTACATTATGCCCTATTCAAAAGGCGAATACTCGTTCAACGCTATCGCAGATCAAAAGAAAGATAATACCCATTATGGGTAAGCCTGAGAGCATCTTAAGTGATCATGGGAGCCAATTCACTGCTGCAGGGTTTAAGCGTGAACTAGAAAGACTAGGGATCAAGCATGTCTTATCCAGCATCAGACATCCGCAAGCTAACCCGAGTGAACGTATCATGAGGGAGATATCCAAGTATTGCAGGATATACTGCCCTAGAGAACATTATAAGTGGAACACTGTAGTGCCCATTATTACAGAGTGTATTAACACAACTAGACACGAATCGACCGGTATGATTCCAGCATGGATTCACAATAATGAGCTGCCTAAACGTCCTTGGGAAAATGTAATTCCGTGCCCTAGGGATCCTCAACTAGCTCAAGAGATATGTGTTAATAACGTGGCAGAACACTTAAAAGCACAGGCTGAGAAGCGGCTGCGAAGAACTAGGAATAAAAAATTTCATAGACCTTTACAAGTGGGCGAGTTAGTGTTAGTTAAGACACCCACTGTCTCTAACCCTACAGAGAGATACTACCATAAGTTCGCTGAGCTATACACTGGACCGTATAGAATAATTCATAGTTATGAAAATAACTCATACAAGGTACAAAGCTTGGACGCTACAGTGACTAAGGTCTTTAACTCATCAAACCTTAAGCCCTTTTTCCAACCCGGCCAATATCAATTAGACAATCAAGAAAAAGAAGAAGAAGAAGGAGGCGAAGAAGAGGAAGAAGAACCTGAGGACGAAGAGACCGAAAATATTGCCAGAGAGGAGGTTATCATTCCGGAAGAAGATGAAAATGACAGCGAAGAAGAACAACCAGAGGTACTCAATGGTGAAGAAGAAGATGGAGAAGAAGAAGAAGAAGAAGTGAATATGATTTCTCCAGGCGACCAGCAACAGCTATCTGAGCAGCGCATAGAAACGGAGTGTCAAGACTGCGAGAGTAACCACCGGAGATTTCTAGCTCTGCTGGATGCCTATTACCAAGTTAGGAAGGATAGGGAGGCTATCGTGTCTGTTGCTGAAGATAGTCCCATGCCCTGAAGTTTTGAATATTGACAGCAGATATAATTGCAATGAGAAAATGATCTTGGAATTTGGGAAAATAAAATTCTTGACAAAATATTATTTTGTCGTTCACGGGGGGCTATGAACCATTCTGTTCATGGGAGCAATTGTATTAATTTGAGTATTGGATATTGGAATAATACTAGGCCACCCACGAAGCCGATGTCTTACAGTATATGTCATAAAGGGGTCCAGAAGAAGCGTTCTTATGTGAAGTGAGCGCGAGCGTCATTATGAGAAATCTCCAGAACTCATTAGAAGGAGTTATGTCCAAAGCGAAGCCTCTTGATGAAGCTTGGGGACGCGTTCCAGTTCCCGGCTAAACTTATTCTAGGAGGGAAGAATGAAATAAATTAATATCTTTGGTTACAGAAGAGTTGCATTGGATTTGAGACAAGAATTGCAACCTGTATTATATCTGCTTTATTTTGATAGGCATTAGGGCTGCATTAATTAATGCATTCGCTAAGTTGCGCTCATGATAATTAATGCGGGAAAATTTTCCCGGGCACGCTAAGATTGCACGCAGCCAAGAGGCGTGATGACGCTACTCAGAATTATAAATTAAGGCCGCCAGGGCATATCAGAGTCATTCGTAGACCGAGAGGCTGCAGGAACGAATCGTCATACGGCGTGTTGGTACTGAGAACAACGCTTTGTCTTCAAGCTACAACGACTACCTGTACTGCGATTTCTGCAAAGATGTAAGTAATCAACTTGAATATTCAGATGAATTGAAGATTTTACCTGTGAGATTATGCTATGGGGAGATGAGGTACTGCTTATAAGAGACTAATGAGCTAGGAGCTTCATATTTCTGTGAGGTCAAGGGATTTCGGACGAAATGCTAGAATTAATATTGGCTCAGGTTAGGAATTCTAAAACTATATGTTGTCCATGTGATAGGGTGATAGAACAGTGACGGAGTGTAGTGAAAAAACTCTTGTGTACCAGGTTAAAACTCTGAACGAGACTTGGTCAGTGTAACGTGTGAGACACGCTAACAGTGAAGACAGGCATCGAGTTTGGACAGTCTGTAATATATGAATTTATTTTCAGTTACCCCAGCATCAAGTCAGAACGAGTGTGTGACAGCATCATTCCAAAGAAGCCACAACCAGGAGCTGAAGCCAACACAACAACGGGCATCGATCCAAGAACGTTGGGAGCACCTGACCAGCACAACATCGAAGAGGACACCTTCCGACTACAGAGGGAGCTGTACGAAGACGCCACACCAGCAAGAATGTCTCCAAATGGTCAGCAGTATCTGATGCAAGCTCTGCAGTCTATCAGAATGTGGTAGATCCAGTGGTCCACAGGGATGGCCGCTCCGCTATGTCCTCTCCAGAATGCTAAATTAAGGTCAGAGCTTTCCAATTCTGTTTCAAGCATGTCATTTAAATTTAGATAGGTATATGGGGGCCGTCAGTCAGCAGAAATTTGTGGGAATAGGAGAATTTTCCCTTGTAATTTAGAGCTAGGCCTCAAACTCGAACCCCGTACTTTAAGGTAGATGTTATTGGTAGAGTCCTTGTTAGCGTATTTATAGTTCATTTTGATTGCGTTATTTTATGTACGTGTTTTTGTAAGGGTCTGATTGAACTCATTTTGTCATAGGAGGTTAGTCTACAGATAGGTACTTTCATTAGATCACATTCAGGCATTTGTTTCTGCAGACGTAGAAGTGTATAATTATGACCAAGTTGTGACCAAGCCGTGACCAGTAATTCACCCAGATTCATTGATAGAGCGAGCGAGTCCAGGTATTTAAGAGATTTGAGCCCATAAGAGGCAGAAGTAAGATTTGCAGTCGGCCTGAGAGAGCCCAACCATTGAGAGTTTATTGAATATATTTTGGAAATGCCTAGGATGGCAATGTGACGATCGCTTAATGATTAGGGTTTTGTAGCACTTGGATTTAGCCCATGAGAGGCATAAGTAAGATGAGCGAGATTGCTGAAGGTATCGAGACGAGGGCAGATCGCCCAGGTATATTTAAATGAGGGCTTTAGCAGCTGACTACGTGAAGTGTTCTTTTGAAAGGCAAGATTTTAGCCTGGCTCCCCGGTAGAGCTCATAAATTAGGGGACTGCCGCCAGTGGTGGGGTGAGAATGGAGGTCATTGAGCTTGACGTCACAGGCGGGTGTGTTGGTCGTCTGCAGTATTTCAAGTATGCCAGAAGGGGAAGAAACGACCTTCATGGTTTGAGAGCAGAGAGAGATTTGTTTTATGTCCTATTGGTTTTACGTAATCTTTTAACACTGGCCCGTTTTTTGACTGACACCCTTGTAGGTGTTGATTGGATCCTTTTATATTGTTTGCATAGGTATCTTGTACGCCTTACCTGTCATAGGACTAGGGTTCGTGACCAAGTCAGGTCATTGTAAATTTTGTAGTGATTTTGTTTGCACCGGGGTTCGACGGCGCGAGGCATTGTAAATTTTTATGGGAATCATTGTTTTTGTGTCAGTAAGCAGATATCCATCTTTCTAAACTTCGTTACTTACCCTATGGTTACATGCTTGTTGCAGCTCACGGATTCTCGTGAAGGCAGTGAACTGATAGTCATCGGCTCAGCGTCATTTTTCCATCTCATATTAAAATGATATTTTATTTGTAAATAATTCAATTTTATGTAATAAATCCCTATTTGTTAAAATTTGAATGCAGCGGTGTTTTCTGTTAGATATTTATTTTAATTCTTTTTACTTAGTCGAATTCTTACCTGAGTAGGCACATGTCCTAGTGTTTGAGCTTTATGTTGCCCCATTATTCCCATATTATCCCTGAGAAGAGCGCTCTCCCGGCTGATTGAAGAGGACAGTGTTCAGGTAAGACTATGTGCACCAGCTCACATCTGTGAGAGTTCGTTCACTACTGTACTCTAGGTTCGAGACCGGCCTTCGCCTGGACGGAACTTTATAGTGCAGTAGGGCACAATATGTGTGATAATTGGGAGGATAGCGCCTATTATATTATGTATGAAATGTATAGGGATGTCATCTACTCCTACTGCTTTAGATTTAATAGAGTACAGTACTTTTTTAATTTGGTTGCTAGTGACCTCTTGGAATGAAAATTCAGGACGGTTAAGTGGAGGGACGGCTGGTTGATTCGTATTTAATTCTGCCTGATTGATTAGTTTAAACGCGATTCGTTCTTCAGAGAAATATGTAATAAGCTCATCTAGCGGAACAGTTGGTTCACGTTGCTGTTGTTGGCCTTTTACAATACCCAAGAGAGCGTAGTTCTTTCCAGGAATTCCTGGCATTCAGTTTACCTGAAAGACAGTTTAAATACTTAAATTTCTGATTTCTTGCTTAATTCTGTTCTTAAGTACCCGATAGCTTTCAAAATCGGATTCGTTACGGGTACGTTTGTACCGTCGGAACCATGAATCACGGCGAGCCATCAAATTCTTAATTTCGTCATTTAGCCATGAGCAAGGGGGGGGGGGGTGACTCACTTTCACTTGTCGTATAGACTAGTAATGAGGGAATTTAGTTTGTGTATTTTTGCGTCAATATCGTCTAGTAGTAGAATATCGTTCCATGGTAGGTTGTAGGCGTCATACTTCAGTTGATCTAAATTAATATCTCTTATATTCCTACAAGTGGTGAACTTAGGTTTGTATTTGGGTATGCGAAGAGAATAGGATAAATAAACTAGGTCGTGTGTTGAGATCGATGGAACAGGAATTTGGCCGTGATTTAAGGCTTTCTGGGGATTGTTTGTTATGATTAGATCGATTAGTGAGTGTGAAGTGTGATTATTGCTATATATATGGTTGGTAGGATTTAATGGGAGAATCGTAAGGTTAGAGGAAAATAGTATATCAAGTAGTTTGTCCTTCTGAGCTGATTCTTTCAGTAAGTTTATATTTAAGTCTCCTAATAGTACAATATGTTCGTAAGTTGGTACTAGGTTGAATAAACAAGCTCCCAACTCCGTCATGTTCACTATATCTGGAGGTTTATAAACTACGGCGAAGAGGACTTTCGTCCCTTTAACGGTGATCTCCACGACCATGAACTCTGGTCCCGGTTGAGTGGCATTTCGTGATGTGCATATTACTCTACCTCTCAAGTCATTTCTGAAATAAAGGGCTACACCGCCACCTTTCCTACCATCCGTTCTATCCCAGCGGACGAGTTCGTAATTATTAATATTTACCGTAGCGGAAGGGATAGTAGGCCTTAGCCAAGTTTCACTAATACAAAAAACATGTACGTCATTGTCGTTAACAATTGTACGTATTTCATCTATGTGAGCAGGGAGAGAGAGAGCGTTCACATGGCAACATTGCAAACCATGTGGCGTAGAGGAGAGAGCCTGTCTCAACAAGACACTTGTTGCAACAGGGGGTTGCGGACCGGAGCCAGGCTCAGGTAGCGGGCGTTGAGCTAACATTACAAGGGGATTATGTTTAACTTAGGTTGACAGAAACAATGGGTACTCACCTCTGCCTCCCGTTGAATGAGACCGTTGACTGTTGCACACACATTCACACTCACATTTCAAAAAAATATACACATAACTAACACTATTTGAGGCAAATTGTCACTGATTCTGTGCTCCGCTGCGCTGCCTGATGAGAACGTTTAGGTCCCTAGGAGTGATCAGAGTGGTTTTCTTGCCGTCTGGTGTAATGACAGTCACACGTCCATCCAGAGTATACACATTCCGCAGTCCAAATGCGTCGCGTGCCTTGGCCCGTCAGACAGATAGCAACTCAATCGCTGCTTAAAGTTAAAGCATGGTTAGATAATATCGAATTGTTTTTCAATATTAACAAAACAAAATTCATTAATTTGTCAATAACGGATAAAAGGAATGATTTTAATGAATTGACTGTACACAACAACAAATTTAATTGTAACTCCTACAAAATATATACGGTAAGTACTGTTAAGTACTTGGGATTATTAATTGACGCGAACATGAAATGGAAAAGTCGCGTTATATACTTAAGAAATAAACTCAGAAGAACTGTTTATATATTTCACAATTTAAAATACATATCCAGTATGAGATTGTTAAGAGAGGTTTATTACGCTCTGATTCAGTCTGTTCTTAGCTACGGAATATTGGCTTGGAGAGGAGCTTACAAAAATATAATCAATATAGTACAGGCTGTTCAAAATCTATTATAAGAATAATATACCAGAAATAAAGATTACACCCAAGTAGTCATATATGCTGAAGCAAACATTTCTAATGTAAAGCAGCTCTATGCCCTTGAAATATACAAATATATTAACAAAAACGAAAATATAATTGAGAATATTAAGCATGAATACTCAACACGCGGTGAGATGTTCTACCGTTGTATGTTATACAAATCCAAACTTAGCATAACAAAACGCAAATTCTTGAATGTCCTTTCAAGTTCTTTACAAACTACTTCATGAAGGCAAAAAATGAATCTGAAGCGTCTAATATCGTAATGATTGACCGGTCACACTCACGATGAGTACGACTTTGTCACGGATAATAAAACTGTTATGGAAGAAATAACTACATGAACATATCACGTCATCACATTCAATTTCTATTCTATGTTCCACCATGTGCTATTGACCATACCCATCATTAACACATACCCATACTCGCATAATTGTTAAATACATTTCTTTCTTTATAATTAACATTATAAATTACAACACACAATGTTTCACCTTACATGGCATTTTACTGATATCCTGACTCGACTCTTTTGTGGTTCCTGTAATTTTGTTATGTATATTAATAGTAATGATGGTAATAATATATTTAATGTGTGAAGGAGATAGTAACAAGTTTAATTTCTTTTAAGTATTAATATAGTAATAATACTACTACTGTAATATATGTAATAGTTCGTTACAATATTAACTTTTTAAAGTATTAATGTTATTGGAAGAGTTATATATATGTATATAAGAAACAGAGTCCTGTAAATATGTAAAGAGCGTAAGAATAAATACTACTACTGCTGCTACTACTACTAATACTACTTCGGTTGGAATGCCACATTTGTGCTACCAATTTCTTCCTCAATTCTCCGTCCTTTGGAAACCTAAATAATTCTAATCTTTAACAAACAAATACGGCAAAGAGAATTTAAACATCTACTGCAGAAGTTAAGTCAATCAAATCAGTCACTACTGATCTGCATTTGGGGCAATCAACCAGGTGGCAGGTTCCCTATCTGTTGTTTTCCTAGACTTCTCTTGAATGACTGCAAAGATTTGTAAATTTATTGAACATCCCACTTGGTAAATTATTCCAATCCCTAATTCCCCTTCCTAAAAACGAATATTTGCCCCAATTTGTCCTCTTGAATTCCAACTGTATCTTCATATTGTCATCTTCCCTACTTTCAAAGACACCACTCAAACTTATTCATATACTACAGTCATTCCACGCCATCTCCACACTGAAAGCTAGGAACATACCCCTTAGTCGAGCAGCTCGTCTCCTTTTTCTCAAGTCTTCTCAGCCCAAACTTTGCAACATCTTTGTAACACTACTCTTTTGTCGGAAATCACGCAGAACAAATCGAGCTGCTTTTCTCGGTATTTTTTCCAGTTCCTGAATCAAGTAATACTGGAAGTAATACACTGGAACCATACTCGAGTTGGGGTCTTACCAGAGAATTAATTGCCCTCTCCTTTACATCTTTACCACAACTCCTAAACACCCTCATAACCATGTGCAGAGATCTGTATCCTTTATTTACAATCATATTTGTGTGAATATCCTAATGAAGATATTTCCTTATATTAACACCTAGGTACGTACAATGGTCCCCAAAAGGAACTTTCACCCCATCAACGCAGTAATTATGACTGAGAGAACGTTTCCTATTTGTAAAACCCACAACCTGTTCGGCCATTTCTACTAGAATCTTGATAACAGTAAGAATTGCCTCGCCACAGCAATCATGCAGAAATATTGAAAAGGAAACTAAAAGTTTGTTACTTCTTTTACCGACAAAAACAAAGAAGAGTCCGAATGCATCCCAATAACAGCGTGTGAAAGCTGAAGGGGGAGGATGATTGATCTACTGCAAGACAAGGCCTTATCTTCTTTCTCCTCGAAGCCTTCCACCATGTGTTTTAAAATCTTCTCCCATGCCACATCCCTCTTTTTTTTTTTGTCCTTATATTCCTCGGAGGTGAAAATGAAAACCTACAACCTGTTTTCCAATCATTGACCGAGTCAGGGATGTAATGAATGAAGCAGATATAGGCTGCTAGTACGATGGGGTCGCCACTCCCAAAGTGATTTATTAATGAATGATAGATGCAATGAAATGAGAGTGGAGATTGTTGCTGGAATGAAAGCTGACAGGGAAAACCGGAGTACCCGGAGAAAAACCTGTCCCGCCTCCGCTTTGTTCAGCACAAATCTCACATGGAGTGACCGGGATTTGAACCACGGTATCCAGCGGTGAGAGGCCGACGCGCTGCCGTCTGAGCCACGGAGGCTGTTCCTCGGAGGTAATATTCTATACTTCACAATGGGCTTGCACTAGTTCAGTAAACATGTTCGTATCTAATTGCTGTAAGAGAGGTCATGTTCGCAACAAAACGAAACGAGCTTTTACCGCACGCTTATCAGGACTAATAGCCAGTAGTGAATCATGGACGTTCCTACACCGGTAAGCAGTTATAGTAGGGGAAAACCATGACGACCTCAGTTCCTGGGGGTCCGAAGTTAATCACATCCTGCACCGTCCGGATCCATGGCTAAATGGTTAGCGTGATGGCCTTTGGTTACAGGGGTCCCGGGGTCACTTCCCGGCTGGGTCGGGAAGTTTATTTAACCATCATTGGTTAATTTATCTGGCACGGGGGCTGGGTGTATGTGTCGTATTCGTCATCATTTCATCCTCATCACGACTCGCAGGTCACCCACGGGAGTCATATCAAATGACCTGCACCTGGCGAGCCGAAGATGTCCCGGACACTCCCGGCACTAAAAGCCATACGCCATTTCATACACCCTGCACTCTGCAACGAGTTCTAAGTGAGAGCAGTAGCGGCCGGCCCGTAAGGACTCCCGGACGGTGTCCTCCCTAGAAAGTTCGGCTCCGTGGCTAAATGGTTATCGTGCTGGCCTTTGATCACACGGGTCCAGGGTTCTATGTCCGGCAGGGTCGTGTATTTTAACCCTTGGTTAATTTCGCTGGCACGGGGCTGCGTGTATGTGTCGTCTTCATCATCGTTTCATCCTCATCAAGAAGCGCAGGTCGCCTACGGGAGTCAAATCAAAAGACTTGCACCTGGCAAATCGAACTTATCCTCGGACACTCCCGGTAATAAAAGCCATACGCCATTTATTGTCCTCTCCAGAAAACGAAAATGGGTTTTTCTTTCGACATTTGATTAATGCTAAGAAAAACACATTTAATTGTAAAACAGTTCTCATCAACAAGGAAGACTGTTCGGCAATATCAAACTTAGGTTACTGACTTTCAGAGCGCAGTTCGCTGGTAACTGTTTTCAGGTTGGAGATAAGACACGGGCTCCGACGATATAGTGTTGGTGAGGGTGTTGAGATATAAGTGGGGGAAGCGCGCTGGTGGACGGTTTCGCAGGGGAGGAAGGGTACGGGAAAAGGCTTTCACTCGGACAGAGCGGTGCAGCAGTAAAGATGACCTCACAAACCCTTCTACGTGCATGCGCCAGCCAAATCTCCACGGTTGCATTCTATAAAATTAAATAATAATTTACGACCTTGTTTGCCCTATTATTTATAATTTAAGAAGAAAAATAATACATTATATTGAAATGTAACATTTGAGACCTGGAATTTTGATTCGCTTTTCGTGAGGGTTGGCAGCAATGAATTAGTTTGTTTTCGCGCGGAAGACTCGAATGACTGCGTTGGTACTGGTCAGTAGCAAAGAAAGATTTGTGGGGAATTGGCATTGTTCCCCCCTCCCCCCCCCCGACCTGAGAGTCACCCGCCGCCACTGGTGGACAGGATGTTAAATCACTTTCTTTCACACTCTCTTCACTCTTTACACTTTCTTCGTGTCGAGTGTAGTAGACGATTTGATAGCTCTGGCTAAAGTAGACGTAATAAACCCTATAAGTCGCTAATGTTGCTTTTCAAGCTCAATTTCAGAACAAGTAATTTTAATTCCCTCTTCCTTGTCTATCCCTTTCAATCCATCCCCCATAAAGCTCCTGTTTATCACAGCAGGTGAGGCCGTCTAGGAGAGGCACTGGTCCTCCTTCCCAGATTCATCCCCCGACTCAAACTTTCACGATCCAGGACACTGCCTTAGAGGTGGGATCCCTCGCTAAATCCGAGGGGAAACCAACCCTGGATGGTAATATGATTAAGAAGGAAAGAAAAGTAATTTCAGTTTCAGAAGAGTTAACATCTATTTCACAAAAAGTAAATTTTATTTTATTTTAATTCATAAAAACAGCTCAGTCCGCCTCTGCGGTGTAGTGGTTAGCGTGATTAGCTGCCACCTCCGGAGGTCCGGGTTCGATTCCCGGCTCTGCCACAAAATTTTAAAAGTGGTACGAGGGCTGGAACGAGGTCCACTCAGCCTCGGGAGGTCAACTGAGTAGAGGTGGGTTCGATTCCCACCTCAGCCATCCTCGAAGTGGTTTTCTGTGGTTTCCCACTTCTCCAGGCAAATGCCGGGATGGTACCTAACTTAAGGCCACGGCCGCTTCCTTCCCTCTTCCTTGCCTGTCCCATCCAATCTTCCCATCCCTCCACAAGGCCCCTGTTCAGCATAACAGGTGAGGCCGCCTGGGCGAGGTACTGGTCATCCTTTCCAGTTTCATCCCCGAACCAAAGTCTGAAGCTCCAGGACACTGCCCTTGAGGCGGTAGAGGTGGGATCCCTCGCTGAGTCCGCGGGAAAAACAGACCCTGGAGGGTAAACAGATTACGAACGAACGAAAAACAGCTCATCTCATAATATATGAAAACACAAACAAAGTGTTACTGCATTAGTGTATTATTTTATTCTCAGCATTGAGTTTATCGCTGATGCTGCAATACAAGCCATCATCGCTCAGATGTGCCTAAGGTCTGTCAACCCTGTGCAGATACATTATCCTGCTGCCATAGGAATGGACGACATGACTGCGGAAAACAAAAAAAAACGAGATTGTATAAAGTGAGAAACTTGTTCTTTAGTTATTAATTATTAATTGATTTAATTTATGTTTCAGTGCAGATTTTTCAGGACTATATAGAACATGTAATTTTCACTTAACATATTTATTCTGAAATTAAATATTTTTCTGAAATTGAGGTTGAAAACCAATAGACCCGGCTTGCCGTTGGGGAGTAGTGCCGTGAGGCGAGGTCGTCACGTTTCGTCCCCAAGTACTCTAACGTGAAATACCGTTCCCTGTTGCGGGACATGTTCAGAAACGGTATCTAGCTTATGTACCCCTGAATCGTAACATAAAAATATCTTTCCGGTCAACGACAAGTTGATGCTCGTGTGTTAGCCATCTCTATTTAGTTCTGTGCTCCTTAGTATTGAAGACAATCTTAAAACGTCGCCATCTTCCATCCATTATCAACCGATTTTCTTGCTTGTCTCTCGTATTCCACCAACATGACTCACTCATTAACATTACGACACTTATAACCAACATCACTGACAGAAATACAAATGAAACAAGCATTTGTTTCATCGACAGTGGAGCATTCCGTGATTTTCCAGCAGCTTTCACAAGATTTACCAATTTCTTCACAGAACTAATGTCTTCTGTATACTTAATCAACAACCCAGCTTCGTTGCAGCGTGTTATAATGTCATCAAAAGTAGACAATAAGGGATTTCCTTTAGAAAATAGCATCGATATATGTAATATGAGTATAGGATCAGGTAAAGGGTAAAAGTTGATTGTAGTATTTTCGGGATGATATCGCTTTAGAAGCAGATATACCACCATTAACTTATTTACGAAAAGTGCTGTATCCCTTCCTTCTGTTAACACGCTGATGCAGTTTTCGGGTGAATGGCAGCTGTAATTATGCTTAAGAGCTTCTCTCATTGGATCGTTAACATCATCTGAAAAGGGATAATTTAATCTAGAATATACAGCAAACTGAATACCTGATTTAATTAGTTGCTCTGTGGATGATAGCTGTGGCTCATAAGCAGACCTAGTGAAGAAGCTTACCAGGGTCGACTGGTACGCAGCATTAATTTCTAGACACATCAGCACCCATCCTAAGAAAATAATTTTTAATAAATCTGTTTTCGGCTTTCTGAAAACCGTAAAGCCAATAATCACTAAGAAACAGTTGAGAAATGAGGAGAGGAAACTTCTGTAATCCTTCCACTCATCAGTGGATGTTCTATAAGCTACAACAAACATTATCGCTGATACGAATAAATGTAACGTCATAAAAACAATCCAAAAGTGAAGTGGAAGTATTTTATAAAAGTTCCTCCACAGTGGTATTTCTTTAGGTAGAGGCATTAGCCAATGTAACGTTTCCGTGAGGTATGCTGTGGTAGAATCACTAATCTCTGCCCTAACTGGCTTATGCTGACTACATCCAAATACTAGATCTGCTTTTCCTGCAGCCAGTTCTCCCATAAGCCCTGTCCATGAGCCATTATCAAGCTTGATACCCCATTCCAAGTTGTCAGACCCAAACTGGGTGACAAGAACTGGAGTAAAGTTAGCCTTCTTAGCTATAGTGTGAAACAATGTCATTTCTACACCAAAAATAGTTTTAGGTGCAGCATAAATCACGTACGGCACCATCTCTAAAGCAGAGTATCTCACAGGGCACCCATGTAGATTTCTAGAAAGTTCTCTCGGAAACAGAGATGTGTTCATAATGAATACCCCTTCAGTCCAACGATCCAAAAGAGCAATATCCGAAACGGTTTCACCACAGTTTTCTTCGTTACTGTATGGTAACCACCCATAAACCTCTAAACCAGAATTGTCGACAGCAGGAATCACGACAACAGCGTTGAACACCTTCCTCAACCACAGTTCTGTCAACAAGCCATAAACTACCTGCTGCTGATGTTTAGTGTCTAAAGGTTCAATTTGTGCCTCGACAATGAAGCGACCTCGGGGATTCCAGGAGCTTCGTTGAGACAATAGATCCAAACACAACTTAACATCTAAAATATTTGAAACCATCAACAAGTACCCCTCTGATTTGGCCTGAATATTGGAGAATGTCCAACTCTTCCTGCAGCAACCTTGCACGGTCATCACTGGCTGAACCTTATCATTCAGAGCACGTGTGATAGACTCGTCATGTTGCAATTCGGCGCTCATCGCCTGAAATAAGGATTTTATGTAACTACCCCAATAACTTTGCTGTATTTTTGTATGTTTTCTGATTAAGTTTTGAATTACATTCTTGTCTCCTCTGACATTATACAAAGTCCTTGGTTGATTTGGAAGTGGATCGGTTGAAAAAGCCGGGTTCGCAGAGATTACCAGTGTGTCTGCTACATTCAGGAAGTATACGTCGTAAATGTTCACGATGATGTCAGTCATTTCACTCTGCAGGGTCTTTTCTTCCGAGCATCGAACTGTGTTCACCAGTATCGTCCAGCAGCACGTGAACTGAAACATACTGAAGGAACAAAGCGTGTTATCTTTTTTCTGTGAAAGGCACTAGCTAATTACTTAAGCTTAGGTGAAGAATAGTCATGTTATAGGCTTTTTGGCTTATGCTGTGTCAAGGAAACAAGGCGACACTCTTTACGTTCCGCAGAGAACTTAACTCCGCGTCTTCAGAGAAAATCTCGACTGTTCAGGAGGAAGTCTTCTACGGCATAAGCCCATTTATATAAGTACGGGCCGTGAAAGCACTAATGTTAACATCAGGTGGAAGTTATAATATTTTTCTGTATGGTACGAATTCACAATTAGCCTGATTTTAATGCGTCACTTTTCTGAAAGACCAAAAGGTACCAAAATTATTGTTAAAATGTTGCAGATATTTTTCAGTGCCCCCTTTTCATAACACTCATTCTCATAAGGTTTAATATCTCAAAAACTACTGCATCTCTCAACTTGGAATTACTAGATTATACTTATAGGCTGTTCTGCAAGGCGTGTTCAAAAGTTTCCGTTTGAGGGCGTTGCTGCAGCGGACATGCAACATAGCGATGCGGGTATAGAGGCACGGGCATGTAGGCAAAGGGATTAATGTGGCAGTCGTATCGCGCCGAGGTGCGTGCGTTAAATGCGGCCACGTGATCTATGGCGACGTTTATTACCAAACGCGTCCAAACATGACCTACGTGCTGTTATTCTATTCTTGGCTGCCGAAGGACAAACAGCAGTAGACATCCATCGAAGAATGAAGCCTGTACGTGGGGCAGCATGTATGTCGAAAACAGCTGCTGTGGAATGGTGCACCAAGTTCCGTGCGGGTCGCGTTTCGATACAAGATGTCAGTCTATCTGGCAGGCCAGCCTCATCCATTACGGACAATAACAAGCGGGCAGTGGATGAGGCCTATAGTTCTGATCTCTCCCCATGCCTTCGGCCCCCTCAAAAGAGGCCTTGAAGGGTCGACGAATCCTGTCGGAGTAGGATGTGCAGCAGGACACAGTGTTTCACCACAAGGGGATCTCCAACTTGGTGCGTAGGAGGGATGAGTGTCTCAGTGCTCACAGCGATTTTGCCTGATTGCAGGACTGTACGGCCGTCGAACGGAAACTCTTTGATTGCCCCTTATACATTAATCTGATAAGCAAATATAACTATATTATTCATAGAACTTGAGAAAAATATAGCAACTTATCTTTTCATCAGTAAAATATTTTTGAAAAAAATTAAGGGAAACGTGAAGAACTAGATCAGGAAACTATTTGGTTGCAATGTAAGCATTCTTAGGCGAAATCTGGACTATGTGAAGATCGTGAGGTCAATTCTTGAATACGAGACAGCCGTATGGGATCCCATAACAAACAGAGCTCATGAATAAATTGGAGATGGTACAGCGAAAGGCCACAATGTTCTTTAGCAAAACAATTTAAGATGGTTCAGGAAAAGACTATAATTTCTAGAAAATGTTGTAGAGATTACGATGAAGTGGTGTTGTATTTACAGTTTTAAGCTAGCAGTAAGTGACTGTACTGCTTTCGCGGTGTCAAGCTACTGGAACTGTTTAAGTTATCTGTGAATTTGTATGTGATTGTATTGTAATTATGTAAACCTACACTGTCTGTATTTGAAAATTTAAAGTCACATTTTGTAAATATTGAGTGAATTTATTTGCGGCAGCTTTTAATTATTATGTTACACTAAAAGAAACTACTTACTTCCACTACTTGTAAGTAAATTTTGTCACGGGTATTTTTCTTCCCTGTTTCAATGTATTAGTTTTTATTCTTTACCATTCTTCCTTTCTAACCATGACATGTTTTTGTAATAATTTGCTTTTGTTTAATTGTTTCCAGGATTTTTAATTGTTAAGTAATTCGTATTTTATTTCGTAATTATACACGCGTATATCACTGGGACATCACCCAGTTAAAATGTACTTGTTAACAATTTATTATTACTATTATTATTTTTATCCGACTCCTTGGCTGAATGGTCAGCGTTGCGGCCTTCGGTTCAGAAGGTCACGGGTTCGAATCCCGGCCGAATCGAAAATTTTAATCGCATCTGATAAATTCTTCTGGTTCAGGGACTGGGTGTTTCTGTTTGTTCCAACACTTTCCTATTCATATTCAGACAACATACCACACTATCAACCACCAGGGAAATACGCAATAGTGATTACATCCCTCCATATTGGGTTGGCGTCAGGAAGGGCATTCGGCCGTGAAACAGGGCCAAGTTCACATGTGTCCTGCAGTTCGCACCCGCGACCCCACAACGCGTGAAAAAAACCTGATTTGAATACGTGATCGTAGGATCGGGAGGCCCACAGTCAACCATTGATCCGCAGAGGAAGCTAAATTACTAAATTATTCAGTTATGTTCCTATAAAAGATATATACAGGGTGTTAGGTGTATACCTGCAGATATTTCTTCTAGCAATAGAGAACGATGTGACGAACCACTATATATCAAACTTTTAGTAATTCTCGGAAGTTATTTTCGAGAGCAAAGAGATACGATGTTTTTAGAATAGGTAGTATGCCTTGTTCTTGTGAATGAATAGCTTCCCTTTGAGAACAGGCGAGTCACGCGCCATGCGTGCCAAACTGGTTTCTGTTCATGTTTACGTACAACAGCTGAACGCTACCACGAGATGTTACGTAACATCCTTGTCAAACTGGTTTTATGTTTAAGAGCAACTGAGCTACGATAACAGCTGAAGGTGGCTACTACAGTAGCGTATGCCTTGTTACGTTACATTCTCGGCAGACTGGTTTCGTAGTTGTCAGTATTCAGTTTCCGTCTTAGGGGCTTCAGACAACCCTGGTCATCGGTTTCGGACCCTGGATGTATCGAATTCTCAGTGTTAATACTGGTTCATTTGCTGTTATGTCCTTTAAGGGATTGGGATACGTGTGGTCATCAGCCCCGTGGTCTAGTGAGTACGGAAATGACCTGAAAACCTGAATCGGTGAGGGACCTGTACGAGCGTGTGATATAATTATTGGTTGGTATAGGCGCGCCGGGACGTGAAATACAGTAGATCCCCGTTGTGCATTGCGTAAAGGTACAAGAAAGATGGCAGGTCCTTACGCCAACGAAAGCAGTTATGGGATGCCCAAATGAGTAGGATCGGAATTGAATTATCGAAACACATCGAACGTTTAGTTTCAAAGGAATATTGGACATGTTATACAACTACAGTACATAAATTAAACGTACCTACATTTCGTGCCTCCTTCCGGGCTGAGTTGCTCAGACGGTTGAGGTGCAGGCCTTTTGATTCCAACTTTACAGGTTCGGACCTGGCCCAGTCCGGTGGTATTTGAAGGTGCTCAAATACTGTAGGTCAGCCTCGTGTCGGCAGATTTTCTGGTACATAAAAAGAACTCGTGCGGGACTAAATTCGGGCACCTCAGCGTCTCAGAAAACCGTAGAAGTAGTTAGTGGGACGTAAAGCACTTAACGTTATTATTATTATTATTATTATTATTATTATTATTATTATTATTATTATTATTATTATTATTATTAGGTCATTAAAAGCTGAAATACGTGGAAGAAAATAGTAAAATATGCGTGGTTTAAGAGGAAACAAGATGAAATGTATGTCACGTGAGTTAGCATCGTTCGCAGTAGTTACCTACAGATTACTATGCGTAAAACGAGAACCAGGTCAAGCTCGTGGGGATGAGTCAGCTGTAATCTCGTATTGTGTATAAACATACACATCAATAAATATAAGAAACATAAACAAGGTTACACGTTAGAGACATGTAGCTATTAACCTGAACGCCAGGCCGACGGTCGCTTTCATGAGTACAGATGAGTTATCAAATTATACACAATCTACAGATGTCGAACTTATCTAAGAAGATTCCGCCACAACTATATTACATTTTACTATGATGGTGCTAATAACAAATCGCAGCAGCTATTGGCTTTACGTCGCACCTACACAGATAGGCCTTATGGCGACGATGGGACTGGAACGGGCTAGGACAGGGAAGGAAGCGGCCGTGGCCTTAATTAAGGTACAGCACCAGCATTTGCCTGATGTGAGAATGGGAAACCACGGAGAAACATCTTTTGGGCTGCCGAGAGTGGGGTTCGAACCCACTATCTCCCGAATAATGGATACTGGCCACACTGAAATGAAATGTCGTATGGCTTTTAGTGCCGGGAGTGTCCGAGGATAAGTTCGGCTCGCCAGATGCAGGTCTTTTGATTTGACTCCCGTAGGCGACCTGCGCGTCGTGATGAGGATGAAATGATGATGAAGATGGCACGTACACCCAGTTCCCGTGCCAGGAAATTTAACCAATTAAGGTTAAATTTCCGACCCTCCCGGGAATCGAACACGGTACCCCTGTGACCAAAGGCCAGCACGCTAACCATTTAGCCATGGAGCCGGACTTACGCGACTGCAGCTATCGAGCTCGGTAAATCGCAGCAGATTACGCTACAGCGTGTTGAGATGATGTCGGTAGAATACAGTATACCTGTTAAGACATAAGGCTGCAGTAGAAGAAGAGGAAGAAGAAGGTAACGAGAGCCACATAGTCAAGCAGCACACAGCTGAACAAAGTGCACATTAGTGACACAGATATAAGAGTGGCGTGGTCGCGGGAACTACAGTCGCATTCGTAACACTCTGTTGTAGAAAAATAATGAACTAATATACAGTACGGGCTCCGTAATTCCAGGTGGACGGTAACAAGACTATCTCGAATAGAAAAGTACGGATTTACGAACGTACACAAACGCCTGTGAACAACATAATGTACCTATGTTAAACATTACAGTACAACAGTTTAAAAAACAAAAACATACAGATTGCATTAAAAGAAATGTTAAACTTTCTTTTGTAAATTAACAAAACACTCTAGGCAAGTTAAATGTTAACTTATAGTTCCTATTTCAGTAATGATGAATATAAAACGATTATTTTATTGAATATTTATACGTGACGACGACGACGATGATGATGATGATGATGATGATTGCTGCCTTAATGTCATCGGCCCTTAAAACGCAAAGTGTCCTCTGTTTTAACTCGTAGGGAATAAGAAATATAATATAAATTGCTGGAAGCCTTTCCCGATAGATTCATGAAGGGCGACCCGTGTTCTGTTCTGCCACACGATACACTAGCAGCATATAATGGTATTCGTGGTATTCATACACTGGCATTATTCAAATACTACTACTGATGCTACTTCTACGAAGTAACTCGCGTACTAGTGCGGACGATAATTCGCATCTCTGACAGCTGTTATTCAGGTCAAGGTCAGACAGACCGGTTTCATGTAGGGGTGGGGAACCCGTCCAGCGACATCTCCGTCACTAAGAACAGTAGACAACCGGCATGTGACAGGTCTAGTGCTTTTGTCGAACTGCTTACGTGGAATATTCTCCCACAGTGCGATTTCAATATCATGGTCTTTTGGGAGTCCAACTCGCCGTATGCAGAAACAACCCGTGTTGACGTGTACGTAAATAAAGTTTATTACGTCAACGAAAGAATGCATGGGATAGAATTTCAAAGTGAGTAGTATCGGAATTGAAATGTCAAAACACATCGAACGTTTTACTTCATAAAGTAAGGGACATGTGATAAACATAAATTAATTAAACGTACCTTCCTTTCGTGCTTCTAACCGAAGAGAACATGTTTAAATGTAAATGAGAACCTTCTAGCTTACTGCTGATTTTGCAGTGCCTATTCAACGTATCAAAATAAACGTTGCCAGGCTGAGTGGCTCAGGCGGTTCAAGCACTGGTTTCATGAACTTAGCAGGCTCGATCTTGGCTCAGTCCGCTGGTATTTGAAGGTGCTCAAATACGACCGCTTCTGATCGGTAGATTTACGGGCACGTTAAAGAATACCAGTGGGCAAAATTCCGACACCGCGCGTCTCCATTGGCACGTGAAGATTTTTGATTATTATTATTATTATTATTATTATTATTATTATTATTATTATTATTATTATTATTATTATTATTATTATTTTTATTATTATTATTATTATTGGGCGAGTTGGCCGTGCGATTAGCTTGCATCCGTCGAAAAGCAACTAACAATATTATTATACAAACTGTGTTAGTCTATTATTACTGACTATTATGAAAATAAAAGTTAATCGCCCCAGTCAAACTTCGTAGCTCGTAATCTGTCAGAAAACACTAAAGAAAATTGTGAACTTTTAACAGGTCCGAATTATTATTAATAATATAATTGCAGACATGTCTCAGAAATTACCGAAGCATGTACTTACAAATTGTTTTACGTCGCACCGACACAAATAGGTCTTACGGCGACAGTGGGAGAGAAAAGGGATACAAGTGGAAAGGAAGCGTTCGAAGTCTAATAAAGGTACAGTTCCAGCATTTCCCTGATGTGAAAATGGGAAACTACGGAAAACCATCTTCCCGGGTACCGACAGTGGAGTTCGAACCCACTATCACCAGAATACAAGCTCACAGCTGCGCGCCCCTAACCGCACGATCAACTTACTCTAAGCCCCATTGCCGGTCTGCGTAGCTCGGACGATAGAGCGCTGGTCTTCTGATCCCACCTTGGCAGGTTCGAAGACGGCTCAGTTCGGTGGTATTTGAAGGTGCTGAAATACGCCAGTCTCGTGTCTGTGGATTTACTTGCATTTAAAAAAGTACTGCTTTACAAAATTCTGGCACTTCAACGTCTTCGAAAACCGTGAAAATTAGTTAGTGGAACGTAAAGATAGTAGTAGTAGTAGTAGTAGTAGTAGTAGTAGTAGTAGTAGTAGTAGTAGGAACATTATTATTACGGACGTTTTAATTAAACGGGTCCGTTACATTACCTATCGGCACTTACTGTCCGGTAATTAGCCTTCTGTCCACCTCTGTGGTATAGTGGTTAGTGTGATTAGCTGCCAACCCCCGTAGGCCCGTGTTCCATTCCCAGCTCCGCCACGAAATTTGAAAAGTGGTACGAGGGCTGGAACGGGGTCCACTAAGCCTCGGGAGGTCAAATGGGTAGAGATGGTTCGATTCCCACCTCAGCCATCCTGAAAGTGGTTTCCCGTGGTTTCGCACTTCTCCAGGCAAATGCCGGGATGGTACCTAACTTAAGGCCACGGCCGCTTCCTTCCCTCTTCCTTGTCTATCCCTTCCAATCTCCCCATTCCCCCGCAAGGCCTACACAAGACCCCTGTTCAGCATAGAAGGTGAGGCCGCCTGGGCGTGGTACTGGTCATTCACCCCAGTTGTATCCCCCGACCCAATGTCTCACGCTCCAGGACACTGCCCTTCAGGCGGTAGAGGTGGGATCCCTCGCTGAGTCCGAGGGAAAACCAACCCTGGAAGGTAAACAGATTAGGAAAAAGAAGAATAAGCCTTCTATTAGAAATGCCCGGCGGCAATTCCATAGTAGACCGAGCTCGATAGCTGCAGTTGCTTAACTGCGGCCAGTATCCAGTATTCGGGAGATAGCAGGTTCGAACCCCACTGTCGGCGGCCCTGAAGATGATTTTCCGTGTTTTCCCATTTTCACACCAGGCAAATGCTGGGGCTGTATCTTAATTAAGGCCACGGCCGCTTCCTTCCCACTCCTAGCCCTTTCCTGTCCCATCGTCGCCATAAGACCTATTTGTGTCGGTGCGACGTAAAGCATCTAGCAAAAGAAATCCACAGTAGCTATTGTTCCTTCGAGCAATGTTCACGCATGGTTGCAACTACGGTTTTTGAAATCTGTCTCATTAATAACAATATGACTGAATACTTACAGCCTTTTCTTTCAGTGTCCACCGTCCTTTCACTGACCTGAAAAGTTTATGAATAAGCATAGACAACTCGCATTGTCTATTGTCAGAAATTCATCGTAGACTGTCGCAATACGCTCATTTTTCATTTACTTATTAACTATTTCCTTTCATTTTGTCAGGTTGGATCACTGAGTAATGCCATTGACGTCTCATAAATCACACACAACTACACAATACTTTATTCGCACGTATGTGCTGGTGCGTATCTTCGAGGTCACTGTAAGGATCCTGTGTACATTTCACACAGAGTACCCTAGACCGGTTTTCGAGTACAGCAAGTGGCCTGGCACGTGAGTCATCCTCGCCTACTTGCCAAGCCTTTAGGGGAAGTGCACAACAACATGTGTTGGCCTGCGATAAGAAACAGGTTCAACAAGCCCTAGACTCTGCTACTGTACTTCCACTACGCGTGGACAGAATGACGTAACCGGTATATCCTGCTACGGCCGTTCAAAACACATTAGGTCCTGAAATATTTGGCTCAGTTATGGGCAAACTAATAGGACAAGATAAAAAGTACATAGCATATATTGTGAGATGTCTTTCTCTTTGCCGACTAGCTTAATATCTGCACGTATACACCTAACACCCTGTATATATATATATATATATATATTTTTTGCTAGTTGCTTTACGTCGCACCGACACAGATAGGTCTTATGGCGACGATGGGACAGGGAAAGGCTAGGCGTGGGAAGGAAGCGGCCGTGGCCTTAATTAAGGTACAGCCCCAGCATTTGCCTGGTGTGAAAATGGGAAACCACGGAAAACCATTTTCAGGGCTGCTGACAGTGGGGTTCGAACCTACTATCTCCCGAATACTGGATACTGGCCGCACTTAAGCGACTGCAGCTATCGAGCTCGGTAAAGAATTAAGTACAGTAGCACTTCGTATCAAATAGTCAACGTATCCAAATATTACACCCCTCTTTTTCCACGAACTTCACTATCTCACCGTCAGAGAGCTCCTCAGTTGTCTTCATGTAGGCCGAATTGAGCACAAAGAAGCATTGAGATCAAGGTAAAAATCCCTGATCTGAACAAAAATCGAACCCGTGACCTCCCGGTAAGGAGCAGGCACACTGTGGGGCCGATAGTCCCTAGGAAAAGGAGAGTATATTTTTATGGACACATTAAAAACATTTAACCCTAGAACTGGCAATGTTAATTCTTGTGGTGGTAACCGTATTTGGCATCTTTCACTTGTCTAAATAAAATGCAAAAATAACCCCAAGATATGATTTTTTTTGGGGGGGGGCGAGATAGATGGAGAGTCCCAGGGCGAAAATGTGCCCTTTTACTCATCTGTTTCCGAGGCAGTACCCGATGAGTCGGAAAATCTCTGTTCTATACACTGGTGGGGGACAAAACTATCTGTCGAGAAGGCTATTGGCCTTCTGCCAGAGCAGAAACCCCCTCTTCACTAATTATTTTGGAAGGTATGCATATTGCGCTTTAATTTGGGGGTGGGGATGACAAACTTCCTAACAAACGGCCCCTTTCAGGGTTTAATTTTGATTTCAGTTAGTGAGGTGAGGTGCAATTTGGAAAAGGCCGAAAGGTTGACTAAACAAGGTCATAAGTAAGCCAAGGGCCACGATATTTAAGCCGTGTGTTGGGCTTCTTGGTTCTCATGACCTGTTTTAAAAGAGAGATGCCCGGAACGGTTGACGGGGTTCGCAGGATTCTACACTTGGTCATCTTAGCTATCTTCCTTACCTGAGTTCTAAGAGTCGGAATACGTAGTTCGGACCGTATCCGCCTATTAGATTTCAGGATGGGGGCTTTAGTCATCTTGCGAAGTAGCTTGTTTTGAAAAACTTCTAATTTTGAAAAGGGAGTTTTAGGGATATAGCACCAGGCCTCGCACCCATACAGCAGCATGGGCCTAATACATGCTTGATAAATATTTCTCTTTATGGTAGAGGAGATATATTTATTGTAAAGCAGAGGTTTTAGGGCAGCCACGCGAGCCGATGCTCGTTGCAGGGCCTGTTCTATATTCCTGCTCCAGGTGAGACTTTTGTCCATTGTTAGGCCGAGATATTTTATCTCATTGGTCCAGGACAGTGGGGCATTATTGATAGTAAGACGATCAACTGTAGGCCTTCTTCTAGAGAATAAAATCGCCTGGGTCTTGTCTGGATTTATTTTGATCTTATTCTGAAGGCACCACTTCCAGAACATAGAAATCCACGAGTTCAATGCGGAGATGGCATCTCTGTTTCGCCTACGTGAGGTGTAAACAGCTATGTCATCCGCGTACTGTTGTATCTCTACTCCCTGGCGATATGGAAGATCATTTACATATAGGGCGTACAGGATTGGTGAAATCACTCCACCCTGAGGGACTCCAGCTCGGAGCCTCCGAGGGGTGGATTTTTCTCCGTCAACTTGGACATAGAATTTCCTGTTTGATAAATATGATGAGATAATTTTGACCAGGTAGCCTGGGACAAGGTACAATTTCAAAAGTTTGTAGATTATATTTTCGTGCCAGACAGTGTCGAAAGCTTTTTCTACATCGAAAAATACCGCTGGCACAGTACGCCGTAAATTAAATGACCTTGTAGCATACTGGACAAGGCGCAGCGCCGCTAGAGGGGCACTGCGCCTCGACCGGAATCCGAACTGCTCCGGTCGCAGTATGTCACGTGACCAGAGGTACTCATTGAGGCGATTTAGAATAAGTCTCTCGAATAATTTTGAGATATGGGATAACAGAGTAATGGGACGGTAATTTTGCGGGAATAATCTATCCTTCCCCGGTTTTGGAAGGACGACAACCTTGCCGACCTTCCAAGCCTTGGGGAAGAATCCCGTATGAAAACATGCCGAAAAAAATAGTAGCCAAAAATATAATTGCCTTATACGGCAGGGATTTAATTTCTTCGTTTGAAATTCTGTCATCCCCGGGAGACTTATTCTCTTTGAGGTCTTTTATTACCCTGCGTACCTCTGCAGGAGTTACGTCATTAATGTCATTGTCAGGCGTCCATTGTTGCTTAAAAGTTGAGACTTTCCTGTGTACCTCACGGGTCAGTCGTTCGTTTTCGTCGTCGTCATCGTCAGCAAGATCGTGGGGGTACACTTTGACTTTCAATTGTGTCAGCGAAAGCCTCAGCTTTATCGTAAGGGGAGAATGCTAGTCCATTGCGGCCATGAATTGCACGCTTGGGGGGGTTAGGGCGATTCAGACCGCGAGTAACCCTCCAGAAATCGTGGTCTGATTCGTTTTCAGTTAAAGTGCGGCAGAATTCCTCCCATTTTTCAATTTTACGCTCCAGCAAGCGCTTGCGGACTTCACGAGCCAGTTCGCGGTATTCGGCTCGATCAGCTGGGTCTCGAAATCTTTGCCATCTTTTTCTGTAGGCATTTTTAATTTTGATTAGGTCCAGAATAATGTCAGGGGTACTGTCATCTTGGCTGTTAGTGCAACCTCTCCTACCAGTATTGTTATTATTATTATTCATATGAGAGTTATGACAAGTCGCATTCCCGCCATGTTGTGTGGGCGTACGACTGTCATTGTTGCGCCTATCATCCGAAATGGAATTTCTAGCAGCATTTACGATGTATCTACGAGCGTTCAGCATCTTATTAGAAAGATGCTCAACGGCCCGGTCAATATCATCTCTGCTGTGGACCGGAAATGTTTTTAGATTTTTATTTACATGCCAAGAGAACTTATTGTAATTTAGAGATTGGTTTAACAATGGGTAAGATGGCTCAGATAACCTAACCCACGTAAGATTGAAAATAATGGGATCATGGTCCGAATTTAATTCCCTAGGTACTGAACCCTTGAACTTACCATTCCATCGTTGGTCGGCCACGGCTGCTATAGTAGAACAATTTAGAACTCTTAAATCTTGGGTCGTTGCGGGAATAAATTCGGTCACGATCTTAACCAAACGATGGGGTTCAGAAGAAAGCCTAACTACTTGAAATGAGGAGCAAAAATGTGCTTACTAACTTTTATTAAACTGAAAGAGCACGATAACATCGTTAATTTAATATGCATTCTTGCCACAAAAATATAAAAAAAGATTTTTGAAAAGTTCCAAACACAGTCACATTACATATCGTCACTTCGTTTCTTCCAATGTCGAAGAGTTGCTTCGGAGAAGCTAATATGTTAGTGGACAGCGAAACTGAAAAACTGAAAAAGGGAAGACCTGAAAACCGGGCGCCTATTTTCCAAACGAGAACTGAGAGTTAATCCACACGATCCGTGGAAAATCTGACTTTCAACAAGTAGAACGCCTGATTTTCTCTTAATTAAGGTTATCCACCAGTCAAATACCCTTCACGGATACGGAAACATCCGCCGAATGGACCCTTAATCGAACCAAACTGACTATCAGTTGCTTTGGATAGGTTGCGAAATATTATGGGAAAGCATGGTGTTCACTACAAGTTAACAGCATCATTCACAATTGACCTAAAATTCCACCATGTATTTGTCATTCATGACACCCTTAAGTGATACGTTAATCCCGATGCTAACTGTGCATCACCCAAACAACTGTTCGGAAGGAACCAACAACCACATGATCCGGGAGGATCTTACGTTAAGTCGTTCTAAAGGAACAAAACTGCGAAATGCAGGAAACACTTACTAATCATGCATTTAGAAGAAATGCCAAACACTGAAGTTAATCAAAAAGTGAAAAGTCACTTGAAAATATTATTATTGAACCGATTTTCAGGTTAGAAATGGGTTTGTTATACTTAATAAAATTACCAGTCCACGCTAAAATTTACTACAAATTTAAGGAATTCTTTCCCTTGACAACAATGCTACCAGTACAGATCTCTCTATTTACTGCCTGTCCCAACACACTACTGGTAAAGTGATTACTTACTTACTCACTATGAATAAGAATGAAAATACGACAAAATTAAAAATGATATAAAATACTGGCTGACGAATCGAAACCGCATCCGCAACTCAAGTCTCATTCTAAAACACTGAGTGTCAATATGCACACCATCAAACGGAAAACAGACGTCAAACGAGAAACAATGAAGTTCGTAAAAATAAATTAACATCTCAAAGTCATACAGCTTAACACGCACGAAGAAACACAGTAAAAATATTTAATCTAGATCGGGTCGATGTCCCACACTTGGACAGCCCTCATTTATCAACAACAGTCCCGTTATCTCAATGAGAGCTTCGCATAGACCCTCTACAATAAATCATATCGTACTGTAACTGCTACCTTCCCCCAGGCCACTTCCACAAAAGAACAAACAAAGAGAACATCTAAACCGAGACTTGAGCGTGTACAGCTACCATCCCAGACCTATCGTCGGGCTCACTTGAAATCTGTACACCCTAAACCTAATCAGTATATACATGATGCCTTCCAAATCCTATCGTCGGGCGTGACCTAGGACGTCTCATCATCAATGACTCCAAGAATAAACACGTGACGTCCTAAATCTATCGTTGGGCGTCAAAGTGGGTCGCACCACGTCTCCCTTAACATATCAGGCGAACCGCAATTTCCAACAAACCTCCAACAGTAACACTGAATCTGGTCAGACAAAAAAATACGCACGACGGAACTACGTCTCTTATCAAAAGAATGCAAGTCGAAACACGGTAAGTGCCTACCTCTCGAAAAAAAATACAAGTGTCTACCTCATCATAATATGTGAACTCAAAAATAAATAGACGTGACGAACGATTCTCCACCTCGAACACAATCTCAGCCTGTGCACTGAAGTGTCAGGGCTGCCAATGAAAATTCCCAACACACGTTTCCCTTTTAGTGGATACCTTCAAAATAATAATCATCACCATCACATTCGAAATTCTCAGATCGCCTATCATCAATTCCAACCATCTTATCCATGACCTCTCCAATGAACAAATTAAATATAACCCAACCGTGTGTCCAAAGTGCTCTTTAATCCTGGAGGCCGTACCTTATCTTAACAAAAATCACTAGATGTTTACTACCAAGACCTTTACATTTTACTAGAGTCGTTTTCACTTGGAATCGTTCTATAAATTTACAATGCTTCACATCATAGTCGTCTCGAGTTCGGATTGATTGCGGAAAACAATACAGCCTGTTTCAACACAGCCTGTTCCTAAATACTTCCTCTACAAAAATGTCTCAACACTCTTTCTCATCGCTTTATTCCAGCGGTAACACTTCTCTCTCATCTCCACGTACATATAAATCCATCGCTCTCAATCCCTTTTCCTTCAAGACCCTTTTTCATACCTCGATCCCCTGGTGAAAACGACAACCATTATTAAGCACATCTCTGACTTTACTATTATTACGACTTTCGAACCTCAAAAATCCAAGAGCACACATCGACCTTTCGCAATTCAAGTATACACGATGTCTCAAAATTTCCTTCCCATTAATGACTGTGACTCTAACAAATTTCATTGACATTATCTAAATATGCCTACGATCCTTGTAAAAATAACTGGTTAAATGTAATTTAACAGAGAGGAATTTCCTTATCCCGCGGTAAACATTATTATTATTATTATTATTATTATTATTATTATTATTATTATTATTATTATTATTATTAACCAACATTTCTGAATGCAACTGACACCTGAAATTACAATATTCGCCACGACAAATTTACACTTATAACGTTCACAAATCCGCACTTTGAATGATATCTCATCTCAACACAAAATTTTAAGCGTCGCATTTTACCGTTCTTGACATGAATTTTACACACTGAAATTTTCACACGCTGACCAAAATTTACAACGCCTTTCGCCTGATAATTACGAATCTCACCCGACAATCATCTGGAAATTTGGTTAGGACAGACAGTAACTAACTACTAACTACAACATAATATAAAATAGACAGACCTGCACATTGGTGACATTCTCAGCATTCTGATTACATCATCTCCAGCAACCTCGCACTTAGCCCCTCATTTTCACAGATAACATTTTCATATTTAAAAACTCACTCATCCAAACACTACCCTTCACACACACACGAGATTAAAAATTACCATAAATAATGCACTTTCTTTGTAACTTGCACCACGAACTTCCCTCGTTCTGCAGTCGGCTATAACTGTCTGATGCGTCTCCCAGAGTGGTTTCTCTCCCCGTTGTTTCAACAAGAACAGGTGTTCGGCCGATAAGGGAGTCGAACTATTTTGAATCGCTTCCCCCAGACCTTCTTCACTTACAAGAGTACAGGAAATGATAAAAATAAAATCTGCTGTGTATTTTTCAACCAGCCTACACCTTCCCAGTTCGTCTGCAAACGTTCACAGCTTCTCCAATTCACTTTTCTTCTTACTAAATATATGGACTTTAGCCACGAACATGTATTTGATTATTGTCGGTCAATCTGGCGCGAAATTCTAATGACGACGGGCACGAGCTCCCGCGGCTTCAAGTTCCAGATCGACACTGCAAAATCTACGGTGGGGGGTTTCTTTTATAATTTCCGGAAGGACGCTATCCCCTCTATGAGTCTCGGTGGTGTAATCTGCCAAATTTGCTTCTAATAAACCGATTTTGATAAGACTTGTCCCAGAACTCCGGACAGACTTGCACTTATGTTAGGTGTTAATTTTATAATTTTTCTACACTCACAACATGAGAAATAAATTGTTTCTGCCCGTGCGTTTCGCGCGTTTTTCTTCTGCCCATGACCTTGGCACGTGTAACTAGCTCGCTGTTCTCACGCTAACACACACTTGGGCTTAACTGCATCTAAAATTGTCCCTGGTGTCACTACCTTCACAGAGGGTGTATGAATAATTCTGCTTATATATTTCTTCCTTTACTATCTTGTCAAAATCCCTCGTTGTGCAGAATTCATTAATTTAGAAAATTGTCGGGCACTCGAGTTCCACCGAGGTGTCCCGGCAATCCACGAGCTCGCCTTGCGGGAACCTTCCCACGCAACATCGGGCTCTTGGGAGCGCAAAATGGCTGCCCTCAAACATACAGTAGTTTCTGAATACCAAAAAAATATTTGAGAAAAATAAAAATTTTTCTCACCGTAGAATTATGGGTTCATAATCCACCTACAACCACGAAATGTTTACCCAGAAAGGGGAAATATTTAAACAGACATATTCCTTCAAAATTCTAAATTGTACATGGGAATTTTGATACAAATGAACCATGATTCTACGTAAAATTTCCCAGCCGATCTCACTCTTGACGTAGGGCTCTGTTACTTTCACGTATTTCCCTGTTTTCTTCTTCCAACAATAGGATTGCGTTACAGATGTCATCAACAAAGTCTTCTCTTAAGAATGAACATTGTAAACATTCAGCGTCTTTCTCTTCTTTACTCCCACTGCTTGCCTGTCCTTGGAGTGGTGCCTCGACCTGTCTTCCTCTCGACGTGACGATCATATTTACTGGTTGTACCTCTTCTTCTTCTTCTTCTTCTTCTTCGGTGACCATTTCCCCAGCTGGCAAGGCTGCGTCATCCTGTAGTGGAATTCTTTCTTCGGCTCTGTGATAAACCTTTAAGTTGGCTGCTGGGTTGCCATCATCATTTTATTGGGGGTTGCTAGGAGTCTGTTTCTTGATGTTACTGATGTTATGTGCGTCATTTGGTTGTTTTTCCTTCAGAATCTGGGATGAAAGACTCTGAACCTTTTCCTACTGGGAATTTGAAGTTGTTTTTCTTCTATCAAGAGTAGACATTGACTCCTGCTCAAAATCTGGCGCAAACGGGTTCAGACCGGAGTTTCGTTGGTCTTGCCTATGTGCCTTCTGGAATTCCAGACTTTCAGCCCCGAAACAGTCGGTGTTGACGTCCTGGCGCTGTATAGCCCCCTGCCATTTTTTCCTTTCGTGGTCCTTCCTTAACCCGTCGGTGTACTGAACACGTTCACGGTACCGTTCATCCTCATCACGGCGGAAGTTCTGGGTTCGATTATTTCCCCAGTCCCTGCGGTTATTAAGTCCATTCCTGAAATTCCTCTGGTTTTCTCTGTCCCCATCGTATCGCCTCCAGTAAGGGTTCCTCCTTTGTGGATAATTCCAATTGCCCCTACGCCTTTTCCAATCCTCATTTCGTGGATGCGAGGGTTCCCAGTTATTCCGAAACTCACGCCTCCGCTCAATCGGCTGTGGTTTCCCCTGCTCAGGTGCCTCTGGACTTCCCTCTGGGACCTGGCTAGCAGTGTTTACATGTTGCTCGTGCGATCGTCCCCCTCTGGGTGCTATTTGATTATGGGTATGATCCAATTGCCTAAGGATCATTTCTACCTGCATGGGGGTCTCTACCTTTGATGCAATGAGCATCCTTTGTACTTCGGGAGGTAGCTGCTTCTGGATGGCCTGTACCAACTCTTGCTCCGAGGGCGGCGCCTCAAGTTCTCTGAACTTTACCATTTGTGCAATAAAGTATTCACTGAACTTTGTAGGGCCTATTGCAGTATAACGACGTGAGTATAGCTCTAATCTAAGACTTTGCTGAATTTCCGTACTCCAAAATTTATTGAGAAACGCCCTCTGGAATTCATCAAAGGTATCAAAGTGGTATCGGAAGCCTTTAAACCATAAAAGTGGTGCCCCCTCTAAATATCTTTCAGCTACCCTCAACTGACGTTCCTCAGGAATCCTGGCGTCCCGGATGTACTCCCTGAGATCCTTAAGAAACCCCTTCGGCGTGGTATGTGGACCTCCATTAAATTTCTTGGGCTGGTCCTCATGTAACTTGATCATGTTAATAACGTTGGTGACCCCTGAGCTTTGAGATCGACTGGTATCTACATTCGAGCTCTGACCGTTATTATTCACATGATTGATATTTGGCAATTGACCACTGAGGTCAGAGTTAACAGCTGTCGATGCTTGACTCAATACTTTGTCCACCTTGGACTGCATATCTACCACGCTGCTAATCCAACTGCTTACTTCGCTCTTAATGAACCCAACTTTCTTGTCTGTCTCTTCCTGGGCTGACGTGATTTCCCTTAAGTCCTGTTCTATACTAACTTGCCTGTCGTTGAATTCCCTGGTATGTTCGTTTTTCATTTCAACTAACTCCTCTTGAATTTCTTTAATTAAAATTTCGGAGTCCTCATTAGCCACTTGGAGTTTACTAATTGCTTCCTCATTAACTTGCAACAATTTCTTCTCCATGGTTTCGGTTTTTGATAATACCTGACTCTCCAATTCCACACTAATTTTATCTACCTTGTTGTTCAGTGACTGAATGTCCGCAGATAATATTTGACGTTGTTCCTCTATTATGGTTAGCGTTTTCCCCTTTTCCTTATCACTGGAGATCCGCATCTCTACGACCTGTTGTGTAATGTCGTCCTTAAATTCAACCTGGCTGTCGATCAGCTGCTTATGCGCCGCCTGGCTTTCCAGTAAATGCTTGTCAAGTTCCTTTCTCATCTCATCCTGACTATCACATAACCTACTGTACATGTCGTGGCTTTCGTCAAAACGCTTGTCCATATCGGTTTTTAAACTGTCATGGATTTTGGAAAACTGTTTGTCGAAATCGTTCTTTAAACTGACCTGCACTTCCGCAAATTGTTTGTCAATTTCATCCCTAATTTCCACTCGGCTATCATCAAAACGCTGGTTGAGTTTACCTATCTCACCCCTAACTTCCTCTTTAAGTTCGGTGCACATAGTGTATGTCTCACGAACTACGTTCTTCAATCCAGCCTTCAACTCATCACTAGACTCTTTACACCTAGCCTGGGTATCCTCAATACTACTCTTTAACTCGTCACTAGTGTCTTTCAAACTAGACTGTAACTCCTCCCGAGTGTCTTTCAAACTCGACTGCAACTCCTCAATCTTACCATCCAAACTTTCATTATGAGCCTTCATGTCCTCTTTCAAATTCTCCCTCTGGACTTTCGCGTCCTCCATCTTATTATCCAAACTATCTATCTTACTATCCAAACTATCTAACATTTGCCCTTTCGTATCCTCCATTTTACTATCAAAATTATCTATCTTACTATCCAACCTCTCATCACGAACTTTCATGTCCTCCCTTAAATTCTCATTCTGGACTTTCATGTCCTCTATCATCTGCATTAACTTCTCCAAGGTCGCCTGACCTTCCATCTCACAACACCACAAAGAATACAATAATGAGTACGCTGGCTGTCGATGCAACCAGAATACTCCAAACTACTAAGGAAAGAATTCACTATTTACTGCGTTTTCACATACAAACGCTGTTATAATTTAATACCGAAACTGACAACATTCCAACAGTTGTCTTATAAAGTTTTTGTTTACATGGCTGGTATCACAAAATTGTTTAATGAAAAGGAAATTCTGAAGTTAATAAGTTACTCTGGATAAATATCCCAAATAGTTTCGCTTCCGTAAATTAAGTAAATAAAGAACATGTTAGCGCATAAACTTTGAATGTAATTCAGCATTACCACTTCCAAAACTTATATTGGCAACATGACATAAGCTTCAATACAGCTTTAAATACTGGTTTCCTAAAATGCATTGTGACTGTTATTATTATTATTATTATCTACCAAGTAGTTACGCTCCTCATTAAACGTATTAATATCTAGCACTCTCATTGGGCATAATTCGTTTAACTGTGGCTCAGCCATAATTTTCACCCGCTTGTATTATTTATAATGTGGCTTAAGCCTCAACATTATTTTATATTTTTCTAACATTTATTTTCAATGGATAATTTCATTATCGTTATCGTGGCATCATATCGTTATCGTGACTTTGGGCTCCTCATCGTTATCGTGACATTAAGGCCCCAAAGTTGATGGCGCCACTTCTACTGAACCCTTGAACTTACCATTCCATCGTTGGTCGGCCACGGCTGCTATAGTAGAACAATTTAGAACTCTTAAATCTTGGGTCGTTGCGGGAATAAATTCGGTCACGATCTTAACCAAACGATGGGGTTCAGAAGAAAGCCTAACTACTTGAAATGAGGAGCAAAAATGTGCTTACTAACTTTTATTAAACTGAAAGAGCACGATAACATCGTTAATTTAATATGCATTCTTGCCACAAAAATATAAAAAAAGATTTTTGAAAAGTTCCAAACACAGTCACATTACATATCGTCACTTCGTTTCTTCCAATGTCGAAGAGTTGCTTCGGAGAAGCTAATATGTTAGTGGACAGCGAAACTGAAAAACTGAAAAAGGGAAGACCTGAAAACCGGGCGCCTATTTTCCAAACGAGAACTGAGAGTTAATCCACACGATCCGTGGAAAATCTGACTTTCAACAAGTAGAACGCCTGATTTTCTCTTAATTAAGGTTATCCACCAGTCAAATACCCTTCACGGATACGGAAACATCCGCCGAATGGACCCTTAATCGAACCAAACTGACTATCAGTTGCTTTGGATAGGTTGCGAAATATTATGGGAAAGCATGGTGTTCACTACAAGTTAACAGCATCATTCACAATTGACCTAAAATTCCACCATGTATTTGTCATTCATGACACCCTTAAGTGATACGTTAATCCCGATGCTAACTGTGCATCACCCAAACAACTGTTCGGAAGGAACCAACAACCACATGATCCGGGAGGATCTTACGTTAAGTCGTTCTAAAGGAACAAAACTGCGAAATGCAGGAAACACTTACTAATCATGCATTTAGAAGAAATGCCAAACACTGAAGTTAATCAAAAAGTGAAAAGTCACTTGAAAATATTATTATTGAACCGATTTTCAGGTTAGAAATGGGTTTGTTATACTTAATAAAATTACCAGTCCACGCTAAAATTTACTACAAATTTAAGGAATTCTTTCCCTTGACAACAATGCTACCAGTACAGATCTCTCTATTTACTGCCTGTCCCAACACACTACTGGTAAAGTGATTACTTACTTACTCACTATGAATAAGAATGAAAATACGACAAAATTAAAAATGATATAAAATACTGGCTGACGAATCGAAACCGCATCCGCAACTCAAGTCTCATTCTAAAACACTGAGTGTCAATATGCACACCATCAAACGGAAAACAGACGTCAAACGAGAAACAATGAAGTTCGTAAAAATAAATTAACATCTCAAAGTCATACAGCTTAACACGCACGAAGAAACACAGTAAAAATATTTAATCTAGATCGGGTCGATGTCCCACACTTGGACAGCCCTCATTTATCAACAACAGTCCCGTTATCTCAATGAGAGCTTCGCATAGACCCTCTACAATAAATCATATCGTACTGTAACTGCTACCTTCCCCCAGGCCACTTCCACAAAAGAACAAACAAAGAGAACATCTAAACCGAGACTTGAGCGTGTACAGCTACCATCCCAGACCTATCGTCGGGCTCACTTGAAATCTGTACACCCTAAACCTAATCAGTATATACATGATGCCTTCCAAATCCTATCGTCGGGCGTGACCTAGGACGTCTCATCATCAATGACTCCAAGAATAAACACGTGACGTCCTAAATCTATCGTTGGGCGTCAAAGTGGGTCGCACCACGTCTCCCTTAACATATCAGGCGAACCGCAATTTCCAACAAACCTCCAACAGTAACACTGAATCTGGTCAGACAAAAAAATACGCACGACGGAACTACGTCTCTTATCAAAAGAATGCAAGTCGAAACACGGTAAGTGCCTACCTCTCGAAAAAAAATACAAGTGTCTACCTCATCATAATATGTGAACTCAAAAATAAATAGACGTGACGAACGATTCTCCACCTCGAACACAATCTCAGCCTGTGCACTGAAGTGTCAGGGCTGCCAATGAAAATTCCCAACACACGTTTCCCTTTTAGTGGATACCTTCAAAATAATAATCATCACCATCACATTCGAAATTCTCAGATCGCCTATCATCAATTCCAACCATCTTATCCATGACCTCTCCAATGAACAAATTAAATATAACCCAACCGTGTGTCCAAAGTGCTCTTTAATCCTGGAGGCCGTACCTTATCTTAACAAAAATCACTAGATGTTTACTACCAAGACCTTTACATTTTACTAGAGTCGTTTTCACTTGGAATCGTTCTATAAATTTACAATGCTTCACATCATAGTCGTCTCGAGTTCGGATTGATTGCGGAAAACAATACAGCCTGTTTCAACACAGCCTGTTCCTAAATACTTCCTCTACAAAAATGTCTCAACACTCTTTCTCATCGCTTTATTCCAGCGGTAACACTTCTCTCTCATCTCCACGTACATATAAATCCATCGCTCTCAATCCCTTTTCCTTCAAGACCCTTTTTCATACCTCGATCCCCTGGTGAAAACGACAACCATTATTAAGCACATCTCTGACTTTACTATTATTACGACTTTCGAACCTCAAAAATCCAAGAGCACACATCGACCTTTCGCAATTCAAGTATACACGATGTCTCAAAATTTCCTTCCCATTAATGACTGTGACTCTAACAAATTTCATTGACATTATCTAAATATGCCTACGATCCTTGTAAAAATAACTGGTTAAATGTAATTTAACAGAGAGGAATTTCCTTATCCCGCGGTAAACATTATTATTATTATTATTATTATTATTATTATTATTATTATTATTATTATTATTATTATTATTATTATTATTATTATTATTATTATTAACCAACATTTCTGAATGCAACTGACACCTGAAATTACAATATTCGCCACGACAAATTTACACTTATAACGTTCACAAATCCGCACTTTGAATGATATCTCATCTCAACACAAAATTTTAAGCGTCGCATTTTACCGTTCTTGACATGAATTTTACACACTGAAATTTTCACACGCTGACCAAAATTTACAACGCCTTTCGCCTGATAATTACGAATCTCACCCGACAATCATCTGGAAATTTGGTTAGGACAGACAGTAACTAACTACTAACTACAACATAATATAAAATAGACAGACCTGCACATTGGTGACATTCTCAGCATTCTGATTACATCATCTCCAGCAACCTCGCACTTAGCCCCTCATTTTCACAGATAACATTTTCATATTTAAAAACTCACTCATCCAAACACTACCCTTCACACACACACGAGATTAAAAATTACCATAAATAATGCACTTTCTTTGTAACTTGCACCACGAACTTCCCTCGTTCTGCAGTCGGCTATAACTGTCTGATGCGTCTCCCAGAGTGGTTTCTCTCCCCGTTGTTTCAACAAGAACAGGTGTTCGGCCGATAAGGGAGTCGAACTATTTTGAATCGCTTCCCCCAGACCTTCTTCACTTACAAGAGTACAGGAAATGATAAAAATAAAATCTGCTGTGTATTTTTCAACCAGCCTACACCTTCCCAGTTCGTCTGCAAACGTTCACAGCTTCTCCAATTCACTTTTCTTCTTACTAAATATATGGACTTTAGCCACGAACATGTATTTGATTATTGTCGGTCAATCTGGCGCGAAATTCTAATGACGACGGGCACGAGCTCCCGCGGCTTCAAGTTCCAGATCGACACTGCAAAATCTACGGTGGGGGGTTTCTTTTATAATTTCCGGAAGGACGCTATCCCCTCTATGAGTCTCGGTGGTGTAATCTGCCAAATTTGCTTCTAATAAACCGATTTTGATAAGACTTGTCCCAGAACTCCGGACAGACTTGCACTTATGTTAGGTGTTAATTTTATAATTTTTCTACACTCACAACATGAGAAATAAATTGTTTCTGCCCGTGCGTTTCGCGCGTTTTTCTTCTGCCCATGACCTTGGCACGTGTAACTAGCTCGCTGTTCTCACGCTAACACACACTTGGGCTTAACTGCATCTAAAATTGTCCCTGGTGTCACTACCTTCACAGAGGGTGTATGAATAATTCTGCTTATATATTTCTTCCTTTACTATCTTGTCAAAATCCCTCGTTGTGCAGAATTCATTAATTTAGAAAATTGTCGGGCACTCGAGTTCCACCGAGGTGTCCCGGCAATCCACGAGCTCGCCTTGCGGGAACCTTCCCACGCAACATCGGGCTCTTGGGAGCGCAAAATGGCTGCCCTCAAACATACAGTAGTTTCTGAATACCAAAAAAATATTTGAGAAAAATAAAAATTTTTCTCACCGTAGAATTATGGGTTCAGTACTGCAAAATGAATGTCACTATTATAGAATTTTGTTACTGCCACATCAATGACATCGGGGCGCGCCCCGTTGGTAGGATAAATGGTAGGCTCCACCGGGGCAAACACACCGACATCATTGTCTTTCATGTATTTTTGTAGCACTCTTCCCTTAGGATTTGTCACACGTGAATTCCAGTCTGGATGCTTGCAATTAAGGTCACCACCGATAATAGTCGGAACATGGAGAGGGTTGTTTAATAAAATATCTAGTTCCGCACAATGCAGCGGGGCTTTGGGGGGGGGGGAGATAGGCCGCAAAAAGACGATAATGATAATTTTCATGTCTAACCTCGATACCGAGGGACTGAATAACACCGTGAGGAAGGGGGTCAATGACAGCGTGAGTAAGCTTTGACCTGATCAACACAGCCACGCCCCCGTGCTCACCGTCAAGTTTGTCTTTACGGTACATCGTAAAGTTCTTAATTTTGAAGGGCATATTAGGTTTTAGCTATGTTTCGCCTAATAACAGGATGTCAATATTGTGCTCAGAAATAAAAGCCTCTAGCTCATATTTCTGACCAACAATACTCTGACAATTCCAAGCACAGACTGTCAAGTCCATGTCAGAAAAGAATGCACTTTAAATTAAGGTTCAGTGAAATACAGCATAGCTGCATTCAGCAGAACCATAATTTTATCCATTGTTGTCTGGCATGTTCTAAGTTTTACCATTGTGTCTTTAAGAATAGGCATAAGTTTTGTGAAGTTAATACTCCTGCAGAGTTCTAAGATGTCACGCATGCTCGATAGGTCGGAGATGAGTGACGCCTGTTCTTGAGGTGCAGGGTTCGAGGTAGACGTGGATGCGGGAGGTGGGGAGCCGCCCATTACCTGTGCGAAAGTAATGTTGGGGTCGAGTGGCTTAGAGGACGCTAGAGCAATTTTCATCTGGGTTTTCTTGAGCTCGTATGTCTGTTTCTGTTCCAGGATATTCTGAAACAGACGGCATCCTCTCCAGGAAGCGGGATGCTCCCCACCGCAGTTAGCACACTTAGCAGCCGCCTCCGCAGCTAAGGGGCAGGCCGCCGCCGAGTGGCTCTCCCCGCATTTTACACATCTCAAGGGCATAGCGCAATAGTTAGCGGTGTGACCCCATCTCTGACACCGATAACATTGCGCAGGCCCCTCACGCCCTCTGTAGGCCTCAATCTTTACCTTAGTCCCACAAAGATATCGCAGGGAGAAGATGGTCTCACTGAATTTCGTGTTCGAGAGGGTTACACTCATGACGCTGAGAGGAATCACCTGTTTGGAAGTTGCATCCTTCTTGGTGAATTGATGCATATCCCTGGGTTCATATCCCAGCTCCACGAGTTCCTCGCGAACCCAGTCAACACCTACTGAAGCCACAATATTGCGGATTATAACCTTAAGCATTCGGTTTGCTGGAATTTGGTGAGTGTAGTAGGAGGCATTAGCATCCTCGAAATACTTTTTCATCAGGTTATAATCCTCAATATTTTCGGCATGAAATTTGAGGGCATCTTTCGTATTAATAACTCTAATTTCACCAGTGCATTTGCTTGTGAGATATTTGTAGTGGCGCTGGTACTGGGACTTGTCCGCTACCACTATTGGTGGAACAGAGTCTTTCTTGGGAAGGGGAATCTCCATCGCCTCGACCCCGCCACCAGCGGGTCCCGAGCTGGTCTCATTCTGCTGGGGATCAGTCTGAGAGGAGCTCGGGGAAGCCTCTATAACCACACTAGTGGGTTGAGCTGCAGCCACGTTCGAGGTTGCTGGCTGAGCCGGAATGAAGGCCTCTCTGTTGTTTTCCCCACTGGTGGGGAGAGACGCTAATAGTTGAAAACGATTTTCAGTTTTCGGAGGTGTAGCATTAGTGGCCTTTAATTTCTTCAGTTTCAATTTAGACACTTTCTTTCGCTTTCCTTTCAACATGGGGTGCCATGGTGGAAGGTCAGAAAGAATTTGGGCAACATTTCCGGTATTAACCAAGGTAGAAAATACTTGGGGGTCGATTTCAGGTAGTATAGTAATAGAACTATCGGTGCTTGAGGCAGCGGAAAGGCAGTCCAAGGAACCGGCAGGGTTCTCGTTAGTTAGAACATGCGAGGTAGCGTGCGAGGAGATACCTCCGCCTCCCGGCGGGGGAAGAGCCATGCCAAAAAACTAACTACAATAGGTGCACAATTTAAACAGGCAACACTGATACAAGGCAACTTACCACCAGGTAATATCACTAATTAACACTGGTAGAGACCAGCAGGTTG
Organism: Anabrus simplex; assembly: GCF_040414725.1. Classification (NCBI taxonomy): domain Eukaryota; kingdom Metazoa; phylum Arthropoda; class Insecta; order Orthoptera; family Tettigoniidae; genus Anabrus; species Anabrus simplex. Next base: position 1,772,741,163 of record NC_090265.1, on the reverse strand, counting down.
CTTACCTACAGCCAAGCATGCAATACTATATTGGTTAGTAACTACACACTCAGGGATCCCGCCACATACAACAATGCACAACACAACAATGGAACAGAGGAGATAAGGGAGCCAGGAACAGACCGTCCGCACTCTTCTATGCCAAGATAAGGAATGTGTGTTCCCCAAGATATGAAATAAATCTACAAACTTTTATATATCTTCGTAAAGGTAATATGGCGAGGATTATCGTGATGACACGAAATTACACAAATGTTTTGACTAGAAAAATATACCGGCTGTACAAAAAGTGTAATTCCTAGATTTAAAAAAATAAAACTTCGGAACAGTTACGTGAACGAATCGGATGCACGAAATTTCGTTGTAATTTTTGTCCCATATGGAGGATAATAATTGCTTTCACAAAAATCAACAGTAAAATTTGCTGTAAATTAATAAATACCATTATTACTAGGGAGATATACTAGTAGATACGTAACTACAGCGAATCTCTTCTGCGGCATTCCGCTTCATCGTGCCGTCTTTTGTTTCCTTCTCGAGGTCCAGGGCTAGCACCGACAAATGAAAGTGCTATCAAATACAGTAGAGACAATACGCGACACTTACGGGTTTAGCCTTGTTAAAATGGGAGACCATTCGACGTTGGCGCTCCTAGTGACTTGACCTGAAAAGTCACGCTAAATTAAAATATCAACGGAAATGCATATACGAAAATGGATCAATTAATTACGTCTAGAAATAAAGTATTATTGAGATATTAACTTCGAAGTTGTTAAAGCAATTCTGGATAAATGAATGAAGAATTATTTAAAAAGTTATTATTTAAAGACTGAAATTAGACATATAAACAAGATGTGAAATGGACTGCTGTGAAATGGCTTGATCTTTTACTTATCCATTACTTTTTTTGCTATAGCATTCCTCCCTGAACTTTTACGGTTAGATCTGTCTTTTTACTCATTTAAAAAACATTGTATCATATTAAGACACTTGTCAATAAAAATATCGGCACATTCCTTACACACATGATGCAATGAATTAACATTTAAAAGCTGGACAATTTTCCTCTTAACATGAAGCCTGCTAACAGGAAGAAAATCTATAAAATCCCGTCTTTAATCTGAGAAGAGAGATAAAAGAAAGAAAAGTATGAAAATGTTGCCGATAGTGATGCTTTGAGGAATATTTACGTACAATTACAGTAAAAATGTAACATACCCTTGGCTGTATAGTCGAGGATTTCTAAAGTCGCTGGCCTGGAAATGATCTGAACAAATCTTATAATTCTTATAAAAGCGAAACGTCCCTTCTTTCTTATACACCTTGTCCAAATAACTTCTGTGACATTTCAAAACCCACACATCAACCTACAACAACACATCGGTATTGAAGGTTAACTGCTGCACTATACAATAAAATATGCGTATTATATTTTAAGCCAGTTAAAATATGGGTCGAGCAGGTCAGAAGATTATGAAGTACTATACAAATCTCTTTGTCACTGGAAGAATATATATGCAAACACAATATTACTTACATTTTCTTGTCACGAGGTAAACGAAAGAAAGACCGCGCATTCTTCTCTACTTCATAGTTACTGCAGCCAAACACAGCACATACCTTTCCCCTCATGTTGAGAGGAGATATCAAGGAATGACACACGCTACTATTTAATTATGTCAACTCACTGAAAACGCATAAATAACACCAAAAACTTCACACACAAATACACGTCCTCTTATGACAGAATCAGTAGTTCTCAGGTCTCCCCGCTAGAGAGAGCTTTAATAGCTGTCCCTCGATATCTCGCTGAGTGTCGCGTATTGTCTCTACTGTATTTGGTGCTATGTCTATGAACTATTAATATATTTGTCTATCATGTCTAGCGTGGGCAGTTCAAACGGAAAAATGGAGGTGAAAAGTATAACGTAAGTAACACAAAAAATATTTCTGTTGAAAAAAAGGTAGCATGATCCCTGGATCAATTAACGACTTATGGGCACAAGTCAATAACTCGCACCACCAAGTAACATCAAGCAAAGCAAAGAGTTCAAAGAAGTTAAGTGAGCAAGACTGAACACACAAAAGTGTTAAATGAACAAAAGGCATACTTAAGCGCTATGGCGTAGTAAAATTCATAGTGTTAATGTAGCAAAGTATGTATGTATATATGTCTATAGTATTAATGGTATTTTTCGGCCCCGTGGTGTAGGGGTAGCGTGCCTGCCTCTTTCCGAAGGCCCCGGGCTCGATTCCCGGCCAGGTCAGGGATTTTTACCTGGACCTGAGGGCTGATTCTAGGTCCACTCAGCCTACTTGATTAGAATTGAAGAGCTATCTGACGGTGAGATAGCGACCCCGGTCTAGAAAGCCAAGAACAACGGCCGAGAGGATTCGTCGTGCTGACCACACGTCACCTCGTAATCTGCAGGCCTTCGGGCTGAGCAGCGGTCGCTTGGCAAGCCGAGGCCCTTCAAGGGCTGTAGTGCCATGGGGTTTGCTTTTTTAATAATGATATTTATTAATTTACCGCTAATTTTACTATTAATGTGCATAAAAGGAATTATTATCTTCCATTTTCGACAAAAAATATAACTAAATTTAATGGATACGATTCGTTCACGTACCATTTTCGATCATATGTACAGAAAACCGAACATGTCACAAGCTAACTGCAAATATACAGATTGTCAATAATGTATATGTAATGCATCAGCAAAAGTTTCATCGTTCTGAGAGGTACATTCTTGTAAATATTAGGGAAAACGTATCGGCATGCAATCATTTGGAGGCGTGATCTTAAACCACGTTGTTATGATAGGTTTTTTATGGAAGATTCGTCATAACTTTCACTTTCGAATATTGATGGGAAGAAATAGCTGATAAACATTCCAAATCTGACCCTGAATCTGTCGATTCATTCTCAATAACTTCAAAGTTAGATCCGTCACTTCATCTTCCAACAAATGTCGCCATACTTCATCACTAATGTTCCGTACTGAAGTGAAGATGCCATATTTAGACACACATTGTGCTAAATATATATATATACAATAAGAGTTTTCTCTGTACATTGCTCAGAATTTAAAAAGGATGGTATTTCTGTATCCGTCGTGTCCGTAGTAGCAAGGAAATGCACTTTTTAATTTTCCGTAATGTCTGTCTGTCTGTCTGTCTGTCTGTCTGTCTGTCTGTCTGTCTGTCTGTCTGTCTGTCTGTCTGTCTGTCTGTCTGTCTGTCTGTCTGTCTGTCTGTCTGTCTGTCTGTCTGTCTGTCTGTCTGTCTGTCTGTCTGTCTGTCTGTCTGTCTGTCTGTCTGTCTGTCTGTACACACATCACGAGAAAACGGCTGAAGAGAATTTAATGAAAATCGGTATGTAGTGTCCGGGAATAAGTAGCTACAATATAGGTTATAAATAATCTTATTCACGCTTAGAGAAATGGTAGTTTAGGGAATGCCTAACATTTAATTGTCAAATATTTATGTTATTAGTGGTCCTATCTTAATGAAAATCGGTATGGAAAGTCGAGAAATAAGTCGCTGCAATCTAGATCATAAATAATTTTATTCACGCTGAGTGGAATGGTAGTTTAGGGGAAGGACTAAACTTAAATTCTCAAATGTTTATGTTATTAGTGGTCCTATCTTAATGAAAATCGGTACGCAAAGTCACGAAATAAGTCGCTGCAATCTAGATCATAAATAATTTTATTCACGCTGAGTGGAATGGTAGTTTAGGGGAAGGACTAAAATCTTTAGAATTGATGTTTGTTCCAATTTTGGTATAGTCATTCATATTGTTGAACTATTGATGTGTTCATGAATTCCTGTGTTTATATATTTCACTACTTGGTTTTGGAATTGTGGTTGAGCGCAGGTTTGTCGGAGCAAGTCAGGTATGACAGGTCTTAACCTCGAGATGATTGTATGGGCTGGGGATGCTTGAAGTTCAAGCGAGGCATCTCCCTATGGGGTGGTGTTGTATCATTATGATCTAGCAACATGAAACCAGTTGTGTTGGGGGGCGGGGTGGAATGAATAGTCGCAATATTGTAAGCGTATTATAAGTGGTATGTTCCGAGCTGTCAGTGGAGAGATGGCGTGGGAGGACATCAATAGACGAATAAGTTTGAGTGGTGTCTTTAAAAGTAGGAAATATCACAATATGAAGATAAATTTGGAATTCAAGAGGACAAATTGGGGCAAATATTCGTTTATAGGAAGGGGAGTTAGGGATTGGAATAACTTACCAAGGGAGATGTTCAATAAATTTCCAATTTCTTTGCAGTCATTTAAGAAAAGGCTAGGAATACAACAGATAGGGAATCTGCCACCTGGGCGGTATCGTAGTACTGTTTTTAAAAGTGAGAAAATGTGCGGTTTTTCATTTGAGCGAATATTTTATATGATAACTTGCTCTTAATCCCTACATTCCTACTGACGTTTTTGTAATGGCCTAATTTAACTGTAGTTAGGAAAACCACAACAAAGACAGTCTTTCTGAGAATCCCGTAGCGAAGTAAATAACTTGCACTGAATGGAAAACTACGAAATAAAATTAAATAGAATAGCAAAGCAGAGCCCGTGAAGGTTTGTTTACAAACACTACAGAAATAGCGCTCAAACTGAACTCATTTATTTCTGTGAAATTACGCCCAAAGAGGTTATACATATGAATGAAACTGAACTCGCGGCTGCCGTGAAGATCGAAAACGACAAGAAGTAGACTGACATGACATCTGCTGAAGAAATGCGGAAATTACGAGAAGAAACACAAACTTGTCAAATACATCGAAGTACCACTACAGCAGGGACTCAAGTGTCGAATATTTGATAGTTGCCATTTCTAGGGAAGGGGAGGTATGACTGAAATTTCAAGCTTCTACAGTTTTCAAGCTATTGCAACGAAATGTATATCACATACATAGACCCTTACCAGTAAGATGTTTACTAAATTCCATTCATTTAGGTCATTTGGTTTTGAAGTGATTCTTTTTATACAATTTTTTGACGCACAATGAAAAATACTCCTCATGACACAATTTTGTGAGAAATAAAACCAAATTTAGTAAAAATATACCTTACGGATGTACAAATAAAGTTTGCTATAAGTTTTATAATTCTGTAAAGATCATTGCAGTTAATAGATTTTTAATTCTTATGATTTGAATTTTATCATTTTGAAGGGCGCGACCTTAATTAAATGTGAAAAGTAAGGCTGTTATACATAGTGGATATAAAAATTAATAGCAAGTGTTAATCCTGACACATAAAATAACTTGTAAATAAATTTCGTACATTTTATAAGGTAAACTCTGTCATGACAAGCATTGTTGTACACAGCAAGATCTACTAAAACGTGAAACTGAGAAAACAACACTTAAAAAAGAAACAACCATGTCTTCACCTCAGGACTGTTATGATATGACTGTTAATAGCATTATCGATGTCGTATGGATACTAACTAATTTATTATTATTCTGGTACAGCATGGACTGGGCTATTTTATTTTGCACAAAAGATATTTTTTCGCCAAAAGCCTTCAAATTTCAGCCATACCTCCCCTTAAGAACATGGAAACAGAATATCGATATTTTACGAATCTGTACGTATTTGAGAAGAACGTTCGACCTTAATCACCCTCTACATCAAGAACAAAGCAAATAGAAAAGTATAATTAATTAAAATGCATATTCATACCTGTAAACTATCATATCGAGGATGTCGGTAACAATAGATCAGTATCAACATCAGTGCACGTAACTTCTCACGCAGGTATTTAAATATTGACTTGACACAACCCTCACTAGATTATTTCAACTGCAGAGCTCATGACATTGCTTATTGCGTAGTGAAACACCGCTAGAACACGGTAACTGTTATTGTCCATTAGTATGAATATCTCTGCCCTCAATCAAACATAAAACACATCTGTCAATTAGAGATGTGATTAACATAGCAGAGTGCTATAGTTCATTATCATAAAAGGCATCAAGCAGTCCTTCGTGTAATCCATATAAAGGGCTATAATAGCGAATCGTCCCAGGGGGCTTATACGGCTAATGAGCGTGACGTAGCGGCCCCTACCTGGGTCAGAGAAGGCCGTCTTGGTTACGTCTCAAAACTCGCGGGCTAAAGTTAGTAGAAAATGGTATCAAAACTCACGACTACAAACTAGTAGTTAAATTAACATTCAAATGAGTCTCAAAATTCACGACTCTGGACACCAGGTGCCTGCGATGACCGTAGGAGGGATGAGGTGAGCGGTGACTCACGCTGCCCTTCAGCCCATGTTTGTCCACCCATTTTCAATCAATCAATCAATCAATCAAGCAATCAATATTGATCTGCATTTAGGGTAGTTTCCCAGGTAGCAGATTCCCTATCTGTTGTTTCCATAGGCTTTTCTCAAAAGATTCGGAAAAAATTAGAAATTTATTGAACATATCGCTTGGTAAATTATTCCAATCCCTAAATCCTCTTTCTGTAAACGAATATTTGCCCCAATTTGTCCTCTTGAATTCCAACTTTATCTTCATATATTGTGATCCTTGCTACATTTAAAGACGCCACTCAAACTTATTCGTCTACCAATACCATTCCACGCCATCTCTCCGCTGACAGCTCGGAACATACGACTTAGTCGAGCAGCTCGTCTTCTTTCTCCCAAGTCCTCCCAGCCCAAACTTTGCAACATTTTTGTAACGCTGTTCTATTGTCGAAAATCACCCAGAACAAATCAAGCTGCTTATATTTGGATTTTTTCCAGGTCTTGAATCAACTCATCCTAGTGAGGGTCCCATACACTGGAACCATACTCTAGTTGGGGGTCTTACCTGAGACATATATGCCTCTCCTTTACATCCTGACTCCAACGATTAAAAACCCTCATAACCATGTGCAGAGATCTGTACCCCTTAGGCCTACTTACATTCACATCTATGTGATTACCCCAATGAAGATCGTTTCTTATATTAACACCTAGACACGTACAATGCTCCTCAGTAGTATAATAGGACAGTTCGGCGGCCTCCTCCTCCTCCTCCCGCGGAAAATTTGAATTTTGGCAGGAAATTTGAATTTTGGCGGGAAATTTGAATTTTGGCGCGAGATTTGAATTTGTAAACAAAGCCACGTGCTTTTTGACAGCTGTCATCGACAACAACGCATCGCTAACCTCACTGTTGCCATCTTGACGGGCCTAAACCTCAGTGGTACCAACTTAACCTAACTAGCGCGAGATTTGAATTGGTAAACAAATCCACGTGTTTTTTGACAGCCACGTGCTTTTTGACAGACAACAACGCATCGCTAACCTCACTGCTGCCATCTTGAAGGGCCTAAACCTCAGTGGTACCAACTTAACCTAACTAGCGCGAGATTTGAATTGGTAAACAAAACCATTGTTTTTTGACAGCCAGGTGCTTTTTGACAGACAACAACGCATCGCTAACCTCACTGCTGCCATCTTGACGGGCCTAAACCTCAGTGGTACCAATTTAACCTAACTAGCGCGAGATTTGAATTGGTAAACAAAGCCACGTGTTTTTTGACAGCCACGTGCTTTTTGACAGACAACAACGCATCGCTAACCCCATTGCTGCCATCTTGACGGGCCTAAACCTCAGTGGTACCAACTTAAACTAACTAGCGCGAGATTTGAATCGGTAAACAAAGCCACGTGTTTTTTGACAGCCACGTGCTTTTTGACAGACAACAACGCATCGCTAACCTCACTGCTGCCATCTTGACGGGCCTAAACCTCAGTAGTACCAACTTAACCTCACAAGCGCGAGATAAACAAATCCACGTGTTTTTTGACAGCTGTCATCCGCCATCTTTAAACTACAGAGCACCGTGCTGCCCTCTTTATCGCAGTAGCTGCAAATTCGTCACCTGTCATCCGCAGTGCTGCCATCTTAACGGGCCTAAACCTCAGTGGTACCAACTTAACCTAACTAGCGCGAGATTTGAATCGGTAAACAAATCCACGTGCTTTTCTGACAGCTGTCATCCGCCATCTTCAATCTATAGATCACAGTGCTGCCCTCTTTAACTACTTACCTTTGAAATGTGGTGGTGGATAATTTGAAAAATGCTTTTTGACAGCAGCCATCTTCGAGCACAGTGCTGCCCTCTTTGTGGCGAGGGAAATTCCACGTGCTCTTGTTTGGAAACAAACTCACGTGCTTTTTTCTGACAGCTGTCATCCGCCATCTTGCATCACAAACCTCAGTGCTGCACTCTTTAGCTAGATACTTTTGAAATGTGGTGGCGGCAATTTGAAAAATTCTACATTCTCTTGTTTGGAAAAAACCTATGCGCTTTTTTGACAGCTATCATCCGCCATCTTTAATCCAGAGAGCACCGTGCTGCCCTCTTTAGCTACTTACCTTTGAAATGTGGTGGTGGCAAATTCTGCGCGCTCTTGTTTGGAAAAAAACTATGCGCTTTTTTTGACAGCTATCATCCTCCATCTTTAATCCAGAGAGCACCGTGCTGCCCTCTTTAGCTACTTACATTTGAAATGGGGTGGCGGCAATTTTAAAAATTCTATTTGACAAGTTGTCATCTTTAACCAACAGAGCATCGTGCTGCACTCTTTAGGTACATACATTTAACATGTGGTAGTGGATAATTTGAAAAATTCCGTCAGCTGTTATCTGCCATCTTGCATCGCTTACCTCAGTGCTGCTATCTTTACGGTACTAAACCTTATCGCGGTGGCGGCGGTGGGAAATTTAAAATCTACATGTTTTTTGACAGCTGACATCCCCCATCTGTAATCATGAGAGAACCGTGCTGGTAACTTGCGGGTAATTCCATCTACTGTCACCTGTCAACTTTAATCAACAAAGCATCGTACTGCTATCTTTAGCTACATGCATTTAAGATGTGGTGGCGGATAATTTGAAGAAACTTCCGATAGCTATCATCCGCCATCTTTATTCAACAGAGCATCGTGCTGCTATCTCTAGCTACATACATTTAACATGTGTTGGCGGCAATTTGAAATTATATCTAGATGCCATCTTTAATCAACAGAGCACCGTGCTGCCATCCCTTTGAATTGTGGTGATGGATAATTTGAAATTCCGTTAGCTATCATCATTAAACATTAGTCCATTCGCTAACCTAACCTCTCATCTACTATCTGAAGGAGACTATACGACACCTCCTCTACCTCCTGCTCTTCCTCCTCCTCCTCCTCCTCCCCTACCACCTCCGCCTCCTCTGTCAAGGCATAGCTTTATCGAACACGCATCGCGAAGGCAAGAGTGTGCAGCGATAACATTATTATGCATGTTTACTCTTGCGGATTACGAAAGAAACATAACAAGACTTGAATCGAACAATGTACTCGATGTCCTTAACTTCAACATGTGATTAAAACATTGTCTGGTGTGTTCAGAACACTACATAAGTGATCAAGGCTAGAATCGAACGCTGTACTTAATACAACATTTAGGGGATACCTTTGTTCTAAGAAGATCAGATTGAAACATAACAAGACTAGAAATGAACACTGCACTCGATGTCGTTAACCTTAACATGTGATCAGAACACTACATAAGTGATTCAGAACATTGATTGATGTGTTCAGATCACTAAACAACTAGAATCGAACACTGTTCTCGATGTTGTTAACTTCAACATGTGATTAGAACATTGTCTGATGTGTTCAGATCACTAAACAACTAGAATTGAACACTGTACTCCATACAACACGTCAGGGGATAACTTTGTTCTAAGAAGATCAAATTGAAACATAACAAGACTAGAATCCAACACTGCACTCGATGTTGTTAACCTCAACATGTGATCAGAACATTAATTGATGTGTTCAGATCACTAAACAAGTAGAACCGAACACTGTACTCGATACAACATGTTAGGGGATACCTTTGTTCTAAGAAGGTCAGATTGAAACATAACAAGACTTGAATCGAACACTGTACTCGATGTTGTTAACTTCAGCATGTGATTAAAACATTGTTTGGTGTGTTCAGAACACTACATAAGTGAACAAGACTAGAATCGAACGCTGTACTTAATACAACATGTTAGGGGATACCTTTGTTCTAAGAAGATCAGATTGAAACATAACAAGACTAGAATTGAACACTGCACTCAAATGTCGTTAACCTTAACATGTGATCAGAACATTGATTGATGTGTTCAGATCACTAAACAAGTAGAACCGAACACTGTACTCGATACAACATATTACGGGATACCTTTGTTCTAAGAAAATTAGATTGAAACAAAACAAGACTAGAATCGAACACTGCACTCGATACAACATGTGATCAGAACATTGATTGATGTGTTCAGATCACTAAACAAGTAGAACCGAACACTGTACTCGATACAACATGTCAGGGGATACCTTTGTTCTAAGAAAATTAGATTGAAACATAACAAGACTAGAATCGAACACTACACTCGATGTTGTTAACCTTAACATGTGATCCGATACAATATGTTAGGGGATACCTTTGTTCTGAGAACATTAGATTGAAGCATAGCAAGACTAGAATCGAACACTGTACTCGATACAACATGTGATTAGAACATTGTTTGATGTGTTCAGAGCAAAAGTACAACTTCAATGATTTACCTAGTGCAAAAATCAAAAACACACTGTGCACATATCGCGTAGCTATCTCGCTTAGTAAACGATACAACTTTAATGATTTGCCTAGTACGAAAATCAAAAACACACTGTGCACATATCGCATAGCTAACTCGGCAACACTTCAAATGATTTGCTTAGTACGAAAATTAAAAAATCTATACCGCGTAGCTAACTCGTTCACCGCACTGCTAAGACGCTTAGTAATTGCAAATACACTGATATATGTCATGCGAAAACCACACTGAGCACATATCGCATAGCTAACTCGGCAACACTTTAAATGATTTGCTTAGTACGAAAATAAAAAATCTATACCGCGTAGCTAACTCGTTCACCGCACTGCTAAGACGCTTAATAATTGCAAATACACTGATATATGTCATGCGAAAATCAAGAAAGCACACTGCGTAGCCAACTCGCTCGGTCACACTGCAAATACATTTAGATAGGTTACTATTTTTTCTCGAAACACACACACACACGGATAAGAATGTTGCGGGATACTACATACTTACATTTAAAAAAAAAAGGGGGGGTGAAAAAATCATAAATTATATGTACACATGTTGTCTCCTCCAAGTGTAAGACGAAATAGACGCAGTACTGCGAGTTTCCGCTATAGCTGGCGAACGGAAGTAGCATGATATCTCAGCAAAAAAATACGCGTGAGCTTGCATACACGCAAGTCAGACACAATGATGGATACCGCGATTCAAATCCTAGCAACTTATGCCGTCAGGAAGGGCATCCGGCTAGATCATGTAATTACACGTTATGACGATCGCGCAGGTCCTTCGCCTAGCATTTGCTATTTTTACGGTAGTTTCGAATAACCAGAGGGTGTGCAAAAAGCCAGCATTAAGTAAGGGCTGTTGATGGGGACGTTAAACCTTGTGCAGGATTCTCCGAAACTGATTGCGGGTACAAGATGTTGATGGTGATTCATCTGTCGGATGCAGGCGATAAGCCTTGTGCAGGTTCTTTCGGCAGGAGTAGGCTATGTACCGGCACCGGGTTTTACCCTCTCCCTACTATTGTATATTACATTCTTAGGTAGTTTCGAATAACCAGAGGGTGTGCAAAAAAAGCCAGCATTAAGTAAGGGCTGTTGATGGGGACGTTAAACCTTGTGTAGGCTTCTCCGAAACTGATTGTGGGTACAAGATGTTGATGGTGAGTCATCTGTCGGATGGAGGCGATAAGCCTTGTGCAGGCTCTTACGGCAAGAGTAGTCTATGTACCGGCACCGGGACATCTAGTTATAAAACCCGCTACAACAGATTTGTCGCGTATACTGCGATTTAAAATCCTAGTCTTTTAACGTCAGGAAGGGCAACCAGTCGTAAAACTATGGTGTATGATGTAAGAGGCTAGATACTAATAGTTTATGCGTCAAGAAGGGCCTGCAGCTATTAAACAATAGTTTGTGGTGTGGGACACAAGATACTGCAATTTAAAATCTTGTTTCTCTCATCAAAAATAACACCCGGCTGTAAAATTAATTCTTGTGATTTAAAATCTTAGTTCTCGCGTTAGGAATGGTATCTAGCAGTAAAACAGATTCTCGCGAGTTAAAATCTTAGTCCTCGCGTCAAGGAGGGTACATAGCCGTAAAACTATGGTGTATGATATAGAGGCTAGATACTGTAATTTAAAATCTTATTGCTTGCATCACGAAGGGTAACTAGTCTTAAAACAAATTCTTGCGATTTAAAATTTTAGTTTTGCGTCAGCAAGGGCATCCGGCCGTAAAACAATAGTTCGTGATACAGCAATTTAAAATCTTAGTTCCTGCACCAAGAAGAGCATCTAGCTGTAAAACCCCGATTCTCGTGTTAGAAAGGGCAACTAGTTGTAAAACAGATTCTTATTCCCAGTTCTTTGACGTCAGGAAGGGCAACCGTTCGAAAACAATAGTGTATGATGTAAGAGGCTAGATACTGCTAGTTTTGTGTCTGGAAGGGCAACCAGTCGTAAAACAGTAGTTCGTGAAGTGTAACACTAGATACTGCGATTTAAAATCTAAGAAGTGCATCTAGCTGTAAAACCCCGATTCTTGTGTTCAAAAGAGCATCTAGTTGTAAAACAGAATCTTAATCCCAGTTCTTTGACGTCAGGAAGGGCAACTGACCGTAAAACAATAGTGTATGATGTAAGAGGCTAGATACTGCTAGTTTTGTGTTAGGAAGGCCAACCAGTCGTAAAACAGTAGTTCGTGAAATGTAACACTAGATACTGCGATTTAAAATCTAAGAAGTGCATCTAGCTGTAAAACCCCGATTCTTGTGTTAAAAAGAGCATCTAGTTGTAAAACAGATTCTTAATCCCAGTTCTTTGACGTCAGGAAGGGCAACCGACCGTAAAACAATAATATATGATGTAAGAGGCTTGATACTGCTATTTGAAATCCTAGAAGGGTATCCAGTTGTAAAACAGATTCTTGTGATTTAAAGTCTCATGTTAGGAAGGGGCACTCGGCTGTAAAATACATTTTTAATCCCGGTCCTGTTACGTTAGGAACCGCATCTAGCTGTAAAAAAGTGTTAAGCTTTAGGAACATGCTATGTGCTCACGCCAGGTTACATTTTTTTGTTCCACTGCTTAGAACACTATCTTTGAAGTTGTATCGGCGCAGTCAGTCAGAGCGAGTGCAGAATGCATGCGTTGACTGAAATTGTACACTCGTCTTCCGGCTGTAGTAACCTTGAACGAGGACACTGCGTGCTGATAAGCTACTTGTAACTCACGGAACATTTTCTTAATCGTGTAGGTAATTCCTTCTAGTGTAAGTTCCTAAAATAAATATTATGATTGTACGGAGAGGGTATAACCTAGTGCTAGCACATACCCCACTCCTATCGAAAGAGCCTGCACGGCGCCGGCACATAGGCTACTCCTGTTGAAGGAATCTGTACAAGGTTTAACACCCCCATCAACAGCGTTATATGCCCTTACTTAATGCTGGCTTTTTTGCACACCCTCTGGATCTTCGAAACTGCCTAAGAATGTAATATACTACAGTAGGGAGAGGGTAAAACCCGGTGCCGGCACATAGCCTACTCCTGCTGAAAGAACCTGCACAATGCTTAACGCCTCCATACGACAGATGAATCACCATCAACATCATGTACCCGCAATCAGTTTCGGAGAAGCCTCCACAATGTTTAACGTCCCCATCAACAGCCCTTACTTAATGCTGGCTTTTTTCACACACACACTGGTTATTCGAAACTGCCTAAGAATGTAATATACTACAGTAGGGAGAGGGTAAAACCCGGTGCCGGTACATAGCCTACTTCTGCCGAAAGAGCCCACACAAGGCTTATCACCTCCATCCGACAGATGAATCACCATCAACACTCTTGTACCCGCAATCATTCTCGCTACTTCGAACTCCTACCGTCGGAAGCCGTAAAAATAGCAAATGCTAGGCGAGGGACCTTCGCGATCGTCAAAACGTGTAATTACATGATCTAGCCGGATGCCCTTCCTGACGGCATAAGTTGCTAGGATTTGAATCGCGGTATCCATCATTGTGTCTGACTTGCGTGTATGCAAGCTCACGCGTATTTTTTTTTTTTGCTGAGATATCATTCTACTTCCGTTCGCCAGCTATAGCGGAAACTCGCAGTACTGCGTCTATTTCGTCTTACAACTTGGACGAGACAACATGTGTACATATGATTTTTTTACCCCCCTATTTTTTTAAACATGTATGTATGTAGTATCTCGCAACATTCTTATCCGTGTGTGTGTGCGTTTCGAGAAAAAAATAGTAACCTATCTAAATGTATTTGCAGTGTGACCGAGCGAGTTGGCTACGCAGTGTGCTTTCTTGATTTTCGCATGACATATATCAGTGTATTTGCAATTACTAAGCGTCTTAGCAGTGCGGTGAACGAGTTAGCTACGCGGTATAGATTTTTTTATTTTCGTACTAAGCAAATCATTTGAAGTGTTGCCGAGTTAGCTATGCGATATGTGCACAGTGTGGTTTTGATTTTTACACTAGGTAAATCATTGAAGTTGTACTTTTGCTCTGAACACATCAAACAATGTTCTATTCACATGTTGTATCGAGTACAGTGTTCGATTCTAGTCTTGCTATGTTTCAATCTAATGTTCTCAGAACAAAGGTATCCCCTAACATGTTGTATCGGATCACATGTTAAGGTTAACGACATCGAGTGTAGTGTTCGATTCTAGTCTTGTTATGTTTCAATCTAATTTTCTTAGAACAAAGGTATCCCCTGACATGTTGTATCGAGTACAGTGTTCGGTTCTACTTGTTTAGTGATCTGAACACATCAATCAATGTTCTGATCACATGTTGTATCGAGTGCAGTGTTCGATTCTAGTCTTGTTATGTTTCAATCTAATTTTCTTAGAACAAAGGTATCCCGTAATATGTTGTATCGAGTACAGTGTTCGGTTCTACTTGTTTAGTGATCTGAACACATCAATCAATGTTCTGATCACATGTTAAGGTTAACGACATTTAAGTGAAGTGTTCAATTCTAGTCTTGTTATGTTTCAATCTGATCTTCTTAGAACAAAGGTATCCCCTAATATGTTGTATTAAGTACAGCGTTCGATTCTAGTCATGATCACATATGTAGTGTTCTGAACACACCAAACAATGTTTTAATCACATGTTGAAACTAACGACATCGAGTACAATGTTCGATTCAAGTCTTGTTATGTTTCAATCTGATCTTCTAGGAACAAAGGTATCCCCTAACATGTTGTATCGAGTACAGTGTTCGGTTCTACTTGTTTAGTGATCTGAACACATCAATTAATGTTCTGATCACATGTTGACGTAAACAACATCGAGTGCAGTGTTCGATTCTAGTCTTGTTATGTTTCAATTTGATCTTCTTAGAACAAAGTTATCCCCTGACGTGTTGTATTGAGTACAGTGTTCAATTCTAGTTGTTTAGTGATCTGAACACATCAATCAATGTTCTGAATCACTTATGTAGTGTTCTGATCACATGTTAAGGTTAACGACATCGAGTGCAGTGTTCAATTCTAGTCTTGTTATGTTTCAATCTGATCTTCTTAGAACAAAGGTATCCCCTAACATGTTGTATTAAGTACAGCGTTCGATTCTAGTCTTGATCACTTATGTAGTGTTCTGAACACACCAGACAATGTTTTAATCACATGTTGAAGTTAACGACATCGAGTACAGTGTTCGATTCAAGTCTTGTTATGTTTCTTTCGTAATCCGCAAGTCTAAACATGCATAATAATGTTATCGCTGCACACTCTTGCCTTCGCGATGCTTGTTCGATAAAGCTATGCCTTGACAGAGGAGGCGGAGGTGGTTGGGGAGGAGGAGGAGGAGGAAGAGCAGGAGGTAGAGGAGGTGTATAGACTCCTTCAAGATAGTAGATGAGAGGTTAGGTTAGCGAATGCACTAATGTTTAATGATGATAGCTAACGGAATTTCAAATTATCCATCACCACAATTCAAAGGGATAGCAGCACGGTGCTCTGCTGATTAAAGATGGCATCTAGATAGAATTTCAAATTGCCGCCACCACATGTTAAATGTATGTAGCTAGAGATAGCAGCACGATGCTCTGTTGAATAAAGATGGCGGATGATAGCTAACGGAAGTTTTTTTTTCAAATTATCCGCCACCACATGTTAAATGTATGTAGCTAAAGATAGCAGCACGATGCTCTGTTGATTAAAGATGACAACTTGACAAATAGAATTTTTAAAATTGCCGCCACCAATTTCAAAGTTAAGTAGGTAAAGAGGGCAGTACGATGCTCTGTAGATTAAAGATGGCAGCTTGTCAAATAGAATTATTCGAATTGCCCTCCTCAAAGGTATGTAGCTAAAGAGGGCAGCACGGTGCTCTGTAGATTAAAGATGGCTGCTGTTTTCCCGCTACTACGATAAAGATAGCAGCACGGTGATCTGTTGATTAAAGATGGCTGCTGGATACAATTTTAAATTGCCGCCACCACATTTCAAAGGTATCTAGTTAAAGGGTGCAGCACTATGCTCTCTTGATTGAGGAGGGCAGCACGGTGCTCTCTAGATTAAAGATGGCGGATGACAGCTGTCAAAAAAGCACGTAGCTTTCTTTCCAAACAAGAGAACGTAGAATTTGCCGCCACAACATTTCAAAGGTAAGTAGCTAAAGAGGGCAGCACTGTGCTCTCTTGATTAAAGATGGCAGATGACAGCTGTCAAAAAGCACATGGGCTTGTTTCCAAATAAGAGCACCTGGAATTTGCTGCCACCACATTTCAACTAAAGAGTGCAGCACTGTTCTCTCTGGATTAAAGATGGGGGTTGACAGCTGTCCCAAAAGCACATGGGTTTGTTTCCAAACAAGAGCGCGTAGAAGTTGCCACCACCACATTTCAAAGGTAAGTAGCTAAAGAGGGCAACACGGTGCTCTCTGGATTAAAGATGGCGTATGATAGCTGTCAAAAAAGTGCATAGGTTTGTTTCCAAACAAGAGAATGTAGAATTTTTCAAATTGCCGCCACCACATTTCAAAAGTATCTAGCTAAAGAATGCAGCACTGAGGTTTGTGATGCAAGATGTCGGATGACAGCTGCCAGAAAAAAGCACGTGAGTTTGTTTCCAAACAAGAGCACGTGGAATTTCCCGCCGCCACAAAGAGGGCAGCACTGTGCTCGAAGATGGCTGCTGTCAAAAAGCATTTTTCAAATTATCCACCACCACATTTCAAAGGTAAGTAGTTAAAGAGGGCAGCACTGTGATCTATAGATTGAAGATGGCGGATGACAGCTGTCAGAAAAGCACGTGGATTTGTTTATCTCGCGCTTGTGAGGTTAAGTTGGTACTACTGAGGTTTAGGCCCGTCAAGATGGCAGCAGTGAGGTTAGCGATGCGTTGTTGTCTGTCAAAAAGCACGTGGCTGTCAAAAAACACGTGGCTTTCTTTACCAATTCAAATCTCGCGCTTGTTAGGTTAAGTTGGTACCACTGAGGTTTAGGCCCGTCAAGATGGCAGCAGTGAGGTTAGCGATGCGTTGTTGTCTGTCAAGAAGCACGTGGCTGTCAAAAAAGCAATGGCTTTGTTTACCAATTCAAATCTCGCGCTAGTTAGGTTAAGTTGGTACCACTGAGGTTTAGGCCCGTTAAGATGGCAGCACTGCGGATGTCAGGTGACGAATTTGCAGCTACTGCGATAAAGAGGGCAGCACGGTGCTCTGTAGTTTAAAGATGGCGGATGACAGCTGTCAAAAAACACGTGGATTTGTTTATCTCGCGCTTGTGAGGTTAAGTTGGTACTACTGAGGTTTAGGCCCGTCAAGATGGCAGCAGTGAGGTTAGCGATGCGTTGTTGTCTGTCAAAAAGCACGTGGCTGTCAAAAAACACGTGGCTTTGTTTACCAATTCAAATCTCGCGCTAGTTAGGTTAAGTTGGTACCACTGAGGTTTAGGCCCGTCAAGATGGCAGCAGTGAGGTTAGCGATGCGTTGTTGTCTGTCAAGAAGCACGTGGCTGTCAAAAAAGCAATGGCTTTGTTTACCAATTCAAATCTCGCGCTAGTTAGGTTAAGTTGGTACCACTGAGATTTAGGCCCGTCAAGATGGCAGCAGTGAGGTTAGCGATGCGTTGTTGTCTGTCAAATAGCACGTGGCTGTCAAAAAACACGTGGATTTGTTTACCAATTCAAATCTCGCGCTAGTTAGGTTAAGTTGGTACCACTGAGGTTTAGGCCCGTCAAGATGGCAACAGTGAGGTTAGCGATGCGTTGTTTACAAATTCAAACCTCGCGCCAAAATTTCCCGCGGGAGGAGGAAGAGGAGGCCGCCGAACTGTCCTATTATACTACTCTCCTCATAAGGAACTTTCACCCCATTAACGCAATTATTAAAACTGAGAGGACTGTTCCTATTTGTGAAAGTCACAACCTGACTTTTAACCCCGTTTATCATCATACCATTGCCTACTGTCCATCTCACAACATTATCGAGGTTACTTTGTAATTACTCACAATCGTGTTACTCAATTTATTACCGTATACAGAATAACATCGTCCGCAAACAGAGGGCATACGTCATATACCCGGGTATACCCTCGACTACAGCCCGGATAATATTTATTTTCTGTCGTCGGGCCAGTATATTCTTCAGGTCTGATTGATGATGTTCATAAATGTTAATTGTTGAAATGGCTCTGAATACCTTGAAGTCGCCGGTATATAGTAGACATTCCAAATAATTCACTGTATCAGGCAGATTGTTGACGAATGTGAGAAATGTTAACGTGCTCAAATTAGACCCTTCAGTTACTCCTGACTATATCTCATACCATTTTTGCCACTCTATACTGTTTAAAAGAAATAATACGTGACATTTCTTTGGCAGTTTCCGTAGAAAGTAAAAGAAGTATTCCTTTATTTATATAGAAATACAGTAAATGTATGGTGGAGAAGAATATTTGAGATGGGAATCGGCTTGAGGGACGATGCAGAAATGCGGTAAATGTGGATTTTTTATTTAAGGGATGGTACCGAGTTGATTGTAATTCCGATCGGAGCCAAGTAAAAATATTTTCCAGTTGTTTAAAGTGATCTTATCATTAATTTATTTTTGAAGTTATTGTTATGTATGAATACACTAGAAAAATACTTACTAAATGCATCTAGACAATACAAGTGTCTATCAAGTGAGTAACTCATCAAAACTGCATTGTTTTCATGTCCTTGTGAGAGGCTATTTCAGGGACATATGTGTATTAAATAATAGGTTTAAAATATTCAGGCATTTTCACGATGAAGATAAGCACGTTAACTAATTAACTAATTACGATAAATAGTTATGAAGGCTCTTTCTGACCAACAGAATACACAGATCTCAGTGAACTGCAGACAACCGACAAAGGTTATGGTTTATCTAAGCATTATATTCTTTCGCTTTAAGTTCAAGATTGTGTTTACCTCATTCAAGTTAGCTTCTATACTAACTAACTAATTAACTTCATTAGCATACGTCCACTATACATCTGACATTCCGCAAGCATAAAACTTCAAAACACTTTCGTTTCATTCAACCTTTAATCTTTGCAAAGGATGAACTTCATTGCAGTTTCGTATTAAATTACACATTCCTGGAATTTTACAAAATTTTATGTTTGTCCACTTTACAATACCAAAAAGTCAAATTTTGCAAAATTCCAAGAATTCACCCTTATAGACAATAAATACAGATATCACTTTGCGAGGAAATGTTTCCCTGTAAATGTGTGGTTATATCTAAAGTGACCTCACCTAGATACATTATAAGTCCACATAAACAGGAGACCAAGGAGGGGTTTGTCCGCAAACCTTGATGACCCATTCAAAAATTACTCCACCACTCTTCCTCAGATGGAGCTGACATGCGTCGCAGATTTCTCGGAAGCTGAATCACAATTATTACTCTTTTGTAAAAAAATTTATATTATGTCTATAGCTGGCAGAACTAATTTTGTAAGCCACATTCTCCAACGTGTAGAAATTGAAAGCAATGTCTCTTGGTTGTATTCACAAATTAAACCAATTTTTCCCTTTATCAGATAATTCTGGAAGTTTAAAACTGAGTTAAAAACTGCATTATTAGTCCGAGGTTTATTCCAGTTAATCATTAAAAGGCCAGACGAGGCTTGCATTCCATATGTGTACTGAAGATGAGTTTGCAGTTGAAAATAAACGAGATGATTCCACTGAATATTACGGAAGACACCTGAGAATGTTAACTGCCTATCTTTATACACTGACTGACAGAGCAAATGCAACACCAAGAAGGAGTGGTCAGAACTTTATGCCAATTGCAGGGTAGACTGACGTCACTGAGGTATGCTCATGATGTGAAATGCGCCGCTGTGCTGGGCACGTAGCGAACGATAAATGGGACACGGCGTTGGCGAATGGCCTACTTCGTACCGTGATTCCTCAGCCGACAGTCATTGTGGAACGTGTTGTCGTGTGCCACAGGACACGTGTATAGCTAAGAATGCCAGGCCGCCGTCAACGGAGGCATTTCCAGCAGACAGACGACTTTACGAGGGGTATGGTGATCGGGCTGAGAAGGGCAGGTTGGGCGCTTCGTCAAATCGCAGCCGATACCCATAGGGATGTGTCCACGGTGCAGCGCCTGTGGCGAAGATGGTTGGCGCAAGGACATGTGGCACGTGCGAGGGGTCCAGGCGCAGCCCGAGTGACGTCAGCACGCGAGGATCGGCGCATCCGCCGCCAAGCGGTGGCAGCCCCGCACGCCACGTCAACCGCCATTCTTCAGCATGTGCAAGACACCCTGGCTGTTCCAATATCGACCAGAACAATTTCCCGTCGATTGGTTGAAGGAGGCCTGCACTCCCGGCGTCCGCTCAGAAGACTACCATTGACTCCACAGCATAGACGTGCACGCCTGGCATGGTGCCGGGCTAGAGCAACTTGGATGAGGGAATGGCGGAACGTCGTGTTCTCCGATGAGTCACGCTTCTGTTCTGTCAGTGATAGTCACCGCAGACGAGTGTGGCGTCGGCGTGGAGAAAGGTCAAATCCGGCAGTAACTGTGGAGCGCCCTACCGCTAGACAACGCGGCATCATGGTTTGGGGCGCTATTGCGTATGATTCCACGTCACCTCTAGTGCGTATTCAAGGCACGTTAAATGCCCACCGCTACGTGCAGCATGTGCTGCGGCCGGTGGCACTCCCGTACATTCAGGGGCTGCCCAATGCTCTGTTTCAGCAGGATAATGCCCGCCCACACACTGCTCGCATCTCCCAACAGGCTCTACGAGGTGTACAGATGCTTCCGTGGCCAGCGTACTCTCCGGATCTCTCACCAATCGAACACGTGTGGGATCTCATTGGACGCCGTTTGCAAACTCTGCCCCAGCCTCGTACGGACGACCAACTGTGGCAAATGGTTGACAGAGAATGGAGAACCATCCCTCAGGACACCATCCGCACTCTTATTGACTCTGTACCTCGACGTGTTTCTGCGTGCATCGCCGCTCGCGGTGGTCCTACATCCTACTGAGTCGATGCCGTGCGCATTGTGTAACCTGCATATCGGTTTGAAATAAACATCAATTATTCGTCCGTGCCGTCTCTGTTTTTTTCCCAACTTTCATCCCTTTCGAACCACTCCTCATTGGTGTTGCATTGTCACTGTCAGTCAGTGTATTATTCTATAATATAAAATTCCATAAATATTTTTCGTGAGTTAAATGCTTATATTTCAGTTCCTTATACTTCTTGGTAGCAACTTCTACACCAGAATTACTTATTCGTAAGAACATGCAAGGTACCAATCGGTTTAACTCAAGGTGTTAACGATCAGTGGTCTTAAGGCCAGAATACCTGTGTTTTTGAACACCACGCTCTATCGTACTTCAAATGGTGTTTAAATGTCGAGACGGTACATTTCTGAAAGTCACAGCTACTTCTCCCTGCCCTTCATATTTCTGTCCTATAGCACGGCCTAGTTCGCGCTTGCATGAGCAAGCTTCACGATGAAGACCCAGTTTCAGTGAAAAGATTTTGTAGAAAAATGCGTTTCTCTTTGGCTTAGAAACTCACTGTACCTGATCTAAGGGAACTAAAAATCCTAAAAGTAATATATTTGAAGTGCATTCTACAAATGTCCAGATTTCCTGGAAATAGACTAGCATAAATTTTAGCGGACATCAAAGCAGCTTTTTGACTAGAGGACACTTCTACCTCTCGTACCGTTCCCCTGTGGTAGCTGTAGCAGAATAACATCCATGGTATCCTCTGCCTGTCGTAATGGCGACCGAAATGAGTCCTAGGGGCTCTTAAAAAGGGAGCGTGCGTTGTCGATTACGGGACTCTTAGCTGAGTCCTGGCACTTGTTCCACTTACTTGTACCAAATTCCTCACTTGTACCTATCCTACTCGACCTCCCTTGGTTAACTCTTGTTTTTTTCCTACCCTGCGGTATCAAATGTCGATGCTTGCGGAGTATTTCATTTTCACACCCTTCGTGGCCCTCGTCTTTCTTTGGCCGATACCGTCATGTTTCGAAGTGTCGGACCCTTTCCATTTCCCCCCTCTGATTAGGTGTTAATAGAGGAAAGTTACCCGTTTATACTTCTTTAAAAAAATAATCACCACCACCACCACTCTCGTATAGTCGTCGAGGATAGACAAGGGAAAGTGAAACAAGTACCAAGGGAAATCCTCGACACAGAAGCCCTCTGGCCGAGCGCCTGTGTCACTGGAAGAATTGAGTACAATTCACTGCCTCATGACCATATGCTTGCCGAAGCATGTCCGATGTCTGTATGGTTTACAAAAACACCACCATAAGAACTTCCCATGTTAAAACAGCGATGTCTCCTGACATACGGAAAATAAACTATTGAGAACACGTGCGACTTTTCGATATATCGCAACCGCACCTAGAGGTTCGGCCTTGAAGGTGGAGTGCAGTAGTGATAACGATCAGCTGATGTAGTGTGAAATTTTGTTCTTGGATTAACGTTAAGTAGAAGATTTTCGTGAAATGTTAACTTATCCTGGGGAAAAAAGTTTTTGGAATAACAATGAGACAAGCATTGAACCATGTTTGGTAAGGTTTTTGCTGTTATAGGCAGCAGTAACTTTGAGCTTGTGAAGCTATCGAAATCTTCCTTATGCTTTCCTAGAGACAAAATAGTGTAAGTAAATTCCAATATTGTAAAATCACATTAGATTTAAAATTAGATTAATTATACAAATCGAAAGTAGACAATGGATTACAAGTTGTACTCATAGGTTAGAATTTCTTTCGTTGTAGGTGCGAGCCAGAATAATTAATTAGACGCGATTAATATCCCCGATTCGGCCGGGAATCGAATCCCATATCCTCTGATCCGAAGGCCTTTACGCTAACCATTCAACAAAGGATTATAACAACGCAAAAATCATTATTTCGATTCATTATTCACCAACTTTAACACGCAATTTCCGTACTTTCAAATTTAACGCCTGATTTACAAGGTCGGACCACCAGGTGCGCCACTGTGAACATGTCTCTAAGTTTAGTACGGGAGAATATGGCACTGTCCAATATTGTATATGGTGTATTTGCTTAGCCGGCCCCGCGGTGTAGGGGCCCCGTGTTCGATTTCCGAACAGTTCAGGGAATTTTACCTGTATCTGAGGGCTGGTTCGAGGTCCACTCAGCCTACGTGATTGCAATTGAGGAGCTAACTGATGGTGCCGTAACGGCTCCGATAAAGAAAGCCAAGAATAATGGCCGAGAGGATCCGTCGTGCTGACCACACGACAGCCCCATAATCTGCTGGCTTTCGGGCTGAGCAGCGGTCGCTGTTCCGCCATGGGATTTAGGTTTGTCTAGCACAATCCTGTGCTGCCATTTGTCCGGGGACTTTGTGATCCGACCTTGTATCTACACGAGGTTTGCCGACAAAACCAGTGGACGCCATATACCAGACGATACCTTGAAATGCCAACCATGTGACATGAAATGCACGTCATTTCGCCTGAAACAACGACATTGTACCAAAAGAACATTTCCTGTTAACGAATATGCTACTGACTCTTAATAATCCTTTTTGTGCCGGCATAATCACTTGGAATCTTCTGAGTGTGCGAATAGGTGGAGTATGACTTTCTGTTCAGTGCCGCCTCGTCTCGATAGGAAATATCTATACCAGATTTCACGAACTACTATTGTATAGACACGATATTTCCCAAGAGTGGCTAACAGCTTAACATTAACACGTGCTATACAAGCACGACAAGAGGAACTAACGGAAAGGGTTAAGTCGCGCACACCGCAACAGCACACATTCAGATAGATTTCACGCACTAATAACCATGTATTCCCATGGATCAACAACAGTTAACCTCATATTTACGTTTTTATAAATGCAATATTTGGTTACTTGAATTAAATTGCAATGATAGAGTGTTGAATCTTTTGACTCATTTTGTCTGTATTGGTGCAAATCTTATCTGTTGGAAGTTCAGAAGTCCAGTTATTACGACCGCAATTAATATGTAAAATTACAAAAGGCATAAATATGAGATATTAATAAAAAGGTATCGAAATTAAAATTACAATAATGAGAGAGAGGAGCCTCCGTGGCTCAGACGGCAGCGCGTCGGCCTCTCACCGCTGGATACCGTGGTTCAAATCCCGGTGACTCCATGTGAGATTTGTGCTGGACAAAGCGGAGGCGGGACAGGTTTTTCTCCGGGTACTCCGGTTTTCCCTGTCATCTTTCATTCCAGCAACACTCTCCATTATCATTTCATAGCATTTATCACTCATTAATAAATCACCTTGGGAGTGGCGACCCCATTGTAATAACAGCCTATATATGTTTCATTCATTCCATCCCTGACCCGGTCAATGACTGGAAAACAGGTTGTAGGTTTTCATTTTCAATGAGAGAGAATGTAATACATAGACATTAAAAGACAAATTCAATACATCAATATTAAAACTAAAAATGATATCAAATAAAATATGACCTCATAACTAACACAAAGTGCTGCATAGAAATTACCGCATTTCCAGTTTCATTTATATCGTTTAACTGTTGTAAGTGTTGGTAATGTGTTCGCAATGAGGTGTTTGTTGGCTTTTTATTGAGAGTTAATAGTTATGCGCTAATTAGTTTATTTTTATTGTGTAGTGTGGTGATTTGATTTTTTATGTTGTGTTTAGAAATCTTGGAATACGTGATATTGTTATGCGCCGTTTTGTACTAAGAACAGAAATTTTCTACCAGCAAGAACAAATGTAATGAGTGGTTCAAAGTAATTTCTCGCCGTAACTTCGTCCCAAATGTATGTTGGGTATTCAGCCTGAAGGCTGGTTTGATCCTCTGCAGTTCCGCCAACAGCTAGCGTAGGCGTCACTGAAGAGGCATACTAGGGAAATGAGGAGTGAGGTAGTTTTCCGTTGCTTTCCTCTCCTCCTAAATAAGAATTATAATTCATGCGCTAGTTATTTTTCTTTCCATTGTGTAGTGAAATGATTCGTTTTTCTTTAACTGTGTTTGGAAATATTGTAACATGTTTTGCTGTGTGCCTTTTTTTTGAACTTCGAACAGAAAAAAGAGCAAAGGGACACTTATCATTTCACGAATTTCCTGTAGATAAGGACAAAACTAAGGAGTGGCTCAAAGCAATTTCTCGCGATAACTTTGTCCCTAACACTAATTCTGCTTCTTCTGTTGTCTGTAACCTTCATTTCAGAAAATCACTTGAAAGTTTTTGCATTAGGCCTAACTTTTCAGAAATAATTTATTACCTTCAACTACAACTAACAAGCTGACACAAAACTGAGAACACTACGTTGAAATCTATGAAAAAATAATCTGATGAATTCTGATATTGTTGAGATTTACTTATAAATTCATTTTCAAATGTCAGTTTCACTGTAGAACAACTAGCATAAAGTGCAGATATGCCTGAAGGAGAAATGGCATTACAAGCACAAGGATGACTGAAACACCTAAGTTTGTATTATAGCTCCCTACTACCACCCTTGAGTTAGCATTTTCATCTTAGTTTTCCGTTTCTGGTTTAGGGTATTTATTAAGCCTAAATTTCCTTTCATTGAATAATCCTTTAGGTGGAGTCATATTTGCCACATGACAGCAAAACAACATATTTTTTCCAAGATAATCTGAACTTTAACATTTAAACACTGACAAGTAGGAACCATTATTCTCTCACTGAATTTTTATTGAAAATTCTAGTGCAAGGTATGAATGAAATGTAATCTCAATCTATATATATTGAAATTAAAATGTAAAAATGTTTGATTAAAAATATTTATGTTATCCATGCACCGTAATACTTGTCCGACTCGTTGGCTGAATGGTCAGCGTACTGGCCTTCGGTTCAGAGGGTCCCAGGTTCGATTCCCGGCCGGGTCGGGGATTTTAACCTTCATTGGTTGATTCCAATGGCCCCGGGGGCTGGGTGTTTGTGTTGTCCCCAACATCCCTGCAACTCACACACCACACATAACACTATCCTCCACCACAATAACACGCAGATACCTACACACGGCAGATGCCACCCACCCTCATCGGAGGGTCTGCCTTACAAGGGCTGCACTCGGCTAGAAATAGCCACACGAAATTATTAATTATTACCGTAATACTTAAGTAGAAAAATAAGAATTTTATGATTTGACCACGCCCCCTTCCTGACAGCAGCACTTGAAGAATTTTAAAACTCTAATTGAACAATGACATTTAACCTCAAGATTAACACCAGAAGACAAAAGTATTGTGGTAAGTTCTGCTATGTATTTAATGGTACGAATAAAAAAAAAAAACTATTATTCGTCACAGTTAAGGAACGTCAGTTGGACTACTCCATCTCTCCGCAGTTTCATTTCATGACGTTATTTTGGCACATATCAACGAATGTAGCCTTTAGGATTAATCATTTTAACAGTATTAGTCAATGTAACATACTCCTTCATTCCTCTAAATTAAGATAAATCGGCAATCTAATTCAATATATTTCCATAGAGGAGAAGGCATTTCTACCACAAAAGTTAGGCCGCCAGCGCCACGTGTCGAGCTATGAAACTACTCCGATTACAGTGCGTGGACCCGATTGTCAAGGCCGGTAAGGAGCTAGCTAGAGCGACGCATCAAGTCAGCCGCGGCTGCATGTACCGTTTTAACCACGTACAGACGTGCACATTAATGGTGTCCCGACATAAACAATCAACACTGCCCCACTCCAGTACTGAAAAGAAGGGGAGAGAGTGAAGGGTTAGTGTTGAGGGCCAATCCAGTACAAAACATGGGGAAAGGGAGTGAAGGGATAGTGTCGAAGGCACAATGACTCACCTCGCTTAACGCATTGCTGCACGGACTGCGTGCAGATAGCCCGCTACAAGACTTCGTTGTGATCGAAATGGGCACAGTGGCGGATGTATTCAAGTACAGCATTAGGTTTTCTACTCGTCCGGCCGCCCCGGGTTCGATTCCCGGCCAGGTCAGGGGGTTTTAATTGTAAATGATTATATCCCTGGCCTGGGGACTGCGTGTTAGTGTCGTCCTTAACGTTTCTCACATTCAACACTCAACACTTCCGCAATTCCAATTACATGCAGGTTCACATATTGTGCAAGTAGGGGCAAAAGAACTCTATAGGTCGACGCCCCGAAGAAATAGCATTTTAACATTAAAAAATTAAAAAGTAGCCTACTCTGTTAATTACAGTATTAAGAGGTAAAGGAGGTTTTTTATACTAGTATTGTTTTGTACTAGTATTTTATACTAGTTAGGAATATTTTGTAGCTGCGTTATATCGGGTCTACCAATGCTTCTTCACCTCGTTCTTGCCATATTTCTATCCATCTCCAAACTGACTTAAGACTGCACGGGATTGCTTGTGCTATTGCTTGGGGGACCATGTGAGCCTCCCACATGCCAATAATACGGCCTCGATTCACCTGTGATAGGATATGAGCCATCTTATTACAATGTTACAGTATAACACTGGAATACACAGACTGTGTATTCAGCACTACCTGTTCACTCCCTTCCCCTCATTTTCAGTACTGGAGTGGCCTTCAACACTATCCCTTAACTCTCACCCCTCCTTTTCAGTACTGGAGTGGGGCAGTGTTGATTGTTTATGTCGGGACACCATTAATGTGCGTGCGTGTACCACCACGCCTGCAAAGCTTAAATTTTTGGCAGTACTAGGAATCGAACCCAGGCCACCAGCTAATAGTGCTAACTGTTACGCTACGGCACCCGGTACCGCCAGTAATTTAAGAATGTCAGGAGGTCAGGTACGTGGTTAAAATGGTACATGCAGCTCAACTCCTGAAGAAAGCTGCACCAATTCGGGACGAGGTCGCGAGTTTATCTCTTAATTTACCCCTGATAAGATAATAGTGCTGTAATGCAGATAACGTCCGCCTCTGTGATGTAGTGGTTAGTACGATTAGCTGCAAACTTTGGAGGCCCGAGTTCGATTCTCGGCTCTGTCATGAAATTTGAAAAATGGTATGAGGGCTGGAACGGGTCCACTCAACCTCGGGAGGTCAACTGAGTATAGGGGGTTCGATTCCGACCTCAGTCACCCTCGAAGTGGTTTTCCGTGGTTTCCCACTTCTCTTCCAGGAAAATACCAGGATGGTACCTAACTTCAGGCTACAGCCGCTTCATTCCCTCTTCTTTGTCTATCCCTTCCAAACTTCCCATCCCCCACAAGGTCCCTGTTTAGCATAGCAGATGAGGCCGCGTGACTGAGTTACTTGTCCTCCTTCCCAGTTGTATCCCCTGACCCAAAGTCTCACGCTCCAGAACACTGCCCTTGAGGCGGTGAGATTGGATCCCTCATTGATTCCGAAGGGAAAACCAACCCTGGAGGGTAAACGGATTAAGAAAGAAAGGAAGAATAATACAGATAATATAGAGCAATACCAAGCAACAAGAAATAAAGAAATAACACATCATTTTGACTAGAAATGTGATACATAATATATATATTTAAAAAAATTATGAAAACTAAAGTCAGTCAGTCCGGCCATTCTATCCGATCGATTTCCTTCATTCTTTTTTTTTTAACTGAAAGGTATTCATGCACAGATTTGTCATCAGGTACTATAAATAACTTAACTTCGCCTTCCTCAAATGTAATGCTTTTTCAATTTTTTGTCTCTTTGAAGCAATTATATCTTTGGTTCTAACTGATGTACGCAGTTTGTTTTCGTCTACAAACACTCAGTGGATCATGCTCTTTCTTTTGAGGTAATAACGACTTCAATTGGTAGATTCTGAGAAAAGTTATGAGTACATTTGTCTCCATGACGAAGATCGGCGCGTAGTGTTGTTTCAAGGAACGTTTAATTCAATTTCTTTGTGTGATGTATTTTCAAGTGTTTTGTTGACATAATATTACATTCTATTACCACAGCAGATCATGTGCTTTATTTCATTAACTCGAAACTTTGCAAATACATCCGTGAGGATAGTAACGAACAACACCATACTTTGTACATTGCGGGCGGTGTCAGCGGGAAACTGATAGTTTTTATTATTGGCGTCAGGAAGGACACGAGCTCACAGAGCAGCATTTCAGCAATTTCGAGTAAGTTGGAAAATGGCTCGACAAATGGTTTTGCCGCAAGAGACAAGCAGTTTTTTCTAGTATGGTATTCATAACTTGCCTGAAAGATGGGCGAAGTGTGTAGAAGCCGGTGGCCAATATTTTGAATAAACAAAAAATGAATTTCCCTTGAAAATTACATACTTTTTTACTACAAAAACCGGAGAAAACTTATCCATACACCTGGTACGTATGTTACGGTAGTATGTGCACTATGCATCACTTCCCTTCCTTGTGAATTACCTGAACGCTGAATGCTCGATATAATTTGGAATTATAGGAAACTGTTTCTTTTCAAGAAATAAATTTTGCTTAAACTGCTCCAGAAATTTTCTATTATTAATATCAGGACACTAGCACCCAAACACATAAAGAGCAAAGTAAACGAAATTCGCATATGATCTGTAGATAATTTAGTCGACTTCCTAAATTGCAACTCTTTCACTATGAAGTCCAACTTGTCCTGGGAACTAAAATCATCTATAAATTTCTTTAGCAATCCTTGTTCAATACAACGTAAAATAATATTGTCAAATATTGTTACTAAAGGACTTTCTTTCTGAAACAACATCGAGATGGGATATACCAACACAGACTGAGGCAGTGCATAGAAGTTGAGTGAGGTATTTTCACTACTGTACCGTTTTACCAGGAGGTATATCGCAACATGTCTGTTCGAAAGTACCGCTGTATCTGTCCGATTTAGCATTATATCCACGCATTCTTGAGCTGAAGTACACTTGTAGCATTTCCTGAGAGCTTTCCTCATTGGATCTTTGCCGTCTTCTGTAAAAGGGTACTTCATTTTTGCATGCATTGCAAATTTAAAATCAGAGTTGGCCAGTTCGTTCAGTGTTGTAAGGCGTGGCTCATGCGCAGAACTCGTGATGATGCTCACTAATGTTGACTGGTACGCAGCATTTATCTCCATACTGAGTAATGTGCAAGCAAGGAAAATAATTTTCAAAAGGAATGTTTTCGGCTTTCTGTTCACTGACATACCCAAAAATACTAGAAAACAGTTCAGAAGTGAAGGTATGAATCTTTTATAAGTGTTTATCTCATCATATGCTCCGTGACCTATTATAAACATTACCAGCGACGCAAATAAAAGCGTTGCCGTCAATGCAAGCAATAAATGTAGTGGAAGAATTCTAAATAAGTTCTTCCATAACGGTATCGGTTTCGGGTGAGGCACTACCCAGGTTAATGTTTGCATGAAGTACGGAGTGCTAGAGTCGGAAATCTCAATTCTGTTAACCGTATACTGAACTGATCCGAATATTACATCTGCTTTGTCATTTGTAAGTTCTCCTACGAGACCTGTCCATGTTCCATTATCGAACTTGCGTCCGAAATGTATGTTGTCAGACTCATGAAAGGAAGCAAGTTCTGGAGTAAAATTTAGCTTCTTTGCCAAAGTATAAAACAGGCTCATCTCTACACCAGTGAACTGAAATGGAGATATTACAAGTGGAACCATTTCTACAGTCGAATACCTCACTCTACAACCATGTAGATCCCTAGGAACTTCTCTTGGAAATAGCAAAGAATTTTTATTGAATGTTCCATTAATCCAACGATCTAAAAGAGTAGCATTCGTAATGTTTTCTCCACAATTTCCTGCTCTATCGTAAGGCAACCACCCATATATCTCTAAAACAGTATTGTCGGATCTGGGGACAACTATTATAAAGTTGAGCACTTTTCTTAACCAGAACTGACGGATGATATTTTGAACCACTTTGTTCCAGTGTTGAGAGTTTAAAGGTGATGATGTTACCATGATAATAAAGTGACCCTTTGGATTCCACAAGCTTAGGTTGAACAGCATATCTAAATAAGAAGAAAAATGTATTGTATCCGGAATTATCAACAGATACCCTGTTCTTTTGGGCTGGATTTGATTTGCATCCCATATTCTTGCAACACAACATTTCAGAGTCACGACCGGGTGTGCTATTCTATTAAGTAGTCTTATTACGGAACCTTCATTTACGAAGAGTGTTTTCGTCAGTTCATCGCTTAAGCACTGCACGAAACGGCCATTCAAGGTCGACGTTATAACGATGTGTTGAGAAGCACTGGGCTGGTTTGTAAGGGAATTGTCCTTTCCCCTACGCGGTGATAAGTCAGGATTTGTCGAAACCACCAATGTATCGATTACATTCTTCAAGTATTGCGTGTATATATTCACAATGAGATCTGTAAATTCAGTTTCAGGAAGCTCCCCTTCTGACGGCGACACCACAATCAGTAGAAGTATCCACGTCCACCGACCATCCATGACAAACTGAAATAAAGTGAAGATTTTATTATTCGATCTAATATTTTAGTCTTTATTGGAGGAGGACATTTAGAATTAAACTAGTGGCCTGTCGCAGAAATAGCTGTGAAAAAAGGCCATAAATGAACCTCATGAGAAAAGTAACGGAAAATATACTGAGCTCCGGAGAACCATTTATTTGTCTTTAAACTTATATTACTGCTGTGACTATAAGTATGAAATTTTCGAACCTTGCCAATTACCCCATCATAATCTTCTTGTGCATGCTTGTAACAGTTATATTTCAATCGCTTTAATAAAGTAGGCTACAGTTCATTGTAAATGATTGCATTTGACTGTCCTGTTTATTGACTGATTTTAGTATTTCATTGCAAACTATGCTTTTCTGAAACACCTTTTAGTTTCTGGGAGTTCACCCTGATGTGGTGCAGTTATAATTTTAAGTTTGATATTCCCCGCAGCGTTAACACTACTAAATGCCACATATAACTGACCATGCTGAAATCCCGTCGAGATAAGTAAATACCTGTGCTTTCTTAATGCTCACTGAGAAAGCAAGACGTAACAGGAACCGTCTCCAGTGGCGGTGGGCTCTTAGGGGCACAGGGGCACGTGCCCTGTCAAGTTTTTGCACTCAGAATTTCAGGAAATAATTTATAATTTAGTTAGGCTACGGCCGAACAACAGAATTATTTCTACAAATATTATCACGACAAAATGTTATATCTTAATTGTATTACGGATTTTGGTAGGTATTTAAATTCACCATGTCTTTAAGCACGAAGAGAGGATACCTTTTGGTTTTAAAGAGATAAGCTGTTGCTGTCAGCGCGACAGTGACTGGAGGAGCCTTGCGAGGCGAGTGGCAAGCGAACTGTGCAGCTCTGGGCACAAGACCGTCTCTTTTTTTTTCCTTACGGGGGGCCCCCGTAGCCCGCTCCCCCGCCGTGACCATCGACTCAATCTGCATGGCCTCCGACATGCTATTAATTTCTAAGAAGAAAGAGATAGCTGGGTAGAGTGGGAAGTGATACAAGGAGTATCTGCCTGTTTCCATGTCGGACACGTTACTAGGCGAGATTGTGTTGGTTGGATAGTGTTAGGGTATGGTATTGAAGGGTCAGGGAAAAACCACATAGGCAGAAAGAAGAAAGAGCCTACGTGTAAAACCTGACTTCTTTTGATAGCACATACAGGGATGTGGGCTGGAGATAGACCAGAGGTTGTGTTAGTTAGGAATGTGTGTCATGCAAACATAACCATTTCCTTGCCATTGTGGGGATCAGTCCTTCTTGTCACTGCCTGGTGCGGCTCGGGTTTGCTAGCGTCTGGGCTCTGGGCCACAGGTTTGTCCCATTGCCCAGCTGCCAGCAGTCCCTGGTGCCAAGTCTCCTTTTGGAGAGGGGGGAGTTAAAGCCAAGCCTTACATGATGCAAGGGGCTATCTTCTTCCGCCTGTCGATGTCCCTCTGTGCGGTGTTGTTGGAACACACTTGTCTCTGCAACAATTTGTACATATATACATTTAAACTTTAGAGTGCGGGCCGCTCTCTTCCGCTCTCGTGTCCTGTAAAACAAGTAAATCATATAATGAAAAGATATTAAATGATATTATCAGGGGTGCGTTATCTGTCCACTCCCTTGTCGTTGGCAGGGGGCGGGGGTGGATTGGGTCGTCCCTTATTATGGCTGATATGCCTTCGTCATGATGTATTTCTTCTCTCAATCCTCCTTCGCTTGATTCCCTGTGGTGGCTATATCTGCAACATAACAACATAACAGCATAACAATATTAATAGTACGGTTAACATAATCTAGGATAGAGGTAGACATATGTACATATATATACAGTGTTTGCAGTGTGGTTTGTGTGCGTAGTATTCAGTGGAGCGGTGTAGTGGGTTGGTGTCAGCTTAAGAGCGAGGGCGGTTTTGGCCCCCCGGCGTCCTAACCCTGTGGCTGAACAGAATGTGTTTCGGCGCGGAGTATTGTGTGTATAGGTCGACATCATAGCGTCCAATTCCCTGACAAATGGGTTGACCTTACTACCCCATGACTTCGTGTACATTCGGAGTGTTTGTTTTCGTATGTGTTGCCTTATCGAGCTGACTTTCGCAATAGAGCGTAGTGGGCGTATTGGCGTGTCGTACGGGAGTCTAGCCGCTGGTCGAATGCATTTGTTTTGTATTAGTTCCAGCTTATCCAGATTCGTCATAGCAGTGTAGCCCCAGGCGAGGGCTGCGTACGTTATTATTGGCCTAATTAGGGCCTTGTACATGTTGATTGCTACTCTCTTGTTAATACTGGATCTTTTATTCAGTATGGGATAGAGCTGTGACAGTCGTGCGTGTGTTTTTCGCTGGATCTCTTTAATGTGATATAGCATGGTTAGTTTTCTATCTAGGACTACTCCTAGATATTTGACCCTGTCGTGCCATGCTATATCTCGATTGAATAGTTTGAGCGGTTTTATATTGGCTGGCCTGTGTATGCGTCTGTTCTTCCTAGTGAACATCACAGCTTGGCATTTGTCAACGTTGACCTTGATACGCCATTTGGTTAGCCAGGGCTCGAGGGTTAGCAGTGCTACTTGTAGTCTCTTTCGGGTGCATGCTAACTGAGGGTGTTGTACTGTGATAGCAGTGTCATCCGCGTAGAGGTGCGTGTTAGTGAGTTCCGCTGTCGGCATGTCATTCGTAAATAGAATGAACAGGATTGGCCCTATTAGTGACCCTTGGGCTACGCCCGCCCTGATCGGTCGCGTGCTTGACAGTGTGTTATGAACGTCTGCTTGGAACTCTCGGCCTTCCAGGTATGATTTAATTAATCTTATGTACCCTGGGTGGAATTCGAGGTCTATTAATTTCGCTAATAGGCCTTCGTGCCAGACTTTATCGAATGCCTTCTGGATACCAAGGAATACCGTGCCTGTGTCCCTCCGCTTGCTTAGTCCGATGGTCGCTTGTTCTAGGACGCGGGTAACCAGTTGCGGGGCGGAGTGGCCGTTCCTAAAACCGAGTTGTTCATTTCGAATGATTCCTCTTTCCTTGATATGTGCTATTAGCCTTTCCAGCAGTATTTTCGCGAATACTTTGCTGAGGGCGTCCAGGAGACTGATGGGCCTGTAATTATTAGGGTTAGATTTGTCCTTGCCTGGTTTGCCAAATACAAGGATTCTCGCCTTTTTCCACTGTTCCGGATAATACTGCAATTGGAACATTGCATTGTATATTTTAGTGAGTAGTGCGAGGGCTTTCGGAGTTAGCTTTTTAATATTATGTTCTGAATCTCGTCTGGGCTGGGTGCCTTCTTCGGGTTAAGGTGATCTATTATCCACTTCATTTCGTGGATATTAGTCTTCTTAACTTCGGGCTTAGGTGCGTTTGCTAGGAATTCCGCTACCTTGGCCTCTGTTTGCCTAATGAAGGCGGGGTCTGACGGTTCGTCATTGGGCGTACAGGCCTCTTCCAGTGAGTCGACTATTACCTCGGCGTTATCTTGGTTTTCGTATACTGGTCCGTTAGGTCCCTTAATTGTTGGGATCACGTGTGGTTCTCGCGTGAAATATCTCGCTAAGTTCCATACCGGTCTGGTATTAGTGTCAAACGTACTCAGTTTGTTATTCCAGATCCGTGACCTATACTCCATTAGTTCGGTTTCGATTTCGACTCTGAGTTCATTTTTACGTATCCGGTCTTCATTGCGGTGGTATCGGGCCCATTTGCGCTTGTGTTGGTTGCGCTGGCGTATTAGATCTTTAATGTGGGCCGGTATTTCGATGTTAGTGTATTGTTTAGGTTTGTGTGCCGGGATACTCGCAGTTGTGGCTGCCTGGATCGCATTTATGAGTGTCTTTAAGGATTCATCCGTTTGGGCTGGGTTTACTATTTGTATGTCTTCAGTCCCTTGTAGGAGTGAATCGAGTTTTCTTTCGAATTTACCCCATTTGGCTGCTTTATAGTTGAGTCTACGCTTGGGGTTATTCTCATATTCCTCTGGGTTCGCGTCCAGTGTAAGTATCACTGGTTGATGCCTTGACCCTAGGTCGTTAATGACCTTTATGCTGTGTCTATGGGGAATATGTCGCAGTAGGGCTACGTCTAGAATATCATCAACCTGTCCGTTTGGCGCTAGGAACGTGGGTTCACTGGGGGCTGTTACCACATAGTCCTGGGATAGCATGTAGTTGTACAGCCTTGTGCCGTCTGCGTTAGGTTTCAGGCATCCCCAGCTGGCGTGTTTCGAGTTTAGGTCTTCTCCTAGGATCGTGTTTCGATTTAGCCTTAGTACCGATTCGATGTCTTGTGTGTTAAGATGTTTAGGTCTGGAGTATGCCGATATGACATTGACGAGTGTTCCTTGCACTGGCATGGCAATTCCGCATGCTTCCAGCTCGACCAGTTCTGGTAAGTCTATTTCCATATGTTTAATTCCTTCCTTACCAGAACTGCCACTCCTCCGACTCTATTAGCCTTGTCACTTCTGTGTATTTTGTAGCCTCTTATGGTGAACTTCTTCCCCGGTGGGAGGAAGGTTTCAGTTAGGAGAGCTACGTGTATAGTGTTCGAGTCTAGGAAGGCTTCGAGTTCGTATTTTCTAGACCTGACGCCCTGGCAGTTCCATATTAGAACTCGAAGCTCCTGCGTGTTATTATTATTATTATTGTTATTATCATTATCGTCTTCGTTGGTTTGTTCAGCCATCTAGGGTCAGGAGTTCGGAGATCGCGTTCGCCAAGTCCCCTAGCCATGGGAGTGATAGGGTCGCGGCCAACTCCAGAGGTTATGATTGCGGTTAGGTTCAAGTTCGGAAAGACGTTTTTCAGAATTTCGTCTATCTTTTCCTTGATCACCCTTCCTGCCATGTTCCCTTCTGGCTGTTGCACCTGTGTTAGTGTTTCAGGTGTAGGTGGTGGGATGGTAGTGGCTGGTGTAGTGGTAGGGGCGGGCGTTGAGAGGGGTAGTGCGGATGCCGGTTTGCTGTCGGCAGGTATCTTGTGGGGGGTGGAGCTGGCCTGGGGCGGGCTCTCAGGTAGCTCGGTGGGAGCTCGCGTGGACTTAACCTGCCTTTGTTTCTTTATGTGGGACTGAGCCTTCTTGTTGTTGTTGCTTGAGGTCTTAGCTTGGACGGTGGTGGGGGCTGGTTGGGCTGAGGGCCCGGGGTTGTGTTTACCCTACGTCCGTACGGGCTTAAAATTTAAAATGCCTCCGCCTGATTGGCGCTGCGTGCCTGAAGGGCCTTGGTTTTGGCCCTTTGTACCTGAAGGGTCAGCAGGACCTGAAAGGTCCTTTTTGCCTGAATGGCCTGGATTCTTTTTTGCGTGAAGCGCTTGAGCCTGAAGGGCCTGCTTGGGCTTTAGGGTTGCCACGCTTGTCACCCTTTGACCCTTTGCCTTGATAGGCGGCTTCGAAGTCCCTGTGGCTGGGACACTCCTTAAAATTAGCAGCGTGTTTCCCCCCCCGCAGTTGGGGCACTTAGAGTACGCGGGGTCGTTGCCGTGGGGGCAGTCACGGGACAAGTGGGAGGCGGCGCATCTGGGCCATCTGGGCTCTGATCGGCACGCCGCCCCTAGATGGCCATGCCTCTGACACACTCCACATTGGGGGACAGTGGCTGGGGGGGCGGTATGGCTCGACCGACACCAGCATGTTTGCCAGCATCCGCATTTTCCTCAGGTTGTCCGCTCCTGGGTTATCCGCCACGGCAATTAGGAATAGGTTGCCCTTGGCTGGCCTATTCCCTGTACGCATCCGCACCACGGAGAATGCGGGGATATCCTGTGCTTTCAATGCAAGCTGGATTTCGTCCGCATTACTTCCATTGATGGGGGCCTCACTACGAACCGCTTCATAGTGCCAAGGCCAACTAGATATACAGGCCATAAGGCTTCCCCTCCACTTCCGGCGATACGTCACACGATTAGCCATCCGCTTCATTTTTCGCCAGTGACTTGTACGCTGATATGAACCTCGCAGCAGTAAGGCTATCAATGGTGTTGAATGACTTAAACGTGTGTGAACATTGTGAATTATGCCCACGTCGTGTTGTGTACCTGGTTGTAGAAGCAACTATAGTTCAAAAGAGCCCAATATTTCAGTGTTTAAATTTCCTACTGATTTGGTTCGGAAACAAAAGTGGATCTTAGCCATCCATCGAACAGAATTTGTCCCTTCAGCAAGCTCAGTTGTGTGCATAAAACACTTCGACGAACGTTTCGTAATTAGGGAGGATTCTGTTAAAAGACCTGATGGGTGTATTTTAACAGTAAAACGTAACCATTTAAAACTCTGAAACGACGCTATTCCTACTAAGTTTGAAAATGTGCCTGCCTACCTGTCTAAAAATCTTCCAAGACCGAG
Organism: Anabrus simplex; assembly: GCF_040414725.1. Taxonomy (NCBI): domain Eukaryota; kingdom Metazoa; phylum Arthropoda; class Insecta; order Orthoptera; family Tettigoniidae; genus Anabrus; species Anabrus simplex. Next base: position 1,772,702,760 of record NC_090265.1, on the reverse strand, counting down.
GAAAACTCCTATTCTAAGACAAGAAGAAATTGAAAAACGGGAAGAAGAAAGAAAGAAGGAAAGCTGAGGAAGAAGATGACAGGATCAAGGACTTCGATGACGTTAAAGGTAATTTCACTACTAAATGCAAATTAGATTTTGACGAAGTTTTTGTCAATTTCGACAGCCAAAGTATATGTATTTTCAAAATTTATATGACTGAGGAAAATATTCCGAAAATTGGTACTTCTTTAACATTAAATGAGGCTCTTGATTTTAAAGCCATAAAACATGGTATTTTCATGAATGATAACCCTGATATACGTGCATTAGGTAACGGGGGCAATATATGAAAATGGTCAAATTTGGAAAGTATCTGTAACTTCCTGTTTAGTCTTGCTTATGACTCGAAAGTGACTGTCCACGACAAAATAGAAACTGTGAACAAAATAATCGATGAAATTGAAAGTGAAGTTGATGACTATCATTACTGATAAATTAGAATTTTGCAAGGAACAGTTAAATTTAGCCTTTGCAAAGAAAGTGTCTTACTCCTGTATACTAATAACATGGTTCACTTCAATATTTTTAACATTTCCTGGGCCGTATAAGAAGATAAGACAGTCAACGTTCCTTACAATGCCTCACCCTGTGTATTTGCAGTCTTTTACCTCAAAACTAGGCACGGGAAATTCGGGTATAGATGATTCACATTGGAATTACTTGAAAAGGAAAGTAAAATTGTTAAATGAACATGAACGATTTTGTAACTTGTTGTTGTATGAAGTCTATGTAAAACCTGAGCTTAACAATAAAGGAGGAAAGGTAGAGGGAGTGGCTTTTAGTAGTAAAAGTGGAGAAAATAACGTAACATCAGCTACAACTTTACAAACCTTTATGTTGTCATCCACTCTTAAAAAAATAAAGACGTTGTTGGTTTGTTTCCATGTAAGAACCTAACGTCACATTTCTTAGAAGAACTAACTTTGCAAGTCGTTAAAGTATTAACAGATGTAGGTTATAAGGTAGTATGCATAATTTCTGATAATAACAGTGTTAATAGAAAAATGTTTGAAAAGCTGTACAAAAGCGATTTACAAACCACTTTTCAAAATCCATTTGACGAAACACAAAAGATTTTTGTAATATTGGATACTGTTCATTTATTTGAAAGCTTAAGAAATAACTGAGTTAATCAAGCCGATAACTTACAAACTTTCGTGTTTCCTGACTTTGACAACCCTGAGTCAGACAAAAAATGTTTTGCTAGTGTTGCTCACCTTAAACAGCTCCACAGAGGAGAAGAGAATGATGTAGTTAAGCTTGCTCCTGCCCTGAACCAAAAAGTGTTGTACCCAACTTCTTTAGAGCGACAAAATTTAAACCTTTGTTCTAAGCTCTTCGATGAGAAAAATGTCGCCGCTTTAAAACACTTTGATAAAATATGGAGATGGTTTTAAAAGCACAGCTGTATTCTTAGAAATAATTCTTCAGTGGTGGAAGATTGTTAATGTTAAGCATGCTTTCAAAGGCGACAGATTTAACGACCCTCATTGTAACGCAATATTTTCAATTCATGACGACAATGTTTTATTTCTGCGCAAGTTTTCAACATGACTAATTAGATGGGATAATCTGTTTGTTCAAGGGGAGATTACACAAAAGACAGAGAGTCGTCATGGAAAACTTACTAATGAAACTCAAACAGCCTTAGTTCACACTACAAAAACTATTTTAGAGTTAATAAATTTCTTGAAAACAAGTTTAGGATTCAAGTATGTATTGCTAGGGAAATTTCAAACTGACGAACTGGAAGCAAGATTTGGGCAGTACAGGAAAAAGAGTGGTGCCTGCTACCATATTTCAGTGAAGCAAATCCTTGAGTCAGAACGAAAATTGAAAGCCCTGACGGTAATAAATGTATACTCTGCTAAACATGCAGCCATCCCTATTGGTGATATTTCATTAAGTAAGTATGTGGATTGCAAGAGCTCAGATTGTAAAAGCTTCAAACCAACAGACATTTCACACTTTGACAATGTGGTAGTTGAGTTAAATGATGTTATTGTATCTGAAAATATTTTGTTAGGTCTAGTTTATATTGGTGGATATATTTGTAAAATAATTATGAAAAATTGTACATGTATAAATTGTCAAGATGTTTTATTGTTAAATAATGATAATGTAACGTCAGATGTGTTAAAGCCGGAGGACAATTTTTATTTCAATATAATTGACAGGGGAGCTTTGAAATATCCATCAGATTTTATTGTTAACATTTTGATCACACAGTTTAAATTATTTAGTGTACTTATAAGTGATAAATTTGAATCGAGGTTTTTACGTGATGATTCTCGAAGAAACATTCTGATTTTGCTTGTCAACAAAGTTCTGGAAAATGAAAACGTCATGTTTGAAACATGCAGTGATTGTAGAAGTAGTTTTAAAGATTACGTTGACAAATGGTATATACATCTTTTGTAATATACAGGGTTATTCACCTAACATGTTACACGGAAATAACTTCTAAACCGTTAAAGATATCGGCATTCTGTTTTCATATTCGTAAATCGTAATCAGGGCATTGTAAAATAACGTGCCACTTAGTCTCATAGGGTGATTAATAACAGAGATATTAATACTAACCCCATAATTTTAAATGGAAGTTACAAATTTATACAGCTGGCCTAAAAGTTCAACTGCGTACAAATTCAAATATGTAAGTATTTTCAAAATCGGACAAGTACTTTTTGAGTTATAAATAAGAACATCATGCGCAGTTTCACATGCCGCATTAGACGGCGTGCAGTAGGGCAAGGACATACTGACGCGCAAGCAGTCTCCTGGGAGTGAGTTCAGCCGCAGAACGGATACCAGGCATGTATTGTAAACATAATGTGATGTACCGAGGCTAGGAAAACAACAGATGGGGAATCTGCCACCTGGGCGACTGCCCCAAATGCATATCTTGATTGATTGATTGATTGATTGATTGATTGATTGATTGATTGATTGATTGATTGATTGATTGATTGATTGATTGATTGATTGATTGATTGATTGATTGATTGATTGATTGATTGATTGATTGATTGATTGATTGATTGATTGATTGATTGATTGATTGATTGATTGATTGATTGATTGATTGATTGATTGATTGATTGATTGATTGATTGATTGATTGATTGATTGATTGATTGATTGATTGATTGATTGATTGATTGATTGATTGATTGATTGATTGATTGATTGATTGATTGATTGATTGATTGATTGATTGATTGATTGATTGATTGATTGATTGATACCGTAACATACCCTGGGTGTGCAAAGTATTGTATGACTGGCAAACACACAACGGGGAAGGGAGATTAATTTTTTGTTTCTTCTTTTGTTTCGTTTTGACATCTATGTGTAATAGGCTGCGCTCAGTTTAGCGTCTTTTCCTACGGATGGGAACGGGAAGGATTCGGAAAGGACGTCGGTCGTGGCTTATCCCAAAGGTTCCTCTCCGGTATTTGCCTGGTGTTGAACATGGGACTCCATGCAAATCACTTTCATGTTGGGCAAGGCAGGACGCGAACCTGCGCTCTCCCGAACGCAGAGCAGTCTGTCGAGTTTTTTAATCACGTGTAGTGGCTAGCATTCGTAGCTGTCGCCGCGGTGGTCCGGGTTAAATTCCCGGCTCTGATAAGCCATTTAATTCTGATTGGAGGGCTGGAACGGGGTACACTCAGCCTCGTGAGGCTAAACGGAGAAGAGGTGGGTTCGGTGCCCATCTCACCTATCCTGGAAGTGTTTCCGTGGTTTCCCACCCCTACTCCAGGTAAATGTCGGGATGGTTCCTTACTTACTTCAACGGCCGCCTCCGTCCCAATTCCTCACCTGAATTACAAATACAGTACACTACTAAAGACACCACAATAACACAGGTTATCAGACACATTCTAACACACATACAGTACACACACACACACACACACCCAAGCACATGGGGCTACACGACCACGATGTCCAAGTTCCGGAAATGAAATAACAACAACTATTCTCTGTACCCCTTCGAGTGTCTTTATCACGTACGTCTAGAGAGGAACCCGAACAATAAGAGGCATTACTGAAAGTGCGTATAAGCATTACTGTTCTAGAGTAGATTTAGTGTTTGAAAATGTGGATTTTGTCATGCAATCGCAGTGTGAATGACACACGTTCTGCAAACAAATGGAAATAGTAAGATAAGGTAGTGTAGCTGCTATTAGAGGCCGTAGGAGTCTTAACGAGATATTCCCCGGTCGATGGATCGGACGTGGAGGCCCCATCAGGTGGGCAGCACGGTCGCCTGATTTAACACCGTTGGACTTTTTCCTCAGGGGTACGTGCACGGACATAGTCTACGCGTAAGCTCCAACAACACCACAGGATCTCAAGCGACATGTGCTGCAATGTCGAGGGAAACTCTTCGGTCTGTGACATCATCCCTCGCGACACGACTGCAAATGTGCATTGCCGTTGATGCTGAACATTTCGAGCACATAATTAAATAGACACAATGTGTATGCGGATCACTGGGACGCAATCCGCCTCCATGGCTAAATGGTTAGCGTGCTGGCCTTTGGTCACAGGGGTCCCGGGTTCGATTCCCGGGAATTTTAACCATAATTAGTTAATTTCACTGGCACGGGGTCTGGGTGTATGTGTTGTCTTCATCACCATTTCATCCTCATCATCACGCGCAGGTCACCTACGGGAGTCAAATCAAAAGACCTGCACCTGGCGAGCCGAACTTGTCCTCGGACACTCGCGGCACTAAAAGCCATACGCCATTTCATTTTTTACTGAGACGCACTTATTCAAACATCACCCACCTCGTATCTTTATTGTTGTGATAATTCAGCCTCCAGCCAATCAACGATTGGCCACGCATGGCTTTGCCACATAAAGTACTGAACTCGTTGCCAACACGGTCTCTACATACAAAATGCCCACCTCATAACAATTACACTGACGAGACGTTGTTATGTTCCCATTCCTACGCCCTTAGGATCATTTCCAATGAAGTCTACCTAGGACATTATTCATTTGCTTTTCTAGAAGGAACTCTTCCGGTGTTTTGTGTTATGCTTATTTCTCAACTCATACAGTAGTATGCACTGTACACTAAAACCAGTGATAATTATAGCTTTCGTTATGTTCCTTTCAAGGCAAAGTACTTATTTTATTCCTTTTAAAGACATCAACCCTCCGTGTCCTGTCATGACTTCGCTTGTCATACACACTTTACAAACCCATCACATGTGTACGAGGTCCTTACATGTCTGGTATCCATTCTGTGGCTGAACTCACTCCCAGGAAACTGCTTGCGCGTCAATGTGTGCTTGCCCGACTTCACACCGTCTGATGCGGCATGCAAAACCGCGCATGCTGTTCTTATTTATATCTCAAAAAGTACTTGTCCGATTTTTAAAATACTCACATATTTGAACTTGCACGCAGGTGAACTTTTAGTCCAGCTGTATGAATTTGTGTCGTTCCGTTTTAAAAATATGGAGTTAGTATCAATATCTCGGTTATTAATCACCCCATGAGACTAAGTGGCACGTTATTTTACAAGACCATGGGTACCATTTACGAATATGAAAGCAGAATGCCGATATCTTTAATCGTTTAGAAGTTATTTTCGTGTAACATGTTAGGTGAATAACCCTGTATTATTGAATAACTATAGAAAAGTTATCGCAGACAAACTCGTGGCTAAGAAGAAGAAATCCTCAAGTAAGGATAGCCATAAATCGGCAAAGAAAAGGAAAATTGATAAACTGGAGCCTTAAGAATTGTTAGATAAGTTTTAAGTTGAAGCCTAATTTCTAAGAAAGGTTCCAGACTATTGTTGTGAATTGCTATCATGTATTTGCATAGTAACATTAAAACTATTTTTATACGTATTATGGGTTTTAATCTTTTGCATAAAACCGTGTCCCGTTACAAATGACAGATGGCAGCTTAATTTTACATTAATAAATGTACATAAACTGTTCCGCTAGTTTTCCCCCGCATAAAACTCATGTAGTGCACAAGCCTAAATAAAACCACAACTCAAGGCGTGTTCAGTTATATCGTTAAGGTTCACTAAATTAATAATGTCATGGAGACAGTGAGAGCGGGCCGTATACTACCATGCTGAACGCCAGCCACTCGCGTGACGTCACGGTCCGAGCCTTGTGGCCTGTCTATCTAGTGCGGCCTTGCTCGTGCCCGACACACACCACGTCACATCACATATCTCTACTCCTAGATTTTTTTTTTCGGCTGAGCAGCCTTCAACTTTAATCGCAGCTCAGCCGACCGCAACCAAGCATAAATAGGCAGACGCCTAGTTGGCTGTCGCCTCCCCAGTCCACCATGCCCTACGTATTCATACCAGGAGTAGACCTCACTATCCCAGAAGGTGACATCTTCGAAGAACTCAATGCAGCAGACCCCCAGGTGGTTAATATATTCAGACCATACGACTACCGCACCAGGAAACCTACAGCGCACATAATAATACAAACCAGGGGAGAAGAAGCAGAGCGCCGCCTGTACACCTCCGGAGCAACATTCCGAGGCAAGAACTATTCTGTGATACCACCTCCTCAGACTATACTGAACCAACTACAACAAAACCCGGGCCTCATACCCCTCTTCCAGGAACCTCCACCCCCGTCAATAACAACCATCACCACCACCACCACCACCACCATCACCATGACTACTACCTCACCCTACAATCCGGTATCAACCGTAATCACCACCAGTGTAACCTGCCACCCCTCCCCAGTCATGTCATCATCTCTCCCACCCCAGCAACCCCCCATCACTCCGCAGGAACAAGCTCCACCATCGCCGTCAGTCAACAATTTGAACCTGCCAACATCGATCCAACAGTCACCGCAGCCCCAGGCCAGGCCCAGCTGTGTGCTACGAGGAATCTCGCCGAACATCGCAGAGCCGGAAATTCTCCAAGAACTCCGAACTGCAGGCATCCCAGCACAACGGGTCATAAGGATACGCAACAACCACGGACCCACTTACATGGTCCGACTACAGCTACCATCCGAAACCCACGTTCAACAACTCATCAGCTCAGGAGTTCAAGTATTCGGTCAACATCACAGAGTAGAACCTTCCTACTCCCAGCCCAACCGTCGTACCCCTGACCACGCACAACCCCGCACCCGACCACCCCCCAATCCAATCCCAGCATACCCACCAGTCTATTTCCCTCCTCCTACCAATACATACATCACCTCACGACCTCCTACACCTGCATCCTCATCACTTCTCTCCAACAATGCACAACCACTCGCTACCTCCTAACCTCATACCTAATTCCAGGCTTATCAACTCACCTATTCTAGTAACTATATATTTGTAAAACTGTACTGTAAACCCCATATGTACTGTAAATCTGTATTGTAAACCCTATATGTAACTAATTGCAAACCCTATTTGTAACTCAAAATGTAACCACGGCAAATCTCAATAAAAAGCACAAGAACGGATACTGCACCCCTAGCCAAGAGGTCAAACACCCCCACTTCAACAAACCCAAAGCTCCCTCCTTTTTTCTTCAAACCACACCAAATCCCCGAACCCCGCCAAATCTCCTGGCCAGAGAGAAGGCGTAACCTTCTAGGTGGCCCGCCCCTTCCCTTCGGGAAGGGGAATGAAAACATCCCCCTAGGTCGTGCCCAAACGACGCGCCTGCGCATTAGAACACAGTATTTGAAGATGGTCAACGTCCATGACAGCTGTGGGCTTGTGTGGGTGAGCAGGCGACGGGAAGTGCTTCAGGTTGGGCACTCAGATCCTTGAGGCCTTCTGCAGCGCATACGCATAGAGCAAATAACAGATCACGAGAAATATCCACGTTTTACAAACATCAGTGTAGCCAAGTCACCAATTCTGTAACTAAAGTAACTGTAATAATATTTTAGTCTCGTTTATTTTAAAAATGCGTTCATACCGCTCCTGCAGGGATTTCGTTGTTTTCAGATGTTTGAATTATTAAAATAAAATGACGTTACAATGTTTCTATAGCTGATATAAGTTATATCAGATAACCAAGTGACCAATAATTAGCAACAGTAACATTTTGTTCTGGCACTTATACGCGTTCTTTTTTGCTCGAGGTGTTACTGATAAGTTGGTTACAATAACATTGGGTGTGACGTGAATTCTCTTCAGTCTTATAATCTGTGTATTTGAGTGCTTGTTTATTTCAAAATGAATAAAGTCAGTGAGTTAATTGGAAAGCAATTAAATTTTTAGACCAGAGTTCGTGCTAAGTGTTTAGGACCACCGCGACCTGATATGATTACTGTGCAGCAGACGGAAGGAAAAAACAGGAATTTCAACAGAAAATTTAATAGTGGTATGTATGCTAAAGCGAAATGGTTATGTGGATGCGAAGAGAGAAATTCATTATTTTTTTTGTTTTCCTTGCATTCTATTCAGTGGTGACGAAGCGTGGAGCACTACAGGTGTCAAAGATTCAAAGCATTTGATTGAAAAACAAAAACACAGTGAATCGAAGAAAAATTTAAACAACGAAATGAATCTCGCACTTCTAGGTGAGCTGGACATAAGGATGCAACTTGATAGTGGTTACAGACTTTCACTTCGTAAAAGCATGACCAGGTCGACAAAAAGAGATATATTTATCACGTCTGATTGATTGTGAGAAATTCTGCGGTGTGTTTGAACTTGTGCTCCGCGGCCATGATGAATCAACCGATTCACACAATCCTGGAATATTTCGTGGCTTAGTTGACTCTGTAGCTAGCTTGGATATCGCAATGAAAGAACATTTAGAATCTGCAACAGTTTTTAAGGGTACGTCGAAGACGATACGGAACGATGTACTTGACGCCATGCTCGAAGTATGTCATACTTTTATCATGAAAGAAATTAGTGCTGCTAATTCCTTAGCCATCCAAGCAGATGAAACAACCGACAATGCAACGAAAATGCTGGTGGTGCTTATATTTGAGCGGTTTTTGAGTTCCTTTCTGGCACCCAGTCATACAGCTGAAGGTATGAGCTCTGTGATTTTCAGTGAACTAAGTAAGTTGGGTATTGACAAAGCCCCTAAAAAACTAATTTGTCAAACATTTGATCGGGCTAGTGCAATGAGCAGTACGCAAACTGGTGTACAAGCTCACCTAAAGTATGTCGCCTATAATGAAGCTAATTTTGTTCATTCTTATGGTCATGTAGGAAATTTGATTATGCAGAAAGCCACGTCCGATATAAAAGAAGTGAATATATTTTTATTCAGGGAATTTCCTCCTTTTTCAACCGCTCTAGTAAACGCACCGAACTACTAGATGTTGTAATGCGCCGTTTGTCGAAAGCAGCTCCAACGCGTTGGAACTTTCAGACCCGTATTGTCAATACAGTGTTCGAAAACAGAGACGTCCTGATTGAATGCTTCCAAACAATATGCGAAATAGGGACAGATCAAAACACTGTAGGACGAGCCTCTGGATTTATCAGATTACTGAACGACGCTGACTTCATATATTAGCTGAATTTCTTCCATAGGGTGATGCCTCACGTTGATACACTGTTCTCCCAAATTCAGATGCGTAATATTGACCCTGTCTTTGTTTCTGAATTCCTAGCGAACTTTGTTCGTAACATCAGAAGCATTCGCTCTGATTTAGAGGAAAGTGATGACTACGAAGCTCCAGTTCCTCCTAAGCGGCAACGAACTTTCCAGCAACGAAAACGAATCGCTGCTTTGGAAACATGTGATACTATTTTACTACATGCAGAAGAAAGATTTCGTTTCACAGGCTATTTAGCAGCTGCCAACAATTTTTGGATATCAAGTTTTGGAGAATTTTGTACTCGCTTTCCGGAAAAAGATTTCGCGTCAACCGTAAACACATACCCGAAAGTGATCAAAGCCAGGCTCAGGACCGAACTTGAAGTGTTATATTCCAGGGTAGACGTGCGTGCGGCAGATGTTGCTGCGGCGCTTTTGCAACGTTTCCCGCGCAACAACATGCAAGACACGTTCAATGAATGCGTTAGGTTACTGAGCATCATTGTTACAACCCCGATGTCGACAGTAGAAAATAAAAGGTGTTTCTCTACTCTAAATAAAATATAGACCTTCTTGAGGAATACGATGAGCCAAGACAGATTAACGGCCCTGGCCATGCTTTCAATTGAAAGTAAAATGGTACGTTCGATTCCCGACTTCAACCAGCGAGTTATGGAAGTATTTGCTCAAGCAAAGGATCGAAGAATGGACTTTATCTATAAATAAGAAAGTTAGTGTATTCATTATTACTTGACTTGTAGGGGAAGAGGTTATAAATGAAATGTATATCAGCTTATCCCTGGCCATTTAGCTCAGTGAAATAACACTTGACCGGAAATGGAGAAGTCACCGGTTCGTGTCCGGTGCATTTGAGCCCACCTTTCAATGTCTTTTTCCTTGGTGTTAATAACTACCGGGCACCAACTCTAAACGGGATAAGCTGATCTACAAGTCAGTTGTTAGTGTATTTATTTCACATGCGCATTAGTGTTATATTTTGTAACCGATACCTTAAGTTTCTACTTGACAGTCCATATTATTTTGTAAGTTGTGCCCCGCCAGATAATTTGGCCGCGGGCCGCCATTGACTGTCTCCCTTTGAATTTGAAAGGCAAGTTACTGTCAGTAGACACCAAACCAATCCTTGGTAGATAAATTACCTCAATCTTGGAAGCACCTGTATTGACTTCTAATTTTATAATTTTGTCATCATACAGCACTTATTGGAACCAACATGGAGTAACAACTTACATTCTGGTGATAACTTGAATTCACAGAGCCATTTATTGGACTAACGTAGAAATATCTGCATAGACAACTTTTACAGAGATCTCTAACGGGCTGGCACAAAAAGATCAACGAAGACAATTTTCACAGAGCCATCTACCGACGAATACAGTTTACTGCAATGACGTAAGCATCATAATATTCTAATGAAAGACTTCATGCAAAAAAAAAAAATATATTTTTCTAGTAATCTGAGATGGAGGCCTTTCTTTTGATGTATAACACATAAGCGTTAGTAATGCAGTTTTCTTACAATTTTGTGTTACACGTTCAAATTATATATAGAAATGTAATAATTATAATGGGAGGCCTATCCAGACTAACCATTAAAAATAATGAAAATACAATTTCAAAGTACAGAAGGACTTTTGGCATCTTGTTTCACCATGCCGTGAAGTGGCAATCTGTGGTGAAACTTCCGTATGATCAATACTTCATCCGGGCAAAAACAGCCGTCAGTATTAATAGTTCAAAGGCTTTAGTAATGTTGTTAAATACCAGAGCAATCCTAAGAAAGTCCCACAGGTTGCTTGCACAGAAAGTTAATGTTTCATGATACTTTTACACAGAGGGCAAACAAAAGACTGAAATGTGTGCTTTGCAAAGAAAATACAAACTTTAGAACCAAGAGAACCAGCCACAAGAGTACGCCAGTAAACAGTGGTGAATTAATCCCTAAATTATTGTTTACTGGTGAGCTGTGATTTAACTTATACGAAGGAGCTATTTCGCAAGGGATGTGTAACCGCCAGACATTCCTCATCTCATTATCAGGTGTATGTTGGAGAATACTATGAGCTAAACTTTTGTAAAAGCTATGGACACCAAGGAGAGGAAATCAAAACCTTCAGATTTGCTGATGATATTGTTATTTTATCTTAAACTGCAGAAGATCTCGAGAAGCTGCTGAATGGTATGGACGAAGTCTTGGGTAAGGAGTACAAGATGAAAATAAATAAGTCCAAAACAAAAGTAATGGAGTGCAGTCGAACGGAGGCAGGTGATGCATGAAATATTAAATTAGGAAATGAAGTCTTAAAGGAAGCAAATTAATATTGTTACTTGGGTAGTAAAATAACTAACGATGGCAGAAGTAAGAAGGACATAAAATGCAGACTAGCACAAGCAAGGAAGACCTTTCTTAAGAAAAGAAATTTGCTCACTTCAAACATTGATATACGAATTAGAAAGATGTTTTTGAAGACGTTCGTGTGGAGCGTGGCATTGTATGGAAGTGAAACATGGACGATAACTAGCTCAGAAAGAGAATAGAAGCTTTTGAAATGTGGTGTTACAGAAGACTGCTGAAGGTGAGATGGATTGATCGGATCTCAAATGAAGAGATACTGAATCGAATTGGCGAGAGGAAATCGATTTGGCTAAATTTGACGAGAAGAAGGGATAGAATGGTAGGACACATCTTAAGACACCCAGGACTTGTGCAGTTGGTTTTTGAAGGAAGTGTAGGAGGTAAGGGGTAGACCAAGGTATGAATATGACAGGCAGATTAGAGCAGATGTAGGATGCAATAGTTACGTAGAAATGAAAAGGTTAGCACATGATAGGGTGGCATGCAGAGCTGCATCAAACCCGTCTATGGACTGATGACTCAAACAAAAACATGGACACCATCGGCAGCCCTGAAGATGGACTTCTGTCGTTTCCCACTTTCACGCCAGGTATATGCTGGGGCTGTACCTGAATTACAGCTACTGGACGCTACCTTCCCAATTCTAACCCTTCCAAATACTTGTGCCGCCCAAAACCTTCCATCTTAAACCACTAGCAAACAATTATTATTATTATTATTATTATTATTATTATTATTATTATTGTTGTTGTTGTTGTTGTTGTTGTTGTTGTTGTTGTTGTTGTTGCGGGGTTATCTGTGGAACGCAGAGAGGTGAAAGAAGGGTGGGCTTAAATGGATCTAACTACGATATCAAAAATTAATTTAAAACTTTAAATAAAGATTATATTCCTTTTTACAATCTGAAACTTAACAAACAATATTTTAGGTACTGGTGATCAGATACAAAACAGCCATAGAGCTACAAAATAGAAAACTCAAGGATAGGTAATTTACAAGTCTTGAGCTTCAAGCTCCTATTTTACCATTCGCAAATGTTGCGTTAGTCAGATAAGGAGAGATATCTCCCAATACCTAGTGTTCACGAGCACTTGGCTCCAACAGTAACAATTTATGACCTTCCAAAGGCACCCCTCAATATTACAGTAAACTAAGAAAAGAGCTTACATGCTCTCCAACATTAACCAGGAAGACTGCGCTCCCAATTTCTTACAGCCTACTCAAGGCGACATTACACCAAAGATCTTACCAATTTCTGGCCTCTCTAGGCCCAACTTACACTTTTAAAATGTTTCTACACAACCTACTGGGCCTTAGTGGAAAAGAACAGGTTAAATTACTGGCCCGAACACAAAATGAATGGAGGCGTACACTTGTGCTCCTAGAAAATTAAGTATAAAACCCTAATTGGGCTCTCGGCCCGATGATACAGGGGCTAATCCCAAGCTACTGAGGTGACTCGAATGAAGGTTTTAATGGTTTACATAAAAGAGAAACTGTTACAAAATCGTAGTCACCTCACGATAAACTGAAGGGGAACTCGAGAGGGTAACACACTCTCTATCCCCGATTTACAGTTTAAGACTTTTATTAAATTTCACATTATCAAGAACAAATCTATATTTTAGAAATCACACGGTTACATGGTTAAAGTTTAGAACATTCCCCTCAGATAAGTTTGCGGAGACAGCTACAAAGATAGAAGATTGCTGGCCATTACCTGGGCTGATGTTCTGCCTGCCGAAGAATGAGGCACGCCGCCTCCTGTCTGAACACACACACTCAGAAAGACGATGAATAAGGCAAGGAAACTTGAAAAGCCGCAACTTATATACCCGAGGGGATTGTTCGAGAGGATTCTGAAATAATTCCGTACACACCCTCTTATTTTTATTGGCAGAATCAAAAGTTACACCCAAAAACCAACAAGAAGCCTGTGATAGGCTGAAAAATAATTACAGAAAAATTTTCATTGGCCAGACACCAAAGCTGGCGGGAAAAGAAGGAAGCGTTGCAAACCTTAAAATATATATAAAAATAAATGAAGGTAAATTTACTTGAGAAAACCTATAAACACAAAATTTCTTTCAATAACAAATCATTCCCCCTTGCACCAGAGTGCGTGACCTCACTTTTTGTAGAGACATCTATGGAGAAAAGTTCAAACTTCTTGATGTACACCAAAACAAAATAAATCCCATCAGTTTAGGAAACCTAGAAATGACAAACTTCTCAATTATTCATTAGTGACATCTTCTGATTAATGTCCCAACTTCATGTAGTAGCAGTTTCGCGTTTTGTTTGGTAGATAGAGTTCTTTAAGTCGCTTCTTTTGAATGTGTAGAGTTGAGGTGTACCTCCCGGTACAATTATTATTATTATTATTATTATTATTATTATTATTATTATTATTATTATTATTATTATTATTATTATTTCACAGAAGGTTGCATCTATTCAACTTTCTACGTCGATAAAATCCCCCAATTCGCCAAGATTAAGACGTAATCAATCACTACCTACTGACCTGTATTTATGGCGGTCGCCCAGGGGGCAGATTTCCTATCTGTTGTTTAGACTTCTCCCAAATAATTGCAAGGAATTTGGAAATTTGTTGAACATCTTCTTTGGTATATTATTCCACTCCCAAACTCTTCTTCCTATAAACGAATATTTTCCCCAATTTGTCCTCTTGAATTCGAACTGTATCTTCATATTGTGATCTTTCCTACTTTTAAAGACACCACTCAAACTTATTCGTCTGCTAATGTTATTCCACGCCATCTCTCCACTGACAGCTGACAGCAGCTCGCCTCCTTACTCCCAAGTCTTCCCAGTCCAAAGTTTGCAACATTTTCCTAACCCTACTCCTTGGTTGGAAATCATCCAGAACAAATCGAATGCAATTACATTTGACAAAATAAAGTTCTCGTTAACATTGTAATACCGGGTGGTACAGCAGCCCCTATTTTTTCCCAAACATATGCAATCAATTAGGAATTAAATGTACCTTAGTCCTATCTTGCACAACATCTTACAGCAATTTTATGTGCAGTTAGTCCGATATACACTTCCCCGCATAATGCAAAAATGGTACAAGAGGCAGTAAGTGAGGCTCATCTCAAAACTACTGTACCATTTTATGTAGAGCGGAGTCCAATACTCCAGTCATTTTTACGAAATGTTATTTGTGATAATACATATATCACACCCTCGCACTATATGTAGACGTGAGAGATATTATTGTCAGTATTCGATTATTATTATTATTATTATTATTATTATTATTATTATTATTATTATTATTATTATTATTATTACAGTTGTATATTTTGTCATTAATATTTGTAAGCTGGAAGGTCTCCATATGTGGTATGAGTAATTTATTTTGTACAACGGCTGGGAAAACATTGCTGTATTGAACTTGGATACTTTGCATGAGTCATGTGTATACCTCAGCGTTTGATGAGATGGACTTCTTGTTGTAGACGGGAAGTTCCATGAATCATGTGAATAGCCCAGAATCACATGAGCTTGTTGATGTTGTAGTCGGGAAGTTCTATGAGTCATGTGAAACGCCCTAGAGTTTTTTGATCTTGTGACTGCCTTGTGACACTGGAAGAACGCCCTGAAGTTCTTGACATGTGGATCTACTCATGATTGGATGACCAGGATGTATCTAGGCGTATCATGTGAGAGGAAGGGGAATGCTGATGTCTATTTAGCATGTGATCAAACGGCGGGAAGTGACACACACGATACGGGAATGATGAAGTACGGACACACACTGTACGGGAATGAAAGTGGATATACTGTACTGGAGTGACACGGTTGTACTATACTGGACTGGACTTCAAACGTTTGTGGAACGTAGTCTTATTATGATTGTGGAAAGTGGCTGACCGACAAACTGTGGAGTGCTTACTCATTGAGTATTGTATCACTTGTGGTGGCCTGGTATTACACGTTGCTAAAAGCTGGGAGGTGCTATATCTCAGACATTCCATAATTTATGTTCAAGAACGACGAGCGTGTGTTGCTCAAATGTATATATCCTTTAAACAAAGTCAGTGAAAACAGTAATCTGAGGTACAGTATCTGTGTGATATTATAAGTGCCGATTATGAGAATCGGCAAGTCGTATTGATACAGAGACATTGAAGGGTTCTTATCTACATACAGTATACGTATATTGTTCAGCGGACTAATCACAAATGGTGGCTTAGTTCTCGCCTTCGTTTTCCCACTGTTTCCTTTTTTGTTTTTGTTGTTGTTGTTGCTGTTGTAAATATGGAGTCTTGTGTATTACAAGTGTATTTTCGTGTGTTGATGAGGTGGTCATGCACGGATTTTATTGAGAATATAGTTAGATATTTTATAATCAGTGGAGTTATTGATGAACCTAGGTGCAGTTCGTTCCTAGTTAGTCGTTTTCAGAAGGTTAGGTAAGGCCTGAAGCAGATGTACCAATACGCAGCAATTACACGCCCTGGGACATGAAGAATTATCATGCTCTATCTAAAATCGAGGGATCCATTCTGGTGAACTCTGGCGCCCATACTACGGACATTTCGATTAATTATTTTTATCAGTTTAATTTATTTCAAGCATTTTATTAAGTTTTGAGTAATTTTATTTATATATTTTATTTGTGATATTTTATTATTGTTTATTGGTTTTTATAAAGTTACAAATTGCACCCAAGCGTGGGGCAATGATTATAGTTAATTATTATTATTATTATTGTTTATTAATATTAAAACAGTTATATACTGTACTGTACCAACCAGCTTTCGGCAGAGAACTGCGCACCTGATTTGTTCAAGAGGCCATTTTATTTTGACAGAAAAGGGTGGCCACGGTAAGGCTGTAAAGGAGGGGGCGTATACGTCTCTGTTAAGACCGCAGGTAGTGAATGGCTCCAGTGTATGGGACCCTCACTAGTACCAATAATACGATAACTGGAAAAACTTCAAAGGAAAGCAGTACGGTTTGTTCTGTGTGATTTCCGACAAAGGAGTAGTGTTACTATAATACTGCAAGGTTTGGGCTAGGAAGACTTGGGAGTAAGAAGACGATATGTTCAACTATGTGGTATGCTTAGAAATGTCAGTGGTGAGTTGACGTGAAATGACATAAGTAGAAGAATAAAATTGCGTGTAGGAAAAGCCAGAGAATAAGTATGAAGTTGGAATTTAAGAGGATAAATTGGGACAAAGGGTGTTTTAAGGTGAGCTCTACTAGTCTGCCTCTTCTATGGTCAAATTTCGCCATATCGGTCTCATCTCAACAATTCGATTCAGTATCTCGGAATTTGTGATTAGATGTACCCATCTCACTTTCAGCATTCTTCTGTAACACGATATTTTTCAAAAGGGGTAAGGGATTGGAATAAATTATCAAAGGAAATGTTCGATAAACGTCAAAGTCCTTTGAAAATGTTTAAGAAAAAGCTATATTAATAACTGATAGGGAATCTGCCACGTGGGTGACAGCACTAAATACAGATCGTTATTGATTGATTGATTGATTGATTGATTGATTGATTGATTGATTGATTGATTGATTGATTGATTGATTGATTGGTTGGTTGATTGATTGATTGATTGATTGATTGATTGATTGATTGATTGATTGATTGATTGATTGATTGATTCATTCATTCATTCATTCATTCATTCATTCATTCATTCATTCATTCATTCATTCATTCATTGAGGTACTCTATTACTTTCACTGAAGCTGTGCTGTAATATTGAATGAGGCAACCAAATAAAGCACATTTTTTCCACTCAATTATTTTTTCGATTATTCATTAGAAACTCCATTCGAATGAATGAAGTAAAGGAATAGCTGTAATAATGTTTTCAATAAACCCAAGAAACAGATCCAAGTTGGAAGCCAATCACGGGTTACATAAAATTGCGTAAGAGCAGATTGTGATGATATTTACCAGTGAGTTCCTCTTGCTTTTACTTCTTCAATCTTAAGAAGCCCTGTGCCGCTATGCTCTAGACCTTCGTGTGGAATAAGACAGTGTCTGTGACAGACGATCCCCGTTAAAGTCACTGGTTATTACAAGCATGACAGTATCTTCCATTCTCATCACCAATATGTGACAACTTCTCACAATACCGTCAACCAAACACGATTACTCAATTATAAATACGTTTTAGATCCAGTGATAACACTAACTTGTATTGTTCCATATTCCTTTACTGTATTTAATTACAGCAGGAAAACACTGTAGATGTAAATATAGATTAACAATGCTAATACAACTGTTTATTGCTTTCTAACTGAGGGCACATGACAATGAGGGTTTGAGAATAAAACAAGTTGTTGTTCTTTGGGTCATCAGTATATGGACTGGTTTAATGCAGCTCTACATGTCACCTTATCCTCTGCTAATCTTTTCATTTCTACGTACCTACTACATCCAACATCAAACAATGAATTAATGAATGAATGAATCAATCAATCAATCAATCAATCAATCAATCGATCAATCAATCACTACTGATCTGTATTTAGGGCAGTCGCCCAGGTGGCAGATTTCCTATCTCCTTTTACTTAGAATTTTCTTAAACAATAGCAAAGAATTTGGAAATTTATTGAACATCTCCTTTGGTAAATTATTCCAATCCCTAACTCCTCTTCCTGCAAACGAATATTTGCCCCAATTTGTCCTCTTGAATTCCAACTTTATATTCATATTGTGATCTTCCCTACTTTTAAAAATATCACTCATACTTATTCGTCTACCAATGTCAATCCACGCCATTCCTCCGCTGACAGCTCGAAACATACCACTTAGTCGAGCAGCTCGTCTCTTTTCTCCCAATTCATCCCAGCCCAAACTTTGCAACACATTTGTAAAGCTACTCTTTTGTCGAAAATCATCCAGAACAAATCTAGCTGCTTTTCTTTGGATTTTTTCCAGTTCTTGAATCAAGTAATCCTCGTGGGGGTCCCATACACTGGAACCATAACCTAGTTGGGGTCTTACCTGAGACTTATATGCCATCTCTTTACGTCGTGGCTACAACCCCTTATTACCTTCATACACATATGCAGAGATCTGTACCCTTCATTTACAATCCCGTCTATGTGATTACTCCAAAGAAGATATTTCCTTACATAAATACCTAAGTACTTACAGTGATCCCCATAAGGAACTTTCACCCCATCAACGCAATAATCTAAACTGAGAGAACTTTACCTATTAGTGAAACTCACAACCCGATGTTTAACCCCGTTTATCATCATACCATTGCCTGCTGCCCATCTCACAACATTGTGAGGTCTTTTTTCTACTCTAACCGGTTTGTCATATTCAGGCCTTGATCTACTCCTGCCGTTTTTTACCGCCCACACTTTCCTAAAGAACTAACTAGAAAATAGATCTCAGAGAATTAGAGTAGGTGAAGCTTTATCTGACCCTGTAATAATTAAAAGGGGAATTCCTCAAGGCAGTATTATCGGACCTTTATGTTTTCTTATATATATAAATGATACGAGTAAAGGAGTGGAATCGGAGGTAAGGCTTTTTGCGGATGATGTTATTCTCTATAGAGTAATAAATAAGTTACAAGATTGTGAGCAACTGCAACGTGACCTCGAAAATGTTGTGAGATGGACAGCAGGCAATGGTATGTTGATAAACGGGGCTAAAAGTCAGGTTGTGAGTTTCACAAATAGGAAAAGTCCTCTCAGTTTTAATTACTGCGTTGATGGGGTGAAAGTTCCTTTTGGGGATCATTGTAAGTACCCAGGTGTTAATATAAGGAAAGATCTTCATTGGGGTAATCACATAAATGGGATTGTAAATGAAGGGTACAGATCTCTGCACATGGTTATGAGGGTGTTTAGGGGTTGTAGTAAGGATGTAAAGGAGAGGGCATATAAGTCTCTGGTAAGACCCCAACTAGAGTATGGTTCCAGTGTATGGGACCCTCACCAGGATTACCTGATTCAAGAACTGGAAAAAATCCAAAGAAAAGCAGCTCGATTTGTTCTGGGTTATTTCCGACAAAAGAGTAGCGTTACAAAAATGTTGCAATGTTTGGGTTGGGAAGAATTGAGAGAAAGAAGAAGAGCCGCTCGACTAAGTGGTATGTTCTGAGCTGTCAGCGGAGAGATGGCGTGGAATGACATTAGTAGACGAATAAGTTTGAATGGCGTTTATAAAAGTAGGAAAGATCACAATATGAAGATAAAGTTGGAATTCAAAAGGACAAACTGGGGCAAATATTCATTTATACGAAGGGGAGTTAGGGATTGGAATAACTTACCAAGGGAGATGTTCAATAAATTTCCAATTTCTTTGAAATCATTTAAGAAAATGCCAGGAAAGCAACAGATAGGGAATCTGCCACCTGGGCGACTGCCCTAAATGCAGATTAGTATTGATTGATTGATTGATTGATGATTGGCCGTCCTGTACAAAGTCTTTACCAAGGTCCTGACTAATAGAATCAGCCCAACTCTCGACTTAGCCCAACCCAACGAACAGGCGGGTTTCCGCAGTGGTTTTCGCACCACATACATGCTCTACGGGAAGTAATCAGTCGAATGTATGAATACCAACTGCCCTTCTGCTTATCAGTAGTATAATTGGATGGTCCTGCGGCCTCCTCCTCCTCCGGCTCTCGGGAGAGGCCTCCTCCTCCCGCGGGAAATTTGAATTTTGGCGGGAAATTTGAATTTTGGCGCGAGATTTGAATTTGTAAACAAAGCCACGTGCTTTTTGACAGCTGTCATCGACAACAACGCATCGCTAACCTCAGTACTGCCATCTTGACGGGCCTAAACCTCACTAGTGCCAACTTAACCTAACTAGCATGAGGTAAACAAACCCACGTGTTTTTTGACAGCCACGCGCTTTTTGACAGACAACAACGCATCGCTAACCTCAGTACTGCCATCTTGACGGACCTAAACCTCAGTAGTGCCAACTTAACCTCACTAGCATGAGGTAAACAAAGCCACGTGTTTTTGACAGCCACGTGCTTTTGACAGATTTGTAAACAAAGCCACATGCTTTTTGACAGACAACACCGCATCGCAAACCTCAGTACTGCCATCTTGACGGGAATAAACCTTAGTGGTACCAACTTAACCTAACTAGCGAGAGGTAAACAAAGCCACGTGCTTTTTGACAGCCACATGCTTTTTGACAGCTGCCATCCGCCATCTTTGAGCACCGTGCTGCCCTCTTTCGTCACCTGTCATCGGCAGTGCTGCCATCTTGACGGGTCTAAACCTTAGTGCTACCAACTTAACCTAACTAGCGCGAGGTAAACAAAGCGACGTGCAGCCGTCATCCGCCATCTTTGAGCACAGTGCTGCCCTCTTTAGCTACTTACCTTTGAAATGTGGTGGCGGATAATTTGAAAAATGCTTTTTGACAGCAGCCATATTGCATCGCAAACCTCAGTGCTGCCCTCTTTAGCTAGATACCTGTGGTAGCAGACAATTCCACGTGACAGCAGCCATCTTTGAGCACCGTGCTGCCCTCTATGTGGTGGCGGCAAATTCCACGTGCTCTTGTTTGGAAACAAACTCACGTGCTTTTTTGACAGCTACCATCCACCATCTTTAATCAACAGAGCACAGTGCTGTACTCTTTAGCTAGATACCTTTGAAATGTGGTGGCGGCAATTTGAAAAATTCTATGTGCTCTTGTTGGGAAACAAATCCACGTGCTTTTTTTTGACAGCTGTCATCCGCCATCTTTAATCAATAGAGCACTGTGCTGCGGGCAATTACGTTAGCTGTCATCCGCCATCTTTAATCCAGAGAGAACAGTGCTGCACTCTATGTGGTGGCGGCAAATTCCACGTGCTCTTGTTTGAAAACATACTCACATGCTTTTTTGACAGCTGTCATCCGCCATCTTTAATCCAGAGAGAACAGTGCTGCACTCTATGTGGTGGCGGTAAATTCCATGTGCTTTACAAACCTATGTGCTTTTCTGACAGCTGTCATCCGCCATCTTTAATCTAGAGAGAACAGTGCTGCACTCTATGTGGTGGCGGCAAATTGAAAAATTCCACGTGCTCTTGTTTGAAAACATACTCACGTGCTTTTTTGACAGCTGTCATCCGCCATCTTTAATCCAGAGAGAACAGTGCTGCCCTCTATGTGGTGACGGCAAATTCCACGTGGAAACAAAGCTATGCGCTTTTTTTTGTCAGCTGTCATCCGCCATCTTTAATCACCGTGCTGCCCTGTGACGGCAAATTCCACGTAGAAACAAAGCCATGTGCAGCTGTCATCCGCCATCTTTAATCACCGTGCTGCCCGGTGACGGCAAATTCCACGTGGAAACAAAGCCATGTGCAGCTGTCATCCGCCATCTTTAATCACCGTGCTACATTCTATGTGGTGGCGACAAATTCTAAATGCTTTACAAACCCATGTGCTTTTCTGACAGAGCTGTCATCCACCATCTTTAATCACCGTGCTGCCCCGGTGACGGCAAATTCCACGTGCTCTTGTTTAGAAACAAAGCTTTTAATCCAGAGAGAACAGTGCTACCCTGGTGGCGGTAAATTCCACATGCTCTTGTTTGGAAACAAAGCTTTTAATCCAGAGAGAACAGTGCTACCCTGGTGGCGGTAAATTCTACGTGCTCTTGTTAGTTCGTGATTTAAAATCTAAGCTAGCTGTAAATCCCCGATTCTCGACAGATTCTTAATCCGAGTTGTCAGGAAAGGCAACCAAGAGCTTAGATACTACTAGTTTTGCATCAGGGAGGGCGACTAGTCTTAAAACAAATTCTTGCGATTTAAAATCTTAGTCAGGAAGGGCATCCGGCCGTAAAACAATAGTTCGTGATTTAAAATCTAAGAATTGCATCTAGCTGTAAATCCCCGATTCCCCGTGTTAGACGTTGTAAAACAGATTCTTAATCTGAGTTGTCAGGAAGGGCAACCGGTCGTAAAACTATGGTGTATGAGGTTAGATACTGCTAGTTTTGCATCAGGAAGGACAACTCAACACATTCATGTGATTTAAACACATTTTTATCCCCAAGAGAATCGAACCCGAGACTACCGGGTGAGAGGCATGCATACTGTAGGCTATAGATTTGTCCTACAGTCCTCGAAGTATCGGCACAGTCATTCTGAGCGAGTTGTGTGGAATGCATGTGTTAGCTGAAATTGTATACGTATCTTCCGGCTCGACCTTGAACGAAGACACTGATAAGCGGCTTGTAACTCGCGAAGGTCTTCTTAGCTGAGTCCCATGTAAGCTCTTAAAACACAGTACCAATTAAGGTTGTAAAATATTCTGAAATAGCCCTCCTCTGTAGTGTAGTAGTTAGCTGCTACCCTCGGGGGTCCGAGTTCGATTCCCGGCTCTGCCATAGAATGTGTAGCATTTAGCCTATGTAAGTTCCTAACGTAAAATATCATGATTGTACGGAGAGGTTAAAACACACACAGTGCCTACTCCTATCGAAAGAACCTGCACGGTACCGGCATGTAGGCTTCTCCTGGTGAAGGAGCTTGCACATGGTTTAACGCCTCCTATCAACAGCCCTTACTTAATGCTGGCTTTTTTTCGCACACCCCGCCTCACACCATACGACCGGCTGCCCTTCCTGACTAGGATTTTAAATCGCAGTATACGTGATAAATTTGTTGTAGTGGGTTTTATAACTAGATATCCCGGTACCGATACATAGCCTACTCGACTGAAGAAGCCTGCACAAGGCTTATTGCCTCCATCCGACAAATGAATCAGCATCAACACTCTTGTACTCAAAAAAATCATTTTCGAAGGAGTCTGCACAAGGTTTAACGTCCCCATCAACAGCCCTTACTTATTGCTAGCTTTTTGCACACCCCGCCTCACACCATAGTTTTATACGACCGGCTGCCCTTCCTGACTAGGATTTTAAATCGCAGTATACGTGATAAATTTGTTGTAGCGGGTTTTATAACTAGATATCCCGGTACCGATACATAGCCTACTCGACTGAAGAAGCCTGCACAAGGCTTATTGCCTCCATCCGACAAATGAATCAGCATCAACACTCTTGTACTCAAAAAAATCATTTTCGAAGGAGTCTGCACAAGGTTTAACGTCCCCATCAACAGCCCTTACTTATTGCTAGCTTTTTTGCACACCCCGCCTCACACCATAGTTTTATACGACCGGCTGCCCTTCCCGACTAGGATTTTAAATCGATATCCCGACATAGCCTACTCCTACCGAAGAAGGCAGCTTAACGCCTCCATCCAACAAATGAATCACACTCAAACACTCTTCAATCATTCTCGCTACTTCGGAAGATAGCGGGTTCGAACTGGAAGCCGTAAATGCTAGGCGAGGGGCCTGCGCGATCGTCATTACATGATCTAGCTTTAGCTCAATACCTACAGGTAAGGAATACCGCGTATGTACCCTCGAGAATTCGAGGATCACACGCTAACTTTCCAAGGATCGAACTCTTAAATTCTGACACCTCGGTATCAACAGGAGGTTTGAATACGTCAGCCTGCAGGTAGGAGCTCTTGTTTGCATTCGTTCCGACTGTACCGCAGTTGTCAGCTCAGCGATTATCATATCCGCTTGGTAACAAGCAGAATATTTAGCCGCGGCAGTCTGCGCGAAGTGCTCACAGTTCTCTGTATGCGTTTATTACATGCACACATCTCCCGTCTGCAGTGAATATTATTCTTCAGCCTTTATCTTAAGGTAAGGTAGAACTGTTAATTACCTTTTTTTTATTTGTAAAGCAACTTCTACGCTAGACATCTACATTCATATATGTTTGTTCTTTTTTTAGGTACCGTTCGAAAGTACGCAACAATTTTATTCATCCCAGTAACAGCCTGCAGCACGTGCATTTTTTTTAAAGGTATGTTTTCGAACTTTGAGTTGTAAAGATAATTAGGTTAGATGATGTACCCTACACTACATTCATATATGTTTCTTCTTTTTTTAGGTACGACCAGAATATTATCATTCGAGTTTCAGGCTTGAACGCACGCATTTTATACATCCGAGTAACAGTTTGCAGCGCGAAGATTTTAAGGTATGTCTGACCTCTATTCGTTGAAACTTGGTTTCTTCTAAAACATCGTAACTTTAGTCTATTGATAAATAGTTGTTCTCTTTAATCCTCACGCTATAGACGAGGTGCGTACATAGCTATGTCTGCCCTCAACAGGCTGAAACTTGGTTTCTTCCGTAACTTTAAGCTAATCATAAATAGTTGTTCTCTTTAATCAACATACTATAGACGTGGTATAATTTCAAACACGTACACATAGCTATGTCTGCCCTCAACGGGCTGAAACTTGGTTTCTTCCGAACATCGTAACTTTAGTCTATTGATAAATAGTTGTTCTCTTTAATCTACATACTATAGACGAGGTGCGTACATAGCTATGTCCGTCCTCAACAGGCTTAAACTTGGTTTCTTCCGAACATCGTAACTTTAAGCTAATCATAAATAGTTGTTCTCTTTAATCCTCACGCTATAGACGTGGTATAATTTCAAACACGCACACATAGCTATGTCTGACCTCAACGGGTTGAAACTTGGTTTCTTCCGAACATCGTAACTTTAGTCTATTGACAAATAGTTATTTTCTTTAATCTGCATGTCATAGAAGAGGTTAATCTTATAATTTCAAACACGCACGCATAGCTATGTCTGACCTCAGCAGGCTGAAACTTGGTTTCTTCCGAACATCGTAACTTTAAGCTAATCATAAATAGTTGTTCTCTTTAATCAACATACTATAGACGTGGTATAATTTCAAACACGTACACATAGCTATGTCTGCCCTCAACGGGTTGAAACTTGGTTTCTTCCGAACATCGTAACTTTAGTCTATTGATAAATAGTTGTTCTCTTTAATCTACATACTATAGACGAGGTGCGTACATAGCTATGTCCATCCTCAACAGGCTTAAACTTGGTTTCTTCCGAACATCGTAACTTTAGTCTATTGATAAATAGTTGTTCTCTTTAATCCTCACGCTATAGACGTGGTATAATTTCAAACACGCACACATAGCTATGTCTGACCTCAACGGGTTGAAACTTGGTTTCTTCCGAACATCGTAACTTTAGTCTATTGACAAATAGTTATTTTCTTTAATCTGCATGTCATAGAAGAGGTTAATCTTATAATTTCAAACACGCACGCATAGCTATGTCTGACCTCAGCAGGCTGAAACTTGGTTTCTTCCGAACATCGTAACTTTAAGCTAATCATAAATAGTTGTTCTCTTTAATCAACATACTATAGACGTGGTATAATTTCAAACACGTACACATAGCTATGTCTGCCCTCAACGGGCTGAAACTTGGTTTCTTCCGAACATCGTAACTTTAGTCTATTGATAAATAGTTGTTCTCTTTAATCTACATACTATAGACGAGGTGCGTACATAGCTATGTCCATCCTCAACAGGCTTAAACTTGGTTTCTTCCGAACATCGTAACTTTAGTCTATTGATAAATAGTTGTTCTCTTTAATCCTCACGCTATAGACGTGGTATAATTTCAAACACGCACACATAGCTATGTCTGACCTCAACGGGTTGAAACTTGGTTTCTTCCGAACATCGTAACTTTAGTCTATTGATAAATAGTTGTTCTCTTTAATCTACATACTATAGACGTAGTATAATTTCAAACACGCACACGTAGCTATGTCCGTCCTCAACAGGCTTAAACTTGGTTTCTTCCGAACATCGTAACTTTAGTCGTTCTCTTCAATCCTCATGCTATAGGCCTAACTCACAGCCATGTCCAACCTCTATAGGTTGAACATCGCAACTTTAGGCTAATCTCTATTGGTTGTTCTCTTTTCAGAACTTGTTGCATACGCTGTTCACCTAAACACTTTATTCGAAGAAAGAGAAGACACTATGTTCCCATGCGAGCTGTGTAAGGCAATGTTCACAAGACGTGACAACCTTGCACGCCATGTAAAAACAAAACATCATCAGCTATCTGCTTGCGACTATAACCCAACTATGTTCCCCTGCGAACAGTGTAAGGCAACGTTCGTAAGACAGGATAACCTCGCACGTCATATAAAAGCAAAACACCCTAGCATAACATCTGCTTTATGTGATGTTTGCGGGCTGTACTTCGCTAATGTAGAGCAATACCAGGCTCACTTAGCAGAGGTACATCAAATATCTACTTGCCCTCAGGTAGTAGTAGGGAAAAAGCGTGCAGCTACTGATGTAGCTGTAGAAAGTACTAGTAGTAAAAAACCTAGGAAAAATGAACTTCAAACTATTCACTGCGAGCACTGTAACACTGATGTACCATCTTCGCATTTTCAGGGACACTTACGGAGTAATGCGCATAAAAATAATGCGTGTAGAAGTGGTAGTAACGCAAACATCGAGGAAATTAATACAGCATTTAAAAGTAGGATTGCTAGTTACCGAATTCGCACCAGTCAAAAGTTTCAGAGCACTTCAAACTTTTTAAATTGCGTTCAACCGGATGTACAACAGCTTCTTGCTAAATCTTTATCCAATCATAGTTTATTTAAAGTTAATTTTGAACTTTTCGCCTTGTACATTAAAAGCACGGATGAATCCGAAATAACGGACATTAAATCATTTAATACGAAGAATTTTGTCATAAGTGAGTCGACTAATTTTGGTGATGTACTTAGGGATGTCTCTAACATTATTTCAACTAAGAGCGAGGAATTTCAGGAAAAGGAATCAGGGTGGGCTTTAGTTGAGATAATGTATCTAGAATTTAACATCAATAAGTACAATCCCATGCGAGGTTCATCGTACATCGAGCTGCCGACATGGATTCAGCAAAGAAAAGCTGTTGTAAACATCCAAAACAATGACGAAGCATGTTTCGCATGGGCGGTGATGTCGGCTTTAAATCCTGCGAAATCAGACGTAGCTAAGAGAACATCATCCTATCCACACTATTCAACGCAGCTAAATTTCGATAGTATAGAATTTCCCGTACAGTTAAAGGATATTAAGCGCTTTGAGGAACTAAATAACATTAGTATCAATGTGTATGGTGTAGAGAAAAAGTCCGTAGTAGGTCCTCTGTATTATACATGTCATAAGAAGAGTACTCACGTTAATTTACTCTATATTGAAAACAGTGAGAATAGCCACTTTTGCTGGATTAAAAATCTGAGTAGACTTGTTGGCAGTCAGTTGTCAAACAGGTGTAACAAAAAGTGGCTATGTGATGGATGCTTGCAGTATTTCAGAAATGAAGATCAGTTAACGAAGCATTCCAAGAATGACTGCAATCATGTACGTACAGAGATACCTACTACAGGTAATAATGTTTTAAAATTTACAAATTTTCACAAGCAGATGTGGGTACCGTTCGTGATTTATGCAGACTTTGAAGCCATCCTCACGCCATGCAACACATGCTCACCTAATCCTGACAACTCTTTCACTAATACTACGCACATGCATGTCCCGTATAGCTTCGCGTATTACATCAAGTGTAGTTACGATAGTACGCTTAACAAGTTAGAGCTGTATCGAGGACATGATGCTGCTAAAGTATTTTTAGAAAGACTTGAAAGTGATGCAGTTCGTCTCGGTCGTATTCTGAATAGTAATATTCCTATGAAGCCACTCACCGAAATTCAGTTAAATGATCATGAACGTGCTACAAAGTGTAGCATTTGTGATGGGGAATTTTCCGAAAATGACCCTAAAGTTTTTGATCATGATCATTTAACTGGTTTCTACAGATGTGCCGCTCATTATAGCTGTAATCTTAAGTATAGAGTTCCTAAATTCATCCCTGTAATTTTTCATAACTTATCTGGTTACGACTCTCATTTCATCATTTCACAATTTGGAGCTTCGGATGAAAAAGTAGATATAATCCCTCAGAATAAAGAGCGGTACATTGCGTTTGCAAAGTCTGTAAAAGTAGATGCTGAGCATTCTATAAAACTGAGATTCCTTGACTCGTTTCGCTTTATGGCGAGTAGCCTCGATAAACTTTCTAGTCATTTACAGCCTGACCAATTTACGGAAATTCGACGCGTTTTCCCCGAAGAAGCGCAGTTTAATTTACTTCGGCGTAAGGGTGTTTTTGTTACGAATATCTCGACTGCTTAGACCGCCTCGAAGAACGTGCCTTACCATCGAAACAATCCTTTTACAGCTCGCTGAATTCAGCAGATATTAGTGATGATGACTATTTACATGCACAACATATCTGGGAGCAGTTCCACATTCAAACGCTGGGTGAATACTCCGATTTATATTTAAAGACAGATGTACTTTTGTTAGCTGATGTTTTTGAAAATTTTCGCTGTGTTTGCATGAACACCTACAGCCTTGACCCATGTCAGTATTTTACTGCACCTGGGTTAAGTTGGGACGCGATATTAAAATACACGCGTGTGAATTTGGAGCTGCTAACGGATATCGATATGGTGCACTTTATAAAAGCATCCATTCGAGGCGGTCTGAGTCAGTGTAGCGGCCGGTATTCGAGTGCTAATAATAAGTACATGCCGAGTTTCGATACCAGTCAGGAATCTCAGTATATCGTTTATCTGGATGCTAATAATCAGTATGGGTGGGCGATGAGTCAGCATCTACCGGTGAGTGGTTTCCGCTGGCTGACGCAGTGCGAAATTGATGCTTTACAGCTACACGCCCTAGGCGATGAAGCTGATAAAGGTTATTTCCTCGAAGTTGACTTACAGTATCCGAAAGAGTTACACACTTCTCATAATGACCTACCGTTCTGCCCTGAAAATATGAAGTCCCCGTACATTGCATCAACGACGAAAATGCTCATTGCTAATTTATGCGATAAATCTAAGTATATCATTCATTACCGAAATTTAAAACAGTGTTTGCAGCATGGTTTGAAGTTATCCAAAATTCATCGCGTACTAGAATTTAATCAGTCACCGTGGCTAAAGCCATATATCGATCTGAACAATAATTTAAGAACGAATGCGGTTAACGAGTTTGAAAAAGCTTTCTACAAGCTCATGAATAATAGTGTGTTTGGTAAGACTATGGAGAATGTTGACAAACGCGTTGATGTAAAATTGATTACAAACTGGGATAATATTAAGAAAAGGTATGGTGCTAACTATTTAATAAGTAAACCAAATTTCCACAGCTGCACCATCATACACGAGAATTTAGTTATTATACAGATGAATCGTGTCAAGGTTAAGTATGACAAACCTACCTACGTCGGCTTCACAGTACTTGAATTGGCTAAAACACTCATGTATGAATTCCATTACGATTATATGATGAAGAAGTACGCGCATAATGCGCAATTGCTCTACACAGATACCGATTCGTTTATTTATCAAATCAAAACTGATGACTATTACAATGATATAAAGCCTGACTTGGGTAGGTTTGATACGAGTAACTATCCTGCAGATAATCAATATCATCTACCGCTAGTGAACAAAAAGGTTCTAGGTAAAATGAAAGATGAATGTGCTGGGAATATTATCGATTCATTTGTAGGTACTAAATCCAAGTCATATTGCATAAAACTCTTAAATGAATTACAAATAAAGAGATTGAAGGGGGTTAAAAAGAATGTCGTTCAGAATCAGCTAAGTTTTGAAAACTATAACAATTGCATTAAAAGTAATCCACCTGTTTTGCATAAGCAAATGTCTGTCATTAGAAGCAAGAAGCACCAGTTGTACACTCATTTAATTAGTAAGGTAGCCCTTAATAGCGATGATTGTAAACGGTTTGTCATTCCAAATTCTACCAACACGCTAGCCTGGGGGCATAGTAGTATTGATAAGTACTACTTTACATAAACATTATGCTAGAGGTGTGTGTACTTACGTTACGCTGTCTTACATCACAATTCGGGGAGGAACGCTGGTACGGCAAGTCTAAACTTGTACATTCAAGAATTGCATCGAGAAGTACGCTAGGGTGAAATGATTCGAGATAAAACTTGTACATACAAAATGTAAATAAATAATGTAGAATTGGCATATTCTTTTATTTTAGGTTAGGTATCACCTTCCTCCCGCTCCTTATTTGCAGGATAGAGTTTTTGTTTATTACTCATAGAAGAAAGAAGGTGATGAGCAGTTTCGTGAGTATAGTTCGGCAAGTATCTCGAGAGCAGAATTTTTTTTGTCAAGAAAGCACATAGCTTTGTAAAGCACGTAGAATTTGCCACCACCGGGGGGGCAGCACTGTTCTCTCTGGATTAAAAGCTTTGTTTCTAAACAAGAGCACGTGGAATTTGCCGTCACCGGGGCAGCACGGTGATTAAAGATGGTGGATGACAGCTCTGTCAGAAAAGCACATGGGTTTGTAAAGCATTTAGAATTTGTCGCCACCACATAGAATGTAGCACGGTGATTAAAGATGGCGGATGACAGCTGCACATGGCTTTGTTTCCACGTGGAATTTGCCGTCACCGGGCAGCACGGTGATTAAAGATGGCGGATGACAGCTGCACATGGCTTTGTTTCTACGTGGAATTTGCCGTCACAGGGCAGCACGGTGATTAAAGATGGCGGATGACAGCTGACAAAAAAAAAGCGCATAGCTTTGTTTCCACGTGGAATTTGCCGTCACCACATAGAGGGCAGCACTGTTCTCTCTGGATTAAAGATGGCGGATGACAGCTGTCAAAAAAGCACGTGAGTATGTTTTCAAACAAGAGCACGTGGAATTTTTCAATTTGCCGCCACCACATAGAGTGCAGCACTGTTCTCTCTAGATTAAAGATGGCGGATGACAGCTGTCAGAAAAGCACATAGGTTTGTAAAGCACATGGAATTTACCGCCACCACATAGAGTGCAGCACTGTTCTCTCTGGATTAAAGATGGCGGATGACAGCTGTCAAAAAAGCATGTGAGTATGTTTTCAAACAAGAGCACGTGGAATTTGCCGCCACCACATAGAGTGCAGCACTGTTCTCTCTGGATTAAAGATGGCGGATGACAGCTAACGTAATTGCCCGCAGCACAGTGCTCTATTGATTAAAGATGGCGGATGACAGCTGTCAAAAAAAAGCACGTGGATTTGTTTCCCAACAAGAGCACATAGAATTTTTCAAATTGCCGCCACCACATTTCAAAGGTATCTAGCTAAAGAGTACAGCACTGTGCTCTGTTGATTAAAGATGGTGGATGGTAGCTGTCAAAAAAGCACGTGAGTTTGTTTCCAAACAAGAGCACGTGGAATTTGCCGCCACCACATAGAGGGCAGCACGGTGCTCAAAGATGGCTGCTGTCACGTGGAATTGTCTGCTACCACAGGTATCTAGCTAAAGAGGGCAGCACTGAGGTTTGCGATGCAATATGGCTGCTGTCAAAAAGCATTTTTCAAATTATCCGCCACCACATTTCAAAGGTAAGTAGCTAAAGAGGGCAGCACTGTGCTCAAAGATGGCGGATGACGGCTGCACGTCGCTTTGTTTACCTCGCGCTAGTTAGGTTAAGTTGGTAGCACTAAGGTTTAGACCCGTCAAGATGGCAGCACTGCCGATGACAGGTGACGAAAGAGGGCAGCACGGTGCTCAAAGATGGCGGATGGCAGCTGTCAAAAAGCATGTGGCTGTCAAAAAGCACGTGGCTTTGTTTACCTCTCGCTAGTTAGGTTAAGTTGGTACCACTAAGGTTTATTCCCGTCAAGATGGCAGTACTGAGGTTTGCGATGCGGTGTTGTCTGTCAAAAAGCATGTGGCTTTGTTTACAAATCTGTCAAAAGCACGTGGCTGTCAAAAACACGTGGCTTTGTTTACCTCATGCTAGTGAGGTTAAGTTGGCACTACTGAGGTTTAGGTCCGTCAAGATGGCAGTACTGAGGTTAGCGATGCGTTGTTGTCTGTCAAAAAGCACGTGGCTGTCAAAAAACACGTGGATTTGTTTACCTCATGCTAGTTAGGTTAAGTTGGCACTAGTGAGGTTTAGGCCCGTCAAGATGGCAGTACTGAGGTTAGCGATGCGTTGTTGTCGATGACAGCTGTCAAAAAGCACGTGGCTTTGTTTACAAATTCAAATCTCGCGCCAAAATTCAAATTTCCCGCCAAAATTCAAATTTCCCGCGGGAGGAGGAGGCCTCTCCCGAGAGCCGGAGGAGGAGGAGGCCGCAGAACCATCCAATTATACTACTCTTATCATTTGTTGATTTCGAAAAGGCTTTTGATTCTGTTAACCACTCATCTGTCCTTTTGGCATTAGCTGAACAGGGAGTAGAAGAAGCCTACATCAACATACTTAATGACATATACGAATCATCTCCCACCTTTGTTAGTGTCAGTGAAACAACTGAAGATTTTCCCATTGAGCGTGGTGTAAAACAAGGTGACCCCATCTCACCAAAGCTCTTCTCTCCAGTTTTAGAAATGGCAATGTCCAAAATTCAATGGAAAGATCGAGGCATCAGAATCAATGGGAGGAGGCTGAATCACTTGAGATTTGCGGACGATATGTAGTATTGTTGGCTAACGATATGGAAGAACTGCAATCACAAGTATGCGATCTTGTACTCGTTTGTCAGCAAGTATGCCTCAAGATCCAAGACAAAGGTCATGCAGAACAAGTGGGCAACTTCAGCAGAAAATGTAGTGATAGAGGGAATAACTATTGAAAACGTTGGTGAATACATCTACCTTGGCCAACAAATCAACAAGAAAGGAGATATAAGTCAAGAAATTTTCCGAAGAATCAAATTAGGATGGCAGGCATTTGGACGGTATTCAACTGTCTTCAAATCCAACATGTCAGTAAACCTAAAGAAGAAAGTTCATGACCAATGCATTCTCCCTATCATGACCTATGCCTGTGAGACCTGGACAATGAATGAGTTCACTAAACGGAAACTAAGAACTGACCAGAGAGGAATGGAGAGGTCTATGCTTGGTTTACCAGAAGAGGTAGAAAGAGGGCCCATGACAATAAGGAGTAGTCACAAATGTCGTTGATATCATAACGAGAATTTCAACCTTGAAGTGGCAATGGGCAGGACATGTGACCCGAAGAAGGGATGACAGATGAACCAAGTTTGTTCTCGAATGGAACCCAAGAGATAAACTGAGACCGCGAGGAAGGCCACCGGATCGCTGGGACAAGAGGCATCCGTAAAATCGCCGGAGTTAATTAGCAAAACATCGCTCAAGATCGGTGGAAGTGGAGGCAACTCCTAAATACAGGGTGCGGCAGAAATACCTGACGAATTTCAGACGTAAATAACTCAGCAACGCAACAAGCCATTCACAATTTTGTTGCGCAGTTTAAAAGAGCAGGGTTTGCCATTTATGTCACACACAGCAGATTAGAGCGAACTAAAGGTCGTATACCCACAATTTGCAAACATGTGTTATTGTCGTGGTGCGCGCGGTTTTGGCCTTGGCCTTGGAGAACACGTGCATCGTCTCGTCCGGGCTAGTCAGTCAGCCAGCCAGTCGCTAGCATGGCGTGGAGTGGTGAACTCCGAGGTTTCGTGATTGAGACTTATTTCAAAAATACCAACTCTGTTACCAGAACACAGCGTTTGTTTCGCAGACACTTTGGCTTAGGTCGACATGAGAAAGTTCCGAGCAGGAACACCATTCTGTTATGGGTGAACAGTTTGAGAAAAAGTGGTTCGAGTGGGAAAACGAAGCCTCCTGGTACGCCTCGTAGCGTCCGAACACCAGAGACCATCCGTGCAATGAGACACGCCGTTACGCAATCTCCTCAACGTTCGGTGCGTAGGCATTCACGTGCTATGGGACTCTCGGATCGCACCATGGCCAGCCCGTTCCCCCTGACCTCGTCCCGTGCGATTCTTTATCTGGGGGATATTTGAAGGATCGCGTCTTCCGACGTAAGCCGCGAACACTACAAGACCTGAAAGCTGCCAGCAATACCATAAGACATGCTCAAGCGAGTCATGCGGAACTTCAGGAAGAGGCCTCAGAAATCGAACAGGACGGTCGGCATTTGGATGACATTATTTTCAAAACCTAGTGTGTATGTGACGCAAATGGCAAAACACTATTCTTTCCAAATGTTCAATAAATCTTTAAATGGCTTGTTGCGTTGCCGAGTTATTTACGTTTGACATTCGTCAGGTATTTCTGCAGCACCCTGTACTTGCCTAAGTTTCAGACTTCAAGAGGCCACATCAGCTATTCACTGTGATTGATACTGAGGGGTTGCTGTCATAGTGATTCATTTGTCACGGACATCGGCGATCAAGAGGCTTGTCCGTGCGCACTCCGCTTTTACTCTGTAACTGTGCTGAGGTTAGAGGTGAACGAGTACGTGCTCCTGTTGAACAACCGCAGCCATTTGAATGGGGTCCCATTGCAGGCCTGCGGGAAGCTGGATGGACGTATCGACGTACTGCCGCACATGTTGGGCACAATGTATCGGTGGCGTGTCACTGCTTTCAGCAGTGGTCTGAGGAACATTCCCACGAGGCTCCCGACACCTTTACGATCGTTTGCATGCGTGAATACTCGTACACGCCTGAATTGCCGCCAGAGCGTGGGGGTGTTGTGGGGGTGAATGGACACTGTGTGTCGATGCGACTGATTGGGCACCCTTTAATGCGACATGTGTGTTTCATTTGGTCTGAATTTATAATCATATACTCCTACAATGATGAACTACCTGTCACATCGCTTGTGAATTAAAAGGCCCTACCTTTGACGATGTTGCATGTTTTTTTTCCAGCAGTTCATAAACCGGATGGTTTTCAAAACGACCCAGTTTCTGTCTGGTAGTAGACACGCACGTTCCGAATATGAAGAAACTGTGGGAGGTTCACTTAACAACATTACCGGTCGACTTGGCCCCGCGGTTAGGGGCGCGCAGTTGTGAACTCGCATCCAGAAGATAGTGGGCTCGAATCCCACTGTCGGCAGCACTGAAGATGTTTTTACGAGCTTTCCCATTTTCACATCAGACAAATGCTGGGGCTGTACCTTAATTAAGGCCACGGCCTCTTCCTTTCCACTACTAGGCCTTTCATATCCCATCGTCGCCATAAGACCTGTATGTGTCTGTGCGACACTGTTTAAAAACTTGCCAACATGTGTCAATAATGCGCAAGTTATTCCATGAAAACATGAATATAAATAATTACAGTTTTAACGTCAAACCTTTCTGTAGATGTAGATCCATTTCGTCTCTTAACTCCGGCTACAACAAGGAATCATAAACAAAAAATGTGCTCGAACAGATGATGTGTTCGTGTTAACGCACAGCTGAGCGTGTTGTTGAATGGAAATTCTTCCCGTTGTAATATAGTTGGTGTAATGAGTCTGCAGACCACCGTGAATCATTGCCGAAGGTTCGCGGGATCTTTTCTCTCCTATGCATACCATTCCTATTGTAAATAGCCCCAGAGGAGGAAGTCTAGAGGTATAAATAAGCTGATCTGGCTGGCTAGGAGTGTCTTTCTATCCACTGCCGGTATGTACAGCAATTAGGTGGTAGCGCATAGATACTCGTGCCCCTAGGGGGCATTAAGGTGTTTCCTTGTATATGGTCACCGACATATTAGGGTCATTTTAAATGAATCAGTCATGTTCAGTCAGTTCCACATAGCTTTAATTAACATAAACTGTGACACAAATTTTATCAGTCCCAAGTCAATAGCTATCTTCCTTATTGAACACTACAAGTACAAAATAAAAGAACAAAAGAGTATTATGTACCGTTTCCAAGTTTGACATTACCGAGCTCGATAGCTGCAGTCGCTTAAGTGCGCCAGTATCCAGTAATCGGGAGATAGTGGGTTCGAGCCCCACTGTCGGCAGCGCTGAAGATGGTTTTCCGTGGTTTCCCATTTTCACACCAGGCAAATGCCGGGGCTGTACCTTAATTAAGGCCATGGCCGCTTCCTTCCAATTCCTAGACCTTTCCTATCCCATTGTCGCCGTAAGACATATCTGTGTCGGTGCGACGTAAAGCAAAATAGCAAAAAAAATAGCAAGCTTGACATTAACTCATCTTGAGTTCCGAATCGCAATACCAGTATCAACAGAGCTCATTGCGAAGAAAATGCAGGTAGATGATAGACGACCCTCAAAGAGTAAAGGTGGTCGCTCAATATTGCACACCAGACATAAACTCCTACTGTACTTTAAAGGTTCTCTGGCCTACCGAATGGGGCTTATCACCACTTCAGTCGTGCGTGTCATGACGATTTGTTCTGGAATAGCGATTTCCGAAAGCAAGATTTTGGATGTAAATGCCAAATCACTTATCACATGGCCTAGTACCCAGTCATAGGGTAGAAGTCCACCCAGGCTTCGATATGTCTCCCGTGGTGTTTGTGGTGTACGCGCAAACGATAGAGATGAAAGCTACTAGCATGTAGAATTTGCACCACACAGGACAGCGTTCAAAATAACATCGTCATCGCTCACTTTTCGTGTCTGGATTACACGATGTCCGTCGTGTCTACCTCCTCATGTGCAAGCAGATCTTCCTTCGTGCAGTCACGAATGTCGCGAGTCTTGTGTTATCCCACAGAAGCCCAGCGTGCTTTCACCTTTCGGGGAAATACCTCATCGCTCTAAATTAATAATAATGTCATTTGCTTTACGTCCCACTAACTACTTTTACGGTCTTCGGAGACGCCGAGGTGCCGGAATTTAGTCCCGCAGGAGTTCCATTTACGTGCCAGTAAATCTGCCGACACGAGGCTGTCGTATTTGAGCACCTTCAAATACCACCAGACTGATCCAGGATCGAACCTGCCAAGTTGGGGTTAGAAGGCCAGCGCCTTAACCGTCTGAGCCACTCAGCCCGGCACGCTCTAAATTAGTTTCGCATTTTGAAACCTTTATTCGGAGCCGGTTGAATGTCTTCCAACAGGGAGAGGCAAATTGTGTCCCTATAATATACTACGGGTCATTGTTTGGTCCGCCCTGTCAATATATTATCAGTTTCTAATTTTGTACAATGTTTCACCCGTACATGTTTTGGAAGCACAAACTCCCTTCACGAGCGATTTCTACAACATACACCAATATTCCCCATATCTTAAGATCAAACATTATTTAGTTTTACATGATACAACGTCAATATACAAAATTATTTTTCACACATATTCACAAAATGCCCATTTCTTGATAATGTTTGTTGTTATGGAACACTTTAAAACACTCATAAAAAGTCCATCTGGATATTGTTGTGTTGTATAACACTTTAAAATACGTATTAACACGTCAGTTGGTTTCCTTAGAAAATCGGTCAAAGATAATGTTGCTTGCAACTGTTTGTTCTGTTGTAGCCCACTTAAATATAGGCCTATTTAAGATAAGCTATTATATGACTAGAGTTTAAATCTTCGCCTTGTTATTGTTAGAAACCTTTCTTGGCTAAACTTGTTTAGCATTAATTTATTTGACTCCTTAAGCTCTAAATGTGTAATTGATTATATGAGGTCAGGCAAAATCGTACTTCATTTGTGTTGGGCTTTCGACAGAGCGGATCAAACCTCCCGTCATGCCCTTGAAATAGTGGCTTGAATTTGCTCTTCTTGTTCTAAAATAAGAAGAAACTATGTTAAATGGATTAAAACAAGTATGAAAATACTATGTATTTATGAAAGCAAAATGTTGAAGCGGAGGGAGCCTACCCTCTCATCACCCAAGCACTTACTAGTACCTGTGCCAGAAACCTGAGGCTACAAGTGGATAAGAACGTATGATGTAGAAATCGCTGACGAAGGGAGTTGGGGCTCCCGAAACATGTACGGGTGAAACATTGTACAAAGTCCGGCTCCATGGCTAAATGGTTAGCGTGCTGGCCTTTGGTCACAGGAGTCCCGGGTTCGATCCCCGGCAGGGTCGGGAATTTTAACCTTAATTGGTTAATTTCGCTGGCACGGGGGCTGGGTGTATGTGTCGTCTTCATCATCATTTCATCCTCATCACGACGCGCAGGTCGCCTACGGGTGTCAAATCAAAAGACCTGCATCTAGCGAGCCGAACATATCCTCGGACACTCCCGGCACTAAAAGCCATACGCCATTTCATTTCATTGTACAAAATTAGAAACTGATAATATATTAACAGGGCGGACCAAACAATCACCCGTAGTACGAGGGACGAGTTACAAGTCATGGTAACTATTTTTTTCTCGCGAACAGGAGACAACACGGAAAACCTAACATACGCATTTGGAAATACAGGGCATGTACTTATGCATTGTGCCTGAAGAAAAATTCTGACTTCCGAAGATTCTCATAGGAAAATGACAGAACACAGGCCATTGGTAAACATTGTTTTATTATAGTATAGACAGCAAACACACAAGACTACGTACAAAGGACAGGTCTCTACTGGTTACGGACCTTCGAAATAATCACCCAAGGTTTCCACTGTGCGTTGCCAGCGGTGGGGCAGGCGCTGAATAGCATTCGCTGCATGTGTATCGCTAACGTGTGACATTTCTCTCCGAAATGCTGTTACGATGTCATCTTTGTTAGCTAACCGTTGTTCACGTAATGGCTTCTTGACTTTGGGGATTAGATCATAGTCACATGGGCTCAGATCAGGCGAATATGGCGGGTGTGGAAGAACCTCCCATCCCCACCGTTGTAAGCGACGCTGAACGATGACTGCTGTGTAAGCTGTCGCGTTATCGTGTAGGATTATGGCGTTGTCCAAAAGATCTGGACGTTTGGTTCGCAATGCACGGCGCAATTGGTACAACAAAATGGAATTGTAATAAACTGCATTGACAGTGTGTCCCTCACGCACTGGATGACACACAAGAACACCTTGAACATCGTATGCCAGGATTACCATATCCTTATTGGGCGACTGATTTTTTCGAACCTTGTGTCTCCGTGGTGACCCCTGACGACGCCATTCATTTGACTGTCTTTTCAGTTCAGGTTCGTAAGCACGTGCCCATGTTTCATCGACTGCATAATGCGATTCACCATGGCTTGTCCTTCTTGCTGAAACCTCTCCAGATTGATCCAACATGTTTCGTAACGTGTCCACCTCTGTACCTCAGTTAAGTGACGTGGCACCCACTTTGCACAAAGTTTACGCATCTGTAGGTCCTTGAGTAAATTGCGCCGTATTGTTGCCGCTGGTATTGCTGTATGTTCTTGCAATTCCGCTAGAGCCCAGCGCCTGTCCTCATGTAAACACTGATCGATTACCATTATCCGTACATCTTTGTCCATGGACACTGGAAGGCCTGGGCGAGGCAAATCAGCAGTTGATACTCTACGCCGTTTGAAAGTCTCCGCCCACCTCGCCACTGTTCTATAGGGCATGGTATGCACACCTAGTGCTTACCGCAACTCTGCATGGCATTGGCGTGCATTTCTTCCGTGGAGAACTGCTATTTTAATATATATTCGTTGTTCCTGCTTGTTGACTTCCATTTTGTGACGCTCTCACTCACACACTGGACTTGGGGACATGCTTAGACCCACACTGTTGTTTACACACAGCATCTAGTCGCATCATACGCAAGTACATACCGTATGTTTCCAAATGCATATCTTAGATTTTCCGTGTTATCTCCTGTTCGCGAGAAAAAAAATAGTTGCCATGACTTATTACTCGACCTACGTACATTGTATGAACCTATTCAATACGGACCAATTAAGGGACCGAAAATGGTCAAATTTGTCGAATCCGAAATTGTGTCTCGGTGATTGTTGTTCCTTTAGTGGAACAATGAGAAACTGTTTCTTGCCTCTCCATTTCTGAAGCTTCCTTCTATAGGTGTTGTTCTTGCTAGGATGGTGGGACGGGATCGAAGTCTAGGTCTGCCTGGTTAATAACAATATAGTGAATCCCTAGGATTCGGCTCTTGTTTCTTCCTTTCTGCCCAAAGAGCAACTTATCTTCTCATCTTGCATGGCACAATGCCAGAAAAGGGGCTACATTTTGTAGAGGGGAGTATCGTTGAAGGAACCCGTAAGGAGAACCGTTTGGTTGAGGGCTAGGTCAACCTGCTTTGCCTGAGCTCACGCAATCCCATAGAGGAGTGGCGTACTCGGCTGTAACGAAAGAGAGTTCCAAGGCATATGTTTTCAATCCTGCTGGTTGTGCTCCCCATAGTTTCTCATTTAGCTTTTGTAGGAGGTATTAACCTTGGTTCTGGTATAGACACATTGTAGCCTGAACTTAAGGAATATATCGATAGTAATTTCGAGATATTTTGGATTGAAGCAATGTTCTAGTACCTTCATACTCGGACCCCGGTGGCGTAGGTGGAATGAGCGAAATTTGGTCATCAACAAATTCAACTTCATGAAGTACCAGCAGTCATCATGTTTGTTTGTGTTTTTGCCATTTTCCAGAGCCATTGTCAACTTTTATTCTACGCCTTCGAAGCTCTTCATTGGATGCACGAGCTTTAATCTCTTCAATGACATCGGATGTGACTAGTGCCTCTGTAACAAGAGGCATCCTTGCAAGTAATGCTGTTGTACGCAAACGTCGATCAACATTCTGGAGAACATTTGCTGTAAGTTGACGTCCTGATACAGACGCGATAGTGTGCAAAGCTACTCACTGCATCGAGATAGACAGCGTCATCTCCATACACCTGTTTCAACCTCTTGAAAATGTTTGCCGAAGTCTCTTTATCATAACACTGGAACGCTATATCATGTTACATTTGCCAAACGTCAAGCGGCCAACTAGAATTACTGTAACGACCAAACCACGCATGGGAACTTGTGAGTTAAATCCCCATTCAGATGGAAAGTCTGTTTCTATGTGTACTCTACAAACAGCAAAGGTGGGGGGGTGGGAGGAAATGTGCTCCGTGAAGAATATGTTACATTATTAGTTTTTGAGCGATCCTCCTGTCGTTGCTTTAAAACAGAACTTCTGCCACAGCAGGACCAATACCGGTAATAATGAATAATATTACAAATGTTAAAAGACAACATGGAACGTTATCCTTCTTTTCTGCATCTTCTGAGTATTGTGCATCAAAAGAATCTATGGCTAAGAAATTTATTTCTTTATTTATTTATTTATTTATTTATTTATTTATTTATTTATTTATTTATTTATTTATTTATTTATTTATTTATTTATTTATTATTGTTTCGTTTCGGCCAACTAAGGACCACGTCATTTCAACTGTTTCCCTTGAGCTTTAATGTTGGTCCAGTACTCCTTCATTCGTATACGGTGTTGCTCCTTTCGCTCTTCCGTCCATGCCTTTCCAGTTTTCATCTTCGGCTCTGGTAGGAAACTATGATGTTCTTGGAGTTTTTTCTTAAGTGGGATACGCTCCTCGATATCTTCAAATGAGATTATTTATTTATTTATTTATTTATTTATTTATTTATTTATTTATTTATTTATTTATTTATTTATTTATTTATTTATTTAATCGTATGGTGATTATAACAACAAATTCATAAGTCCAGGTCCAAGATTTTTAGCCACCCTACAGCACATTCTGAAAGACGAGACAGGTCGCTGAGGCTTCCGGGGTAGGCATGAAGAGGGCAGCGCAGGATGACATGGTCCATGGTCTGAACCTCTTCACTGCATTCACACATTGAAGAATCCATCCAACCCCAGTTATGGCATAAGAAATTGCAGCGTCTATGCCCTGTTCTCGGTCTGTTGAGGCGACACCATAGTTTTCTTGGGAGGTCGAGTTCCTTCATTTTCGGAATTGGATTTAGCTCATGAGCATTAGTTCCAGATGTTGAATTTGACCACTCATCCCGCCAGCTCTGATTTAGTTTAAAATTATTCCTCAAGGGTCGCCCGGCCAGTACACTTGCTGGTCTCCTAAATCGAAGTCGTTGTGGTGAAGGGTAACAAAATTCCGGGTGAACTAGTTATGAGGGAGATGACCAGATCTCCTTTGCTTCCTTGAGCAGAGCTTCCTTTCTCCTTGGGCGGGGTGATGGAATATGACTAAGTACCGGTAACCAGTGGCGAGGAATTACTTTGTTGAAACCGAACTTCCAATAATAAAACGTGATCAATCTTAACGTCCCATTCGTCGCTAATGAGAGCTTTAAAAGCGGTGTCTGATGTGCTCCTGCACGCACAATAATAAGGCTACAAAGAGACCGACAGCGAGAATATAAAAAGCACTTTGAATGTGAGTCAAGGACAGGACTCTAGCGTCGTCTCCATTTTCGACTTCCATGTGTGACCCAAGGAAACATAGTTCCGACTCCAATTTCATATCTTTCCACCATTTGTTCATGATCCCGCCGTAGTTCAGTCTCATGGCAATGGTATTAACTTTCTTAACGAGTGGATCTCCCTTCCTCATAAACAAAGTAAGATGGTAGTGCATAACTTCTTGTTTTAATGGGAAAAACATCTTTTTTCCATCAGAATTGAGATATCTTGTATAAGCTATAAATTCACCGTTCATCTTGCTCGTCAGCAATGCAAATTCGCCATCTATAGCCATTCGATTCAAGCAATAATCGAAATCTGAGCAATCTATAAAATTCGATAGTATTTGTTTGTCTCTCCAGCCTTCACCGTTCAAAAATAGTCCGCGCAAGCGAGGTATGAATCCATAATCCATTCCAGATATCAACACTTCGTCGATATTTCCAATGCGGGGTTGTAGTCCAGGGTCTGTAAGCATACTGATTAGGACTGACTGGTAAGCAGAATTCACTGCAACACAAACGAAGATCCAGATAATGACAAATATGCGTAGTCTGAGTGTGT
Source organism: Anabrus simplex (assembly GCF_040414725.1). Lineage (NCBI taxonomy): Eukaryota > Metazoa > Arthropoda > Insecta > Orthoptera > Tettigoniidae > Anabrus > Anabrus simplex. The sequence continues at coordinate 1,772,659,148 of NC_090265.1, read as the reverse complement.
GAGGTTGATCGGAGAGTGATACTCCTAGTAATATACAAAAGGTCGAACTGACGCTATTGAATAAGGAGGAGAAGGGTCCAGAAGACAACCCGTCACTGCACGCTATGATCCTCGCTGTTCCTGAAACAAGGACTACACTTATCATGACACATATCCATAACCTCAAACTGAAAACCCTGATTAGACTTTGCCATCTGGGATACGGTTTGGCTTCTGGAACAAACCAGGAAAATGAATCAGAGAAATAGGGGTAAATGAATTGCAATTCATTACGAAAGTTTCGATCTGTTATGCTGGTTCCTCCAATAGCTATGCTCGATAACCTGTTCACTACGTGTCCCAGAATACCGGTATAGGTCCCATTCTCCAGCTTAGACCCCCATCGATGGATTCCAGCTCCTCTGAACTTCAGTGTGGTGTTCATGAATTTGGCTATTTCCTGAATAAGTTGGATTTCAAGGCCTCTGTCGAATCGACCTAAATACGAATCACTCTCCATCACAAATGGTACCCAGTCGAAGGTAGACACATATAAAATACAGTTTCGGCGTGATATTTCCAGAAACAATTCGGCATTATATAGAAAATTAGTGTCTTCCCTTTGTTTCGGCTTATTCATTAATTCATTTTTCGATGCTGACTCACTCAGAATTCTTGTCAACCATTTATCGACGTGCACTATACTTCCTGGTGCGTCTGTTGTACATAACACAGTCTCCTCCGAATGGTTTAGAGTATAGATGTCGATAGTGGCTAGTTCACTTCTACTAAGGTCGCCATTAATTGAAAGAGCTACTAATACAATGACGTTGACTATGTCGTGATGCCACAACTCTGTTAAAATAGCCTTAACTTTTTTGGAGTCATCCACGATAACTACGACCCGTGCCGTGGGACAAGTTGTAAGCAGTACCAACAGACGGTCCAGACCCTGACTGATGGGATGCAGTGTGACTACTGCGGCGGTGAATGGTGTGAAGGGCTCATTCCCAAGCGTCAACGTCCATTGAGCTTCATCGTGTAGAACTGACAGCACAGATCCTTGTGCAGGTCCGAGTAGCACCACTGGCAGTTTGCTGTCAAAGTAGCGAAGAGCTATCTCCCTTACACAGAGAGACAGGCGCTCCTGAGCATTTGGCAGGACCATTAATGACTCGCTGATCTCCAAAAGCAACGGTAGAACTAGAAGTCGGATCATCTGTGAAGAAACAAATACCGTAGTAAGTAGAGCAACCCCAAAACTGGCCATAAGTATTTGAAATTAGCCATATGACAATTCAGAGAAATGAGCTATTTACTGTATAAGCATTCAACCTGTACAGGAGTGAAATGTGGGTAGACTCAGAGTTTATATTTCAAAAACCGGAAGAAAGAGATACGAAAGTAGTACAGACCGATGGGCGGGCATAATGGCAGGAGGGTAACTAAAATGAGGAAATAAAGACTAAAGACTCGACGCATGAAGTTATACATATAAACTGGCTTCGAAGGTGCGGTCACTTGACGGAGGATAGGTTACCTAGGAAAAATATGGTCTCGGGTATGTTAGGTAAGAGAAGTTGAGGGAGACTATGGCGACGATGGTAAGACTCAGATCATTTTATGACCTCATGAGATACGGCGTAGAACAAAACGAGAAGGCGCTTAGTTAATCAGCACACAGGCTTGCAGACTGAACGCCGAAAGACATAGCAGTCTATAATGATTCTTTACCTATGTACTGAACCCAACTGGTTCATGTCTTTGGCATAATTATAGATATAATGTAATGACAAAAGTAAAATGAGGTAGAATTCATATTGAGGAAGAAGGATGTGGGTAGCGATTCGGCCTACTAAATTATATTTTTAACGGCTCACGTGTAGAGGAACATTGGAAGTTGCATCAGAAAATGTGTGGTGGTGTTTTCCACTCTGAAGTGAGAGAAACGTGAGATCAATATGAGACAGAGATACTGAGTTTTGTTGGCAGAACTTACAAATCAACGAATCGCGAGGTAGCGCGCGAAGGAGGAGCTGATGCACCGGCAGGAACACAATGTGAAAGCACTGTGAAATAAGTATAAATCCAGAGGAAATGATTACTAAAATAAATAAGACTTTCATATACTTAAAAACGAATTAAGATATCCTGGCAAATTTCCGTGATTAGATATGTGGTTACCAGAGACAGGACATGAAGCAATCGAGCCTGGGAATCCCTGAGACGTTTGGTCTACAAGTTACGCGGACTGGATGACGCCAAGCGCTGAGGAGAGACACTCGAAGCTTCGGGACCGAATGTGTAGGACGCGTGTTGTGATCGTCGCCGAAAAACGTGGATACTGAGCATTTTTTTGAGATAGAAACAATAACTTTATTTTGATTCTGGACTTAATCCGCAGGGATTTTCCCCTAAGGGACTAACAGTACTAAATATTCACAGATTAGAATTTTTTTGGTAGTTGCTTTACGTCGAACCGACACAGATAGGTCTTATGGCGACGATGGGACAGGAAAAGCCTAGGAATGAGAAGTAAGCGGTCGTGGCCTTAATTAAGGTACAGCCCCAGCATTTGCCTGGTGTGAAAATGGGAAACCACAGGAAACCATCTTCAGGGCTGCCGACATTGGGGTTCGAACCCACTATCTCCCGGATGCGAGCTCACAGCTGCGCGCTCCTAACCGCAAGGCCAACTCGCCCTGTAGATTAGAAATTATAACCGTAAAATGCCGAGGGACTTGTTCTTCAAGCAGTGTTAGAATTGGCTAATAATGAAGTTGCGGGGTACGCTGAAACTTGAGTTAATATTGAATAATAGATTCCGGTGGGGATAGGATACAGATCAAATTGTTAAGTGAATGAAGTGTTTTTGAGAAGAATTATTTATTGTGTTTTGTAACTTGTACCATAATTGGTTGTATTTTTTATGCTCGGTGAAACCTCGGAATTGTGGGGACACGAGTGTGCCGACTGTGCCGTAAATAAAATTGTGTAGGGACCATAAAATTCAAGGGGAGAATTATGGAGGAGAGCCCTAAAGGCGGTTGTATTTCCGTCGTGAAGGAGTGAGCACCGCATCGATGGGCTGACCCGATGGCTGAGATGGTGCATTGCTGAATCATGGACCGGAGTGGACAGGGATGAGTACATGGGATTTTATTTAATTTCATAACGTGCATGACTAGCTGCCTGTGTAAATTTGTAAATAGTAACTTCTTCCTGTAACGTTTAAGATTTGTTTGGTTTAAATGGGTAGCAAGGGTCAGCTAGGTGTATATGGTTAATTTGTTGCACTAATGCCTTTGGGGTTTGTATTTGTGTATATAATCTTCGTGTGAGGGTGTTGATTTGATCTTCAGAATTATGGCATATTGCATGACTATTTTTCACACTTCGAGAAAGATTAATCCATGTTGTGCTACGGACTCGAACCAGTGACCATCAGTGAATATTACAGTTTATATTTAGAGTCAGTGTTATTCAATAAATTATTTGATTTTTGTCAGGTTAACGATATGTGTTGTGAGTTAGTTCATGTTCTTCAATATTTCGTTATTGAGTTTATTTTGTGCCTTGTTTGAGATATGACACTTAACATTCAGGACGGTAGTGAGAGGAAGAGAACTAGTGATGATGTGGAATAAAACATGACAAGGCTGATAATTGAATGCAAGAGATTAAGTATCCTTGAGGAATAATTTTTGCGAATACTGGTGAGGTTTGAACCAGTGAATGTTATAATTAAAGGCAAGATATTGTGCATTCCTGAATGTGGATTGTGAGGAATATTTGTTATGAGCCCGAAGGAGGCCAGTTTATATGAGGTATTTGGAACAAACTGAATGAAATTGCCTTGTACGGAGATAGCGCACAGCGCTGACAGATATATTAAGCCAAGGTACGAAGAAAACAGATGTGTTTATTTTATTTCTCCACGGCACAGTGTTCGAATGTTAAAGATTGTACCCCGTTGAGAGAGGGTCATTGAAAACTAATTACGATGTTATCTATATATATAAAATTGGATGTTGGTATATTTGAAGTTAATAGACTCAAAAACTACTGGACCGATTTCGGTGAAAATTTCACAGCTTGTCTTATATAATTCCAATTTATCAGGAAGAACCAAAGCACAAGGCTAGTAAAATATTTAACGTCATCTGAGTATCACTTTAGTTAAAAATTAGGGAATTTCAGGCTACTGTAATCAATGTCCTGAGGGAAATCTCTTCGATTCTCGACCAGGTCAATGGACATGGGATCCACTGATGACCATCATTTCTGGATTTATTTTGTTGTTATGTGTGAGTTATATGCTTGTTGTGTACTTGGCAACGCTAATTCTGTATTGTAGTTGTGATTTTATTGATTGTGGATTCAGTTCCATATGGTTGCTTTGCTTGGGGCAGGGGTTCCATTCCCACCACAGGAAAGCCAGTGTAGACGTATGATTTTGGGGGAATTGTGTTCATTTATATTAGGTAGGGCCCTTCGCTAGAGATTTTTCTATTCACTGTGATTATTAACGTTTAGTTTCCATGTAGATGGAACTTAGTAATGAGACAGCTGGTTATAGGTGTGTGTGTTAAACCTTTTCGAATCAGATTTTCTCATGTTGTAATTACATCGATTGTACTCGTCAGTACGCATCCGTTTCGTGGTAGTTCTTGTAGATGAGATTCAGCAATCAAAGAACGATGGTGAGTTAATGAACTGTAAATAGAGATTCAATGGAGTCAATGAATTTAATAATTTGATATTTGTCAATTCGATAATTTAATAATTTGATTTTGATTTCATAAAATGTATTTTAATAATTTAATGAATGTAACTTAAACTAACTTGTCAAGGTAGGACAGGTCAACTTTAGTTTTGGAAATAATGTTCAGTAATTTAATAATGAAACATAATAAGAGGTGAGTAAATGAAATTAATTAATAATTGAAGTCGGTAAAAATTTGGTATAACTAGGCCGTAAGAATCGATCCATCAAACTATGTAATGAAGTTTGAACCACTCAATATGTATTTTTCTTAGAAGTTTGAGTGTCGTTTTCTGTCAGTGATTTAATGACTGGAATGGAATGAAATTTGAAACAAGCCGACCTATCAAATTTAACAAATGAAGCATTTGTGCTTATTGGAAGATAATATTCGGAGTATATAATCGATATTTTAATGTTGATGAACAATAATTATGGGTTTCAGTTGACCTAGCGAGAGTTGAATTATAATTTTCATACTTATGGTGCTTTCATTTTAGTTTTCATAATCGTTCTTCTAAAGGTTTTAAATAAATTTGTTTGCAAAAAGGTTCCCATTCATAATCTTTTCATTATTATTTTTTCTCTTTTATCCTTCCTGCTTATTAAATTAAGATTAGTTTATTATACACTGACTGACAGAGCAAATGCAACACCAAGAAGGAGTGGTTCGAAAGGGATGAAAGTTGGGGAAAAAAACAGAGACGGCACGGACGAATAATTGATGTTTATTTCAAACCGATATGCAGGTTACACAATGCGCACGGCATCGACTCAGTAGGATGTAGGACCACCGCGAGCGGCGATGCACGCAGAAACACGTCGAGGTACAGAGTCAATAAGAGTGCGGATGGTGTCCTGAGGGATTGTTCTCCATTCTCTGTCAACCATTTGCCACAGTTGGTCGTCCGTACGAGGCTGGGGCAGAGTTTGCAAACGGCGTCCAATGAGATCCCACACGTGTTCGATTGATGAGAGATCCGGAGAGTACGCTGGCCACGGAAGCATCTGTACACCTCGTAGAGCCTGTTGGGAGATGCGAGCAGTGTGTGGGCGGGCATTATCCTGCTGAAACAGAGCATTGGGAAGCCCCTGAAGGTACGGGAGTGCCACCGGCCGCAGCACATGCTGCACATAGCGGTGGGCATTTAACGTGCCTTGAATACGCACTAGAGGTGACGTGGAATCATACGCAATAGCGCCCCAAACCATGATGCCGCGTTGTCTAGCGGTAGGGCGCTCCACAGTTACTGCCGGATTTGACCTTTCTCCACGCCGACGCCACACTCGTCTGCGGTGACTATCACTGACAGAACAGAAGCGTGACTCATCGGAGAACACGACGTTCCGCCATTCCCTCATCCAAGTCGCTCTAGCCCGGCACCATGCCAGGCGTGCACGTCTATGCTGTGGAGTCAATGGTAGTCTTCTGAGCGGGCGCCGGGAGTGCAGGCCTCCTTCAACCAATCGACGGGAAATTGTTCTGGTCGATATTGGAACAGCCAGGGTGTCTTGCACATGCTGAAGAATGGCGGTTGACGTGGCGTGCGGGGCTGCCACCGCTTGGCGGCGGATGCGCCGATCCTCGCGTGCTGACGTCACTCGGGCTGCGCCTGGACCCCTCGCACGTGCCACATGTCCCTGCGCCAACCATCTTCGCCACAGGCGCTGCACCGTGGACACATCCCTATGGGTATCGGCTGCGATTTGACGAAGCGACCAACCTGCCCTTCTCAGCCCGATCACCATACCCCTCGTAAAGTCGTCTGTCTGCTGGAAATGCCTCCGTTGACGGCGGCCTGGCATTCTTAGCTATACACGTGTCCTGTGGCACACGACAACACGTTCTACAATGACTGTCGGCTGAGAAATCACGGTACGAAGTGGGCCATTCGCCAACGCCGTGTCCCATTTATCGTTCGCTACGTGCGCAGCACAGCGGCGCATTTCACATCATGAGCATACCTCAGTGACGTCAGTCTACCCTGCAATTGGCATAAAGTTCTGACCACTCCTTCTTGGTATTGCATTTGCTCTGTCAGTGAGTGTATTTCGAAATATCACCGCGGATGACCCGTATACGACCCTGGGATTAAAGCCGGCGCCCAAAATCATAGGCTGGAAAGGTAGAGTATGTATTCAAGCTATTTAGGCTTATACAGCCGTGAAAAATACAGCGTTTCGCCCCCGTGTGGTAGCGGCCTCATCAGCTGGAACGCTACGCCTCTCCACGTCACCACTGCAAGACTTCTTTAAGTCACCTTGTAGTTACAGTGCACTAGCGAAAATATTTACTACTACTACTGAAACGTTAACGCCATCTCTGAGGTCAGGGCGACGTTCGGTGAAGGTGAGGGGGTTGGCAGCCGTGGCATATACTAGGAACTATCCCGGCATTCTCCTTAGTACAGGAGAAAACCATTCTCAGGACAGCCGACGTTGGGGATCAGCCCTTCGCCGTCTCCCGAAAGCAGAGGCCTAGAGCCACGGTAGAACCGCGGCCATGCGTCCTCTGCTAGGTTGATCGGTCGGAATGCAGAGCTATCGGACCTCTTGTGGGGTCAAAACTCACTCATCATCCGCCGACCGATATACTAAGTGCCCCTCTTGCTTTAAATTCCTGCATTTAGCATCTCGACTAGGTTCCGACAAAATTTGTGAGGTGGCAATGAGGAAACAAGCCCTCTACGCAGGAAGCGTCATAATGGGCTGGTCCAATGAGCATACAGCGCGAAGTGGGAGAGGCTGCAGCACGTTGACGCTGACTGGTTGGAAGAGAGTAAAGGAAGCATGCGCAGTCAGGCTCCGTCCTCTCCTCAATGACACCATGCACTACCTTACTTCACAGATTCCGTGAACAGAGTTTGGGTATCCGCTATGACATGGACTGAATGGAGCACCAGAAAGTGCAGAGAACGCCTGAAAGCTGAGCGCTACATGGCCAAATAACGTGATTAACAGAGGTCACACAGTGAATCCAAAAAGGGAGAGACAGGAATAGGCGCGCGGATAAACGAGCGCCCACACCTTGCAACCTGTTGTGTTCGATCGTCACGAATCGACTATGGATGTGGGCGTAGTTTAATTTGCAATTAGTATGAGATAATTGTGTTTAATTTAACTTATCTCTTGTCTTGGACAATTCGTTCATTCATTCATTTTTCGTGTTCGGATCAAAAACGATTCTTTCAGAACTATCAGAGAGGTCATCTCTGGTATAGACAGCCCACACATCACCTTAGGTGCATGATTGACTCATGTTTGAGCAGATAGCAGATGTTCCCGATGCACAAAGAATCCCCTCTTCTTTAAGTTATTCTTACATATGGGTACATAAACTCGTAAACGCTTCAGAGACTCCTGCGTGGTATATGGTAAGTCACGTCCTGGTAGCAGTTCCTCCTTCCACTTTGTCTCTAGCCCGATGAGTGCTACGCCCGCCTATAGACGGGCTGACGCGGCCGGTCCAGCACTGCTACGCCCGTCTACAGACGGTGCGCGAGAATTTTTTATTATTATTACTTTTAGTTTTCCGGTTCACTTTCGAGTGCCAATTTGATCTCTGACATGTTCTGCCATCTGTTGGGCACTGTTTATAACTAACTGATCAGAGATTATAGCCTCGGGAAGTAACTTACAAAGTTTTTTGTAGACTTCTGTGGACTTCATCTGTGACGTAAACAAACATATTAAGCGATTTTTAAAGTGAGAGTGATAGAGAGAGTGTCGAGAGAGAACAGAGCCTCCTTCTAAACGAAAGAAGAAAACCACGGTGAGTACAAAAGCTATTTTATTACTATTTTCGTGGCAGACAGATTACTTCTCTTCACCAGAGTTTCAACTAACTATGACAGGCTCTGAGGGCCAAGTAGTGTTTGATGACAACTCGAAAATTATTGATATTTTAAAACCTTTTGTGCCGGTGGAGTAGGTGTGGATAGTTGAACAAATCGGCATCACAACCAACCAGTAGAAAACATTTAACTGTCACCACATTCCAGGTTTAGAAAGCATTTTAAAATATCAACTTATATACTTAGAGCCTCCATGGCTCAGGCCGCAGCGCGCCGGCCCCTCACCGCTGGATTCCGTGGTTCAAATCCCGGTCACTCCATGTGAGATTTGTGCTGGACAAAACGGAGGCGGACAGGATTTCCTCCGGGAACTCCGGTTTTCCCTGCCATAATTCATTCCAGAAACACTCTCCAGCATCATTTCATTTCATCTGTCATTCATTAATCATTACCCCAGAGGAGTGCCACAGGCTTCAGCAGCCGGAACAATTCCTATCCTCGCCGTTAGATGGGGGCTTTTCATTCATTCCATTCCTAACCCGGTCGAATGACTGGAAACATGCTGTGGATTTTCAACTTATATACTTCTAAGAAGTTACATGTATTAGTTGCCTACAGATTTTAGGAAATAATATTATTTTTGGCTCTTTACTTTGTATCGCGATTGACATGTCTAAAGCATTTGATAGGGTGTATCATGGGAGACTACTGGCAAAAATGAGTGCAATTGGACTAGACAAAAGAGTGACTGAATGGGTTGCTATATTTCTAGAAAATAGATATCAGAGAGTTAGAGTAGGTGAAGCTTTGTCTGACCCTGTAATAGTTGAGAGGGGAGTTCCTCAGGGCAGTGTTATCGGACCTTTATGTTTTCTTATATATATAAATGATATGAGTAAAGGAGTGGAATCGGAGGTAAGGCTTTTTGCGGATGATGTTATTCTCTATAGAGTGATAAATAAGTTACAAGATTGCGAGCAACTGCAACGTGACCTCGAAAATATTGTGAGATGGACAATGGTATGTTGATAAACGGGGCTAAAAGTCAGGTTGTGAGTTTTACAAATAGGAAAAGTCCTCTCAGTTTTAATTACTGCGTTGATGGGGTGAAAGTTCCTTTTGGGGATCATTGTAAGTATCTAGGTGTTAATATAAGGAGAGATCTTCACTGGGGTAATCACATAAATGGGATTGTAAGTAAAGGGTACCGATCTCTGCACATGGTTATGAGGGTGTTTAGGGGTTGTAGTAAGGATGTAAAGGAGAGTGCATATACGTCTCTGGTAAGACCCCAACTAGAATATGGTTCCAGTGTATGGGACCCTCACCAGGATTACCTGATTCAAGAACTGGAAAAAATCCAAAGAAAAACAGCTCTATTTGTTCTGGGTGATTTCCGACAAAAGAGTAGCGTTACAAAAATATTGCAATGTTTGGGTTGGGAAGAATTGAGAGAAAGAAGAAGAGCTGCTCGACTAAGTGGTATGTTCCGAGCTGTCAGCGGAGAGATGGCGTGGAATGACATTAGTAGACGAATAGGTTTGAATGGCGTCTATAAATGTAGGAAAGATCACAATATGAAGATAAAGTTGGAATTCAAGAGGACAAACTGGGGCAAATATTCATTTATAGGAAGGGGAGTTAGGGATTGGAATAACTTACCAAGGGAGATGTTCAATAAATTTCCAATTTCTTTGAAATCATTTCGGAAAAGGCTAGGAAAGCAACAGATAGGGAATCTGCCACCTGGGCGACTGCCCTAAATGCAGATCAGTATTGATTGATTGATAAAGATAATGCACGCATGGGCATACAGTTTTCTCTCAAAATAATATTGAACATAAGTGTAAGATTGTCCATTTGCATTTAGATTTATAAAGAACCAGCATTTATAAACATTTTAAGCTAATCACCCCACTGATAAGTTAAAAATTGAGGCTTCTACAAAAAAAAAAAATTTACATACGAATGAAAAAACTCAGCACTGAGATACCAAACAGTCAACTGGTAACTCAGCACTTAAAAGGCTAGAAAGCAAACCAATCGAGTTGTTCTTCTGAGGAAGCTGTATCTGACTGAAGTCTCCCAGGAGCAGGTTGGAGTCCATAAAGTGGGTGACGAACGTCGTGGGACTGTTTCATTCTCTCTACACTGACAGCCTCAGTCCTACCGATGTAAGGACGAACAGTGGCCAGAGTTTGCTTTCAGGAACTGGTCACAGACATCCAGTTACTATTCGGGATGTTTCGTTGACGCAATATACAGTAAATAACAAACACCAAACCCGATGATGCTACAGCTCCGAAATGCCAAGGCTAGAAGCATGATTTTTTCGGATTAATTTATGTACGACTTCCGGAAAAGGAAACGAATTTTCGCGTTATTTCGCGAAATAAGACATGATCCATCTGTGAATTTCGCTGTTATCATGTTTTGAAATTCAATCAATCAATCAATCAATCAATCAATCACTACTGATCTGCATTTAGGGGAGTCGCCCAGGTGGCAGATTCCCTATCTGTTGTTTTCCTAGCCTTTTCTTAAATGATCGCATTTCCCTTGGTAAGTTATTCCAATCCCTAACTCCCCTTCCTATAAACGAATATTTGCCCCAATTTGTCCTCTTGAATTCCAACTTTATCTTCATATTGTGATCTTTCCTACTTTTGAAGATACCACTCAGACTTATTCGTCTACTGATGTCCTCCCGCACCTTCTCTCCTCTGACAGCTCGGAACATACCATTTAATCGAGCAGCTAGTCTCCTTTCTCCCAAATCTTCCCAGCCCAAAGTTTGCAACATTTTTGTAACGCTACTCTTTTGTCGGAAATCACCCAGAACAAATCGAGCTGCTTTTCTTTGGATTTTTTCCAGTTCTTGAATCAAGTATTCCTGGTGAGGGTCCCATGCACTGGAACCATACTCTAGTTGGGGTCTTACCAGAGACTTATATGCCCTCTCCTTTACATCCTTACTACAACCGCTAAATATCCTCATAACCATGTGCAGAGGGTATTTAGGAGTTGTAGTAAGGATGTAAAGGAGAGGGCATATAAGTCTCTGGTAAGACCCCAACTAGAGACTTCATATTAATTCCCATTCTTGTAATTTATGAATTATTAAGCGGAATAAAATATTGGTAATCACCCATTATTCCGTATGTATTCTTTATTAGGACTATAATATAGCTATAATCAAGATTACATAACAAATTAGTCTTTCACTCCACATGGTCATAGCTTTAACCCTACATCGCCATTTCCTAGAATATTAAAACATACAGCTGAGATATCCTTATTCTGCCTTCCATTCCTCTTCACACAGGTAATACTGTAATACAATTTCAAGCTCGTTATTCTCCCCGAATTTCGCTGCAGCTTCGCACTTACCGCAAAATAAGTAAATTTCACTTTAAACTGGTCTTGTCGCTTTAATTCGCAGTAATTCGCGAAAACGAAATCTCGAATTTCTAAACCATAATCATATGATTCGTTAAGATATCTCAAAATCACTTTAAAATAATTTTTTGTCGCGTTTATAGTTAATACGGAAAAGTCATGCCTCTAACCGTGGTCTACCAAGCGACCGTTGCTCAGTCAAAGGCCTGCAGATTATGAGTTGTCGTGTGGTCAGAACAACCAATTCTCTCGGCCGTTATTCTTGGCTTTCTAGACCAGGGCCGCTATTTCACCGTCAGATAGCTCCTCAAATATTGTAATCACGTAGGCTGAGTGGACCTCGAAACAGCCCTCAGATCCACGTAATACTCCCTGACTTGGCCGGGAATCAAACCCGGGGCCTCCGTGTAAGAAGCAGACACGCTACCTCTACACGCCGGGGCCGGCTCTACACTCTAGGACGTAAATCATTTCATTCACGTTGAGTGAAATGGTAGTTTAGGGGAAGACCTGAAATGTAATTCTCAAATATCTATGTTATTAGTGGTCCTGTCGATTAATACTACGAAACCTATGTACATACTGTGTCATTCTAGATCTATTGTAATTGGCAGTGAATTTTATGTGACCGGACTGTGCGCCATGTGTTCCGCGTTGTCGGCGGCGGAAACCAAAGGGATGGCATTCTTCTTTTTCTTTTTTTATAACCTGTTGAGGGGTGAAAGACAATGTTATCACCGCAAGAGAAGACGGGAAAATTTTTAATACTGCTGAACTCTCTATCTACGAGAAGTATTACATTCATAATCTTTCGTAATATCACAACTTCAGATTCGACGTCTTAATAAACATTCTCCAACAAGTGTGCATAAAAGCTTTAATACTTTTTTTTCTATTTTTTTATTTTTTTTATTTCATCTTTTGACCAGTCATGTAACTTAAGCATTTGAAATCTTGTTCCAGATTTTCCGGCATGATTTGACATGCGTACGAGCATCATTCTATAAACAAAATCAAATTTAACATTCAAATAATATTCGATAAAATATGACTTATATGAAAACAATGTTTGTCAGAATTACTTAATAAGAGTTCATTAACATGTACCATCCCATTTGCTTTAATGTTTTGATGTACAGCAAGAGTTAACGTAGAATTAAAATGTTTTGTGATCATCTCACACAATCATAATTCTTAGAAGGACGGAATTATTTTGTAATAAACCATCCACCATTACTTTGTATTTCGATGGTTCATTATTTACTGATATCTGCCCATTTCCTTGATCCACACCATCTTTTCTTATGGAACATGTCAATCCCTTACTGAGCACCCCTGACGGTGTCTTATGTCTCTAATGTGTTAGGCGTGGTTTAAACGGGCAGAATACATACATTATCATTAAAGACTGTTATGCCTTTCAGCGTTCAGTCTGCAAGCCTCTGTGAATTTACTAAACGTCGCCACAATCCTCTATTTGCAACTAGTGTTGTGGCCTCATTTAGTTCTATACCTCTTATCTTTAAATCGTTAGAAACTGAGTCTAACCATGGTCGTTTTGGTCTCCCTCTACTTTTCTTACCCTCCATAACAGAGTCCAATATTCTCCTAGGTGGCCTATCCTTTTCCATTCGCCTTACATGACCCCACCAACGAAGCCAGTTTATTTCTTCTAAATTAAATTTCCGATCATTTATGTCTTATACATTTTGACCGTACCGGCTATGATAACAGAGATATTTATGAATTTAGATTGCTGTTGCTAAGTTCATATCAACGCAGAACTACGATAAAATGGGTGAAAAGTATTTAATGAAAATCAGTATGTAAAGTCAGGGAATAAGACACTACAGTCTAGGCTATAAATTAATTCATGCTGCATAAAATAGTAGTTTAGAGGAAGACACTCAAACCGTACTTTTTAAATACCTACGTTATTGGACCTATCGAAAATACTATATAACACAAGTTATAGGGAATGCAATTTCCCATAATTTATTCCTGATACAGTTTTTTCCGTACTGGTACTGACGATGATAATAGAATTTGTGAATTTAGCCCTTTGTTGCCTATTCCATATCAACTGTGAGAATTGTTAACATGGAACTATTGTTCAATATTGTTAAGTGGCAATTGTTTTGTCATGATTGTTTAAAGGTGTAAAACCGCGTAGGTCTCGGTCCATATCGACAAGGAAGATTGTGAATATGAGTATAAAGAATGAAGATAAAATCTTAAAGAATAAGGCAAGAGGGAGTCCTGAAAGAAGAAGGGACTCCCTTTACGTTAGATGCCATAATATCACAACGTCCGAAGGAAACTAAATGTAAAGACCTACAGTATCAAAAGCTCAGAAAACTGATCAACAATAACATTACACTGGCCATTGTTGTGGTGTGATTTGTCTCTTCTGCTGCCACTCCTCTCCGATAGATGGATTACTGCTGCGTCCCGAGTCAAACAGCCTGCCTGAATATTGGCGGAAAGATGATAGATGATGCTTGTTGTTTAAAGGGGCCTAACATCGAGGTCATCGGCCCCTAATGGTACGAAATGAAATAACAAAAAGTTCAAATTCATCCACTAACCAAAATAAAATAAAAAATGTCATAAAGAATGAATGGATGGACATGAACTCAACAAAAAGCAAAAAAACAAAAAAACAAACAAAAACCAGTGGATCAGACTCAAAAAGAGATTGTAAATAATATTATTACTTACCAAGGGACCACTTATAAAGCACAATGATGCTTGATATCTAAAGGGGTGCAAAATCCACGTCTAAGGCCCCACAGAATGGTACATGTCGCGAGTAAAGTAGAACCATGGCATTTGTCATGTTGGGGTACTAATCAAAAGTAGCGAAGACTCACGGTGGTCCACAGAAGATGGTACTACTCACAAGTATTGCACTTCGTACAGGGAACGCAGACCTATGGTGTTTCTCACACAATGGCGCCACTCAGAGCCAACGCAAACCGATGAGGCTCCTCACCTAGGTGTACTAGTCACGGGCGCCGGTATTTCCGTGGTGTTCCTCACATAGTGGGTACAACTCACAGGCTACGCCCAAACCCGCGGTGTTGCTCACATGGGTACGACGCGCGGGTACTGGAAACCCCCAGGCCAGCCTCTTTACTGCTACTAATCACAAACCTATTTCGTGCCAATTTAGTGGTACTACTCGCAAGTACAGGCAACCCATGGTGTTCCCCGCATGATGGTACGAATCAAGAGTAGTTTCATGGTTCTAATTCAATCATCCCTTGGTCGCCCCTTTTAGTCGCCCCTTACGACAGGCAGGGGATACCGCGGGTGTATTCTACATGTGCAGCCCCCACCCGCAGAGGGCAATGTGTTTGGTCCGCGAGAGGTATTTTATTTCCCTCAAGTCCGCCGGCAAGCCGGTTAGGACCCTCTATCCGCCACCTGTGACGCGCCACGTGGGAGTATCACCTCTCCCCCTGCTACGCCAGTGTAGTAGGTTCGTGGTTGACGGAAAGTAGCTGGGGAGTTAGATGTTATATGGTTGTCTCGTCAAGGCTATTTACACTTAAGGCGCCAGCATTAGTCGAACATAGCTCAATATTATCTCCCTTTATTGTCATCATTTACTGTCCAATAGCAGAAGAATCACCACTATACTGTACCAGGAAAAGTTGTGGGCAAAGGGCATGAGTAGGACCTCAGGGAGTGGAACTTGGTTTTGGAGCCGATACAGAGAAGGATAGTCTCGCAGAGCGAATAATAGATGGTAAATAATTTTTTTAAAACAATTTATTAATTCTTCACCCTGCGGTATGATTATTGACTCAAATCTAGCATTGAAATTAAAAGTTTGAAAATAATATTCTTGACCTCTGTTCATAAAAATGGCATCAATATCATTGATTTCAAAGTCTTTCATATGTGAGAATATGAGATATTGAATTTCCACCTAAAGTCTTTTTAAACCTAAGCACACAGTTATAACTGTAAATGGATATGAGAAATTATTAAAAGTTTTCAGTTCTCAGTTCATCAACCTTGATATATATAGCACACTTGAAAAGCCTACAGTCTTTCTACGAGAAATGAAACTGAAATTAAATTAATCACTTCTGAGAAATTATGAGAACTCTGAAATATTTGTTCACACGCGGCACTGAAGTTTCCACTGTTCAAAATAAATGAAAAAGTTTAGTCAGTTTGGTACTCACTTATGGCAAGAAATGTTGCTACAAAATGTCGAAGGATGGACATCTGGAATGTTCCATGGAGAATCAGGATCGGCGATGTTGACGTTCCCAATGAGGTGATGACGGCTGGAACCGGATCATGTAGAGTTGCAGCTTGTTAGGGTGATTTTCGCACACGAAAATTCACTTAGTGCGAGTAGTTATCACTGACACTGTCATTTACTGTTGAACACTATTTATGGCGTATGAAGAATCACAGTCCTTCCTGTACGAAATACTATTTAGAGTCGTTATTGAAACGTTCATAATCACACAGTTCACACTTGAAAAAAGCAAGTCGATAAGCACAGTCTTTGAACACAGTCATTAAGTTACTAGGGATTATTTTCTGCTTATCTTGTTATAATAATGTTATATTACCTCAGAAAAGTTCTTACTTTTTCACTCAAATTACTACTGTAAGTCTTATATTGATGTAGCGTGAATAAAGAAATATAGTTCGATACTCGAAAAGAAATGAGTTCTGGTGATTCTAAATATTAGGTTCTGTAGAAGTTCAATGTTATTTGAAGTTACCTAAGTCCACACGTAATGACATATCCTGTGAACGTTAAATAGTTAATATTTGTACTCCAATAAGTTCACTCGTGTTACATTCTTAAATGTCTTTAGGATTATACTGTAATCGCGACGCGATGTATTAAATACAGTGCGACGTCCTTTTATAATTCTATCGGCGATGTAATTTCGCGTTCCGGAAATACGACGGAAAGTACTTCTACCGTGACTGCGCGAACATACTGTACGCGGGCCGGTCTCTCCGCTGTCTCACTCACACAACTGTATGCTCGTCCTTGTACTGGCTTGCTGGCTGTCTGGCCTTGACATATATAGATACCAGCGCTGGGAGGGGTAGCACCTCTCTCGGCCATGTGACCGTGATTACGTAATTTCGTTGAGACTTTAAATTATTATAACTCAACAACCATTTGATGAATTAATTCGAAATTCACAGGGATTAACTTTTATGACGTCCGCTATAATTCAGCGTTTGTCCCGTTGAAATTGGTTAAGGCGTTAAAAAGCTGGTAAAAGAAAAATTCTTTCGAGAAATATCTCTAGGGGAGGTGAGCTTCGAGCGACAGGTGACGTCACTTGACTCCGCCTAGTGCACTCGTAGGGTCTGGCACATACTGGAACATTCTTTACATAGATGTTCGTACGTCGGTCGGATCTTTTATGCTGGAAATAACGTTTCTTTCAATTGATATGGACCAGGACCTAGGCTTTCCTGGTACATCTTCCCCTTGGTTGGACGAAAAGAAAATACGCAGGATTTTCTTTTCCAGGCTTTACTCTTCCTGTGGTACATATTGTTATTTTATGAATTAGCTGAGTTATAAATACAGGCTTACGCACTATGGCCAATGGATTCAAGTACTTAGTTACGCAAGGCGAAATTATCCCATCATCTGTCATTTTATGAATTAAGTTGCGAACTTCTTCTCGATATTTCTCGGGTACGGGATATGGTTTCTTCTGATAAGGGGACAAGTCATTTACATCAAGATGATATTCGTAGTCAGCTATCTCTCCAGGCTTGTCATCGAATACACATGCAAATTTCTGTAGAACGTCATTTTTAGCCTCCTCCAATTTTAATTTAAGTTCCGGGTCTTCAACCACACTGGCTATTGACATTATATAGTCCGGACCTATAATGGAGTTCTCATTGAATAGGGACTCTGCATCGTCCTCACTTTGGTCACCCTTTCTACTTTCTGCTACGGCTGGCGCAACCTCGCTTACAGCGGGCTTAATAATGTCACCACCGGCTTCTTCGAAACGGGCTCCCTTCTCTTGAACTTCCAGGTCACCTCGTCCTACCAGCTGTAGTTCTACGGAATTATTCTGTAATCTTACGAGGTTGGCATCATAGTCAATGGTTCCTTTGTATTTGATCATAAAATCTGATCCAAGTATTAAGTTGAAGTTAAGACGTGATACTACCAAAAATATGTGTTCGAATGTCTGACTGTTAATTTCAAACTCTAAAAATGCCTGGGATTTACATTTAATAATTTTATCAGGAACTATCCCTCTTACTTTAATCTGAGCTGCAGGTAATAACAAAACATTGTTCTGATTTTTAAGCGAGTCTACAAGCTTATCAGAAATTAAAGAAGCTTGCGCTCCAGAATCGATGAGCGTAATCACCTGTAGGTTGCCTGTGCGTACTGTTATGACAGGTAATGAACGTGTAATAATTGGCCTTAGTGTTTGTGCGTCTTCGAATAGTAATTCGGAATCGTCAATATGCCAGTAATTGATAACAGCAGTACAATAATTTGACATTTCGTCCTCATCGTGTTCTGTAGTCAATCTCCCTATTGCGAGATCGGCGTTTTTTTTAATAGCGCCTGTTGGTTCGGGATCAGGTGATCTTTGTTCTCTTGGTCCGAATTGACGTTGATATTCCAGGGATGTAGCTCCAGGCTCATCAGGATTACGATTTCTCTCCCTGATGTATTCCCGTGTGTCCTTCCATCTACTTTCAAGTTCTCGTCGTCTGGCCTCACGATTTTCTTCAGGAGTGCTTTCGCGCTGTCTCCATGAATTCCTAGGTTGGTAAGGGTGTCTATCCTGATTCCTCTGACGTCTAAAATTCCGGAATCTGGTTGGGTTAGTAGGGCTTAATCGGCCTTCTTCACGTGTCCTGGGTTCCTCTCTCTCCGGCGGTTTTATTTCCGCAGAGTTCGTATTTATTTCTCGACTCCTGTTAATTTTTGGACTAGATTGGGTATTAGCCGTATCTAACCTACGCAAAGTAGCGTCAAAATGCTCCAATGTTTTAATGTTGGCAGCGACTAGTATCTCTTGAACATGAGGCGGATATTGAAGTGTCAGGATCTGAATAAGTTCGATATCTGGCAAAGGTGGATCTAAAAACTGGAGCTTCTTTAATTGCATTAGACAGTAATCTGAATATCGGGAAGTATTGACTGAAGTATTGTATTTACTAGAGTAGAGTTGCATCTTGACAAGGTGCTGTCTTTCTGAATCCCAAAAGCGTTTAAGAAGTGCCTTTTTAAAGTCGTCATAGTTTTTAAAGTTGCTCTTAAAAGCTATGAACCATGATAAGGCTCGTCCTTCTAGAAGTTTGGATACCACTCTAAGTTTCCTATCGTCATCTACCCTATTCTCCTCCAGGTAATCATCGACATTTAACAAAAATTCTCGAGCAGTATACTCGTCACGTCCTGAAAATTTGACTGGTTTGTCATCTGGTACTTTAATAAGGGTTGTTGTGCTGTGTACTTCCCTCGACGAACCAGGAATTGTGACGTCAGTTGTATGTTCTTTAAGTTTAATTTGATTCATTTCTTCAGACAAATTTTTAATTTTAGAATTAATTGAGGTGTCTAAATTTTTCATTTCATTTCTCAAGTCAGTTTTAATGACTTGTACGTCTTTACAGAAAGCAGCTATCTGGGTATGCGTGCTATCTAGCTGTCCTGTAATACGCTTGTCGAGTTCTCCTTGCGTGCTCTTAATTAATCCTATCTCGCTTCGTAATTTACCCACATCGTTCTTTAATGCATCTCGCAAGGTTTCCTGCACCTGAGCTAACTTTACTTGAGTTTGTGAGATGTTACCATGGGATTCTTGAAATTCAGTCCGTAAATCTTTGAGTTCAGTGGAAAATGCTTGAACGGAAGGAAGAACATTTCTAAGATCTTTGTCTAAAGACTTGACGACCTCTGTCTTTATTTCTTCCTTAATAGACTCTAAGTTTTCAACAAACTGATCCCGCATGTTTTTCAATGTGGCTTCGACTTGTGCACTAGAATCAGTAAGTTTCTTTTCGAGGCGAGTTCCAGCTTCACGGAATCGTTGCTCGATAAGGGCACTAGATTCAGTGAGCCTTTTGTTAATGACTTTATCCGCTTCAGCAAACTTAGTGTCCAAGGTCCTGTCAATTTTAGAAGTTAAGTCTTCAACCTTACTATTCGACTCAGTTAACTGCGCTTGAAGTTGAGTATTTTGTGCCTGCATTTGTTGTTGAAGTTGAGTATTTTGAGCCTGTAGTTGAGAATTAGAGTCAACTATTTGTTGTTGAAGTTGAGCCTGTAATTGGGAATTAGACTCGATCATTTGAGCCTGCAATTGGTTATTAGACTCTACCATTTGCGTATTAATTCGATCAATCTTGGCATTCTGATCGTTAATGCTAAGCCTGAGAGCTTCGATTGCTGCAAGTAAGTTATCCATGTTTCCGGAATATTCCAATAAGTCAAATACAACAAGTTCTTTGCAGTCGAATCCTGTGCTCAAAATATAATGACTTGAATCGAACCCTGAATGTTGCGATTATTACAAGTGCATCATTTATTATAGCACGGCTCCAAATCGAGCCCTTGAAGTTGCGGCGCCATCTATTATTATACTATCCTCTCTGTACCAGGAAAAGTTGTGGGCAAAGGGCATGAGTAGGACCTCAGGGAGTGGAACTTGGTTTTGGAGCCGATACAGAGAAGGATAGTCTCGCAGAGCGAATGATAGATGGTAAATAATTTTTTTAAAAACAATTTATTAATTCTTCACCCTGCGGTATGATTATTGACTCAAATCTAGCATTGAAATTAAAAGTTTGAAAATAATATTCTTGACCTCTGTTCATAAAAATGGCATCAATATCATTGATTTCAAAGTCTTTCATACGTGAGAATATGAGATATTGAATTTCCACCTAAAGTCTTTTTAAACCTAAGCACACAGTTATAACTGTAAATGGATATGAGAAATTATTAAAAGTTTTCAGTTCTCAGTTCGTCAACCTTGATATATATAGCACACTTGAAAAGCCTACAGTCTTTCTACGAGAAATGAAACTGAAATTAAATTAATCACTTCTGAGAAATTATGAGAACTCTGAAATATTTGTTCACACGCGGCACTGAAGTTTCCACTGTTCAAAATAAATGAAAAAGTTTAGTCAGTTTGGTACTCACTTATGGCAAGAAATGTTGCTACAAAATGTCGAAGGATGGACATCTGGAATGTTCCATGGAGAATCAGCATCGGCGATGTTGACGTTCCCGATGAGGTGATGACGGCTGGAACCGGATCATGTAGAGTTGCAGCTTGTTAGGGTGATTTTCGCACACGAAAATTCACTTAGTGCGAGTAGTTATCACTGACACTGTCATTTACTGTTGAACACTATTTATGGCGTATGAAGAATCACAGTCCTTCCTGTACGAAATACTATTTAGAGTCGTTATTGAAACGTTCATAATCACACAGTTCACACTTGAAAAAAGCAAGTCGATAAGCACAGTCTTTGAACACAGTCATTAAGTTACTAGGGATTATTTTCTGCTTATCTTGTTATAATAATGTTATATTACCTCAGAAAAGTTCTTACTTTTTCACTCAAATTACTACTGTAAGTCTTATATTGATGTAGCGTGAATAAAGAAATATAGTTCGATACTCGAAAAGAAATGAGTTCTGGTGATTCTAAATATTAGGTTCTGTAGAAGTTCAATGTTATTTGAAGTTACCTAAGTCCACACGTAATGACATATCCTGTGAACGTTAAATAGTTAATATTTGTACTCCAATAAGTTCACTCGTGTTACATTCTTAAATGTCTTTAGGATTATACTGTAATCGCGACGCGATGTATTAAATACAGTGCGACGTCCTTTTATAATTCTATCGGCGATGTAATTTCGCGTTCCGGAAATACGACGGAAAGTACTTCTACCGTGACTGCGCGAACATACTGTACGCGGGCCGGTCTCTCCGCTGTCTCACTCACACAGCTGTATGCTCGTCCTTGTACTGGCTTGCTGGCTGTCTGGCCTTGACATATATAGATACCAGCGCTGGGAGGGGTAGCACCTCTCTCGGCCATGTGACCGTGATTACGTAATTTCGTTGAGACTTTAAATTATTATAACTCAACAACCATTTGATGAATTAATTCGAAATTCACAGGGATTAACTTTTATGACGTCCGCTATAATTCAGCGTTTGTCCCGTTGAAATTGGTTAAGGCGTTAAAAAGCTGGTAAAAGAAAAATTCTTTCGAGAAATATCTCTAGGGGAGGTGAGCTTCGAGCGACAGGTGACGTCACTTGACTCCGCCTAGTGCACTCGTAGGGTCTGGCACATACTGGAACATTCTTTACATAGATGTTCGTACGTCGGTCGGATCTTTTATGCTGGAAATAACGTTTCTTTCAATTGATATGGACCAGGACCTAGGCTTTCCTGGTACAATACAAACCCATATTTTTGTAGCTGACTCACTCATAATAAGATTTTCAAAACGGTGCGGCGGTCAATTCACAGAATTACGAAAAGAATGGCCAGTTTTAAGAATAAATTATCTCATTACGTTCTTTCAGATTTCTCTAACGTATCTTCATACACTGCTCCTCATACGTAGACCCTTCAGATAATTCCCTTTCTGTTTAACTGTACTCCATGTTCATGTATTACTGTATGTAACAAGAGATCGACCTCATTTGTATATCTCTCAGCCTTCCCACTTCACTCGATTGCTTGATTCTTTGCGAACATCACGTAGGGACTACTTTGGCCGCTGTGGCGCTAGCAGCGGCCAGTAGACTCGCGCTGAAGTCACATTAGGAACAACGAGAGTGTTGAATATCGTGTCTTTATGCATTTTACTGAGGTTGTATTCAGTTGTGATATTAGCGCAAGTACAGATGATTTATTTCATCATAAGAAGGTATGTAATGGCAGTAATTAATTAAAAGGAGTAATTAATTACAAGACATGCTTGAATCTCCCCCGCCGTTCGAGTTTCACATATCCTTTTCATCTAATTTTCTACGTCACGGAACGTTATCGTGACATATGTACTTTACTCGAATTAGGAATTGCTTATGATCATGCCATGGGTTACATTAACTTGGCATATTAATGTCTTATTACAGGTTTTACTCTATAAATATCAATCGTGTATTGCTGCGTATCATTTCACGAATTTCCCAACCAAACTGATCTCAGACAACAATGGTTTAATGCAATATCAAGAGCAGACTTCAGACCCAATTTAAGTTCTAGATCTTCAGTGCCATGTAGCCTTCATTTTCGTGAGTCCAACTATTGACCAGTATTGATAATTTAAAAACTGCAGGATGCTGCTGTTCCCTCTGTTTCCCTTCGTATCCGTCTTACAAAGTCCAAGAGATCAAACAGATCAGACCAGACCGTAGACCTATTATAAAACATTCTCTGAATGCCACAAGTAAAAACGGAAATATGAATCAAATGAGTCAAGCTGTGAAGGATGCAATATCTCAGGTGCCTCCCTGCAAATGGCTCGTTTAAGAACTTCATCTTACCATTTATGCAGAATAAAGTAGTGGAAGATTACAGAAGTACATTTAAAGGTGGATTTCGAACCCATGCTCCCGGAATCTTCATATTATGGCCTACGTTGCCAACGCTTAAATACACTGACTGACAGAGCAAATGCAACACCAAGAAGGAGTGGTCAGAACTTTATGCCAATTGCAGGGTAGACTGACGTCACTGAGGTATGCTCATGATGTGAAATGCGCCGCTGTGCTGCGCACGTAGCGAACGATAAATGGGACACGGCGTTGGCGAATGGCCCACTTCGTACCGTGATTTCTCAGCCGACAGTCATTGTAGAACGTGTTGTCGTGTGCCACAGGACACGTATATAGCTAAGAATGCCAGGCCGCCGTCAACGGAGGCATTTCCAGCAGACAGACGACTTTACGAGGGGTATGGTGATCGGGCTGAGAAGGGCAGGTTGGTCGCTTCGTCAAATCGCAGCCGATACCCATAGGGATGGGATGTGTCCACGGTGCAGTGCCTGTGGCGAAGATGGTTGGCGCAGGGACATGTGGCACGTGCGAGGGGTCCAGGCGCAGCCCGAGCGACGTCAGCACGCGAGGATCGGCGCATCCGCCGCCAAGCGGTGGCAGCCCCGCACGCCACGTCAACCGCCATTCTTCAGCATGTGCAAGACACCCTGGCTGTTCCAATATCGACCAGAACAATTTCCCGTCGATTGGTTGAAGGAGGCCTGCACTCCCGGCGTCCGCTCAGAAGACTACCATTGACTGCACAGCAGAGACGTGCACGCCTGGCATGGTGCCGGGCTAGAGCGACTTGGATGAGAGAATGGCGGAATGTCGTGTTCTCCGATGAGTCACGCTTCTGTTCTGTCAGTGATAGTCACCGCAGACGAGTGTGGCGTCGGCGTGGAGAAAGGTCAAATCCGGCAGTAACTGTGGAGCGCCCTACCGCTAGACAACGCGGCATCATGGTTTGGGGCGCTATTGCGTATGATTCCACGTCACCTCTAGTGCGTATTCAAGGCACGTTAAATGCCCACCGCTACGTGCAGCATGTGCTGCGGCCGGTGGCACTCCCGTACCTTCAGGGGCTGCCCAATGCTCTGTTTCAGCAGGATAATGCCCGCCCACACACTGCTCGCATCTCCCAACAGGCTCTACGAGGTGTACAGATGCCTCCGTGGCCAGCGTACTCTCCGGATCTCTCACCAATCGAACACGTGTGGGATCTCATTGGACGCCGTTTGCAAACTCTGCCCCAGCCTCGTACGGACGACCAACTGTGGCAAATGGTTCACAGAGAATGGAGAACCATCCCTCAGGACACCATCCGCACTCTTATTGTCTCTGTACCTCGACGTGTTTTTGCGTGCATCGCCGCTCGCGGTGGTCCTACATCCTACTGAGTCGATGCCGTGCGCATTGTGTAACCTGCATATCGGTTTGAAATAAACATCAATTATTCGTCCGTGCCGTCTCTGTTTTTTCCCCAACTTTCATCCCTTTCGAACCACTCCTTCTTGGTGTTGCATTTGCTCTGTCAGTCAGTGTACAATGAACTGGAAAACTAGGAGTCAGAGATCGTGAAAAAGTATTTGAGTCTGATTATATACTACACATCTTTCCTTCGGAATGAGTTTCAGCATTAGTCAAGAACGAGACCCTAAATTCCTTTCTTTACTTCTAATACTGAATGGAACGTTCATCAGGTTAAAGTTGCTGTTTGTTAGTTGACTAATGTGTATCAAACAAAGACAGTGATGAAGAGTACAGATCTGAACAGAACTAACGAATTATTATGTGATTCTGGAAATATGTATATAATATATTTTATACACAGCGTGATACAATGTAGTTTTATGCAACCCACAATATTTATTCCGTCCTGAAAACATCTGCCACGCCGGTATGCTCAGACAACAGAAGCGGATAGCGTGGTATTTACCGCCGCACCATGATAGGGCACCGTTTTGTTATACTCGTATTAAACATTGGAAGACATGCGTCTCCCTTCTAGATCATATGAACTTGACACTCCGGTGAAACACTAAATTGATATTGTGACCACAGTAAGCCTAATACTTGTTTTAAGCTGCCCAGTGTGTCGTACGGACCTGTAATGAAGGAGGTAAAGGCATGGTGGAGAGGGCATGCATGTCAGGTGGAAGGCTCGAGTCCCGGGCGAAGATTACACATTTTCGAAATACTTGTTTCATACGTACCGCACGCAATGTAAGTTACAAGCCCACTTTCATGCAAATTGTGCGTGAATGAGTGTATCACTTAGCAGGTCAAACACATGAAAATCCACAGCCTGTTTCCAGTCATTTGACCGGATCAGGAATGGAATGAATGAAGCCCCAAATCTAGCGGCGAGGATAGGAATTGTACCGGCTACCGAAGCCTGTCGCACTCCTCTGGGGCAATGGTTAATGGCTGACACATGAAATGAAATTATATTGGAGAGTGTTTCTGGAATAAAAAGATGACGGGAAAAACCGGAGTACCCGGAGAAAAACCTGTCCCGCCTCCACTTTGTCCAGCACAAATCTCACATGGAGTGATCGGGATTTGAACCACGAAACTCAGCGATGAGAGGCCGGCGCGCTACCGCCTGAGCCACGGAGGCTTCAGGCCAGCCACATACAGAGCAGAAATAATAGGAACACAACTGCCCTCACAATGATTTATCGCAGCACATGCTCGATGTGATGACCGTGTTGGTTTATGCACATTCGGGCCCGGTGCCCAATATATCGTCTTGCGCGCTGAAGCATTCCAGGTGTAATTGCTCGACAGGCATCCGTGGTGATTTACCGGAGCTGGTCGGGGTTTTCCGGCGCTTGAGTGTAAACGATGTTCTTCAAATATCCCGACAAGAAGTATAACGGCGTTAAATCCGGTGATCTGGTGGGCCAAGAAACACTGCCACCACGTCCTATCAGTTTCCCTGTTAGTTCCTCGTTCAGATGGTCACGAACGGGCGAAGTCGAATGTGGTGGAGCTCCATCCTGTTGCAACCACATCGTCAACCGATCGTGCAAGGGCACATCCTCCAGCAGCGGTGGGAGTTCCTGACACAGAAAGTGCAGGTACCGTGGGCACGTCCAATGGCCCTCAAAGAAATAAGGTCCAATCAGGCGATCCCCCCAAGATTCAACACCAAACATTCACTTCCTCTCGTAGTTGATGGGCCGCCTGTCGCACCCAGTGAGGTATGGGTGAAATGTATGTTCATGCAGTATTCGCCAGACAGACGACTGGATGGTGCTCACCTGTCGTGCAGTCGCCCTTGTACTCATGTGTGGATTATTACGAGCTGCCTCCAGAACAGCATCTTCTGTTTCACCCAATGTAACGGGCATATCTCGGACGGGTGGCTGGTTGGAAATCACGCCTGTTGTCCTTAGGCGTCTTTCAACACGGCGGAATATCGCAACAGCCGGGTGTCGTCTGTCGGGATACCGTTCCTCGTACAGATGTAGTGCCTCGCACGATTTTTGTATTGCTTCGCCATAAACGAGTAGCATGTCAACGTATTCCTCTGTGGAAAACATGCCGAATGACGGCAGAGATTACAGTACATTCAGGCCCTAACCAGCGTCATTCTACTGTTTGAATGTGGCAAACGTGGGCCTATGTTCACGTATTCAATCATCATACCGATGCAGAAATATCCGAACGACGCAGGAATCGAGCAGCCGCTGACACATTCCGCCGATTGCTAGGCGAACGCCTAACCACATCCGCTACGCTACACTGCTGGAAAAATGCTGGTAGTATGACGAAAGCAGAGTACAAAAGCCCCCCGGTTCGGTGTTTAAGACATTAATTACTGCACTGTTACCTACTTTTATGCATTGATTCCCCTCTTCGTTACACTCGGTCACGAGGCACGGCATATTAACATATTTACATGGAAAAAGGGCCTCTGTGGTGTAGTGGTTAGCGTGATTAGCTGCCACCCCCGGAGGTCCGAGTTCGATTCCCGGCTCTGCCAGGAAATTTGAAATGTGTTACGAAGGCTGGAACGGGGTTCACTCTGCCTCGGGAGGTCAACTGAGTAGAAGTGGGTTCGATTCCCATCTCAGCCATCCTGGAAGTGGTTTTCCGTGGTTTCCCAATTATCCTCCAGGCAAATGCCGGGATGGTACCTAACTTAAGGCCACGGCCGCTTCCTTCCCTCTTCCTTGTCTATTCCTTCCAATCTTCCCATCCCCCCACAAGGTCCCTGTTCAGCATAGCAGGTGAGGCCGCCTAGGCGAGGTACTGGTCATCCTCCCCAATTGTATCCCCCGACCCAGAGTCTGAAGCTCCAGGACACTGCCCTTGAGGCGGTAGAGACGGGATCCCTGGCTGAGTCCGAGGGAAAAACCGACCCTGGACGGTAAACTGATTAAGAAGAAGAAGAGCATGGAAAAAGAGCGTTGCAACATGATTTCAAGGCGTCATGTTTTGCGAACGGATGATACAACATTTCGCTAGGGTTCAGAATCGTGTACAAAATGGACTCACTGAACATTAGTGCCAAACAGTACTTCTGCAGGGGAATAGCACCCCTATCACCACGTGCACGTTAGTTGGGCTGCAGCAAACGATATTGGAAGGGTCTGCTGAATCACACTGTACATCAATAATATAGGCCTATACCAGGCGACTCGGAGCGTCGTACTTTCTACTTATAAATGTCCCGCACGCACTGGTGATGCATGGGATGCCTAAAAACTTGTTTTCGAAGGAGGGCTACAAAGTGCTGTCTTGTGGATGTTGTGAAACAAATAGCAGTCATTTTACCGCACACGTTCCACAACAGGGTCCATTTGTAAATAAGCCCAAGGTGCAGAACAGAAAATTTAATAACATTCACTTATACCCGTGTAGACATTCCACTCTATAAAAAAGTTGTTTGTATAAAATTAAAACTAATAGTGTTCGGCGAAATATGCATGTAGAAGTCAAGCGTCTGTTTCGAGCTTCGGCTGCATTCTCACCCGATTCTCCACAGATTAAAATGATGTCTGTGTATTCGTCGTTGGTGAACACACTAGCCATTGCCGATATGCAGACAGCGAATGTAGTGCTGCTGTATCACACACCAAACGATGTTTATTAATCGCATTAGACGGGCAGCGCTGAGGAACACGGTGCGAGCGACCGTTCGGTTGTTATCTCTTCATATTGTGACCGTTTATCACCATGCCATAGGCATGTTAGGAGGTCTAGTCAATTATATATGCCGTTTTCCGCAACATTCTGTGACATACAATGTAGTAATTAGCAGTCTACATGCCGAACCGGGGTGTGATTTGCGATACCCCAGTCCGAAGGGAGCAGTTTCCTGCGCTGTAACGAGAAAAGGATAGCGCAGTATTGCTGAACCTTGAAATCGCGCTCTCTTTTCGTTCGAGTGAGGAGGAGAGATGACGCTACGCGTGGAGATGTAGGTTGTCGGAGAGTGGGCTAAGTTAAGGTGTGTTAACCCCTGAGAAATAAATATCCTCTACTAATTCAACACCGCATTCATTGGTGCCGCTTCACCATAATTTACTAAAAGGAGGAAGAATAAGAACACCTTCATCTGAAATAATTTTTGGAAATTTATGAGTCGGGTCTCATTCGAACCGATGTATTTAATGCTAAATGTTGATGCATATAAATGCAATACTTGAATAGTGGATCGGTAATGACGCTTGTCATATAGCAGTACGCAGAGTAAAGAGGACTGCTGAAATCTGACAACGTGTGGGAAAAAGTGGGAGATCTTGCGCGATGAACCATGACGCGTGATCTTCTAAAAGGACGCTTTTGAGATTATGAATGACTTACTGATCGCTTTAGTTTTATATGTCTTCAGTAAAAAGTAGAGGTCACAAGCTATAATTTGATTGTTATCACGTCGCTGAAAAATTCAGGACCTAGATACAGTATCTCATTGTCATCTGTGTAGCTGCAGTACTAACACCTTAGGAGTGAACTTGGATATCAGTGTACGAAGTGTTGTGCCATAAAAGAAAAACATATCAGTGCGATGTAAACATATCGCGGAATAAGCCGTGTGGTACAAGTTAATGTACACAATCGCCGAATAGAAGCCTTATTTTAGCATTTAACATTTTAATTGTTAAAGACAATCAGTTGTGACTCATGGTGCAATCGCCAACGAAAGGGCAAACGCGTCAGGTTATTTAGAAATGGTGAGACAGCTAATTATGTTCAGCAATTATTAATAATCACCGATCCAAAGCATTTAAGAGCGACTGACGTTCAGGAAAAATTAAATAACTGTTCCTGATAAAATTAGCGTTTGCATACTCCATGAACACTCGTGGTGATAGACTGTGTGATTACTGGGGAAATGAACAGAGATTTCTACAAACTTGCCACTATTTGCACTAATCTATTTGAAGTTAAGAGTGAATCTCGTCACAAGTAGATTCCCTTTGAAAGTACATAAACAGTGTTTAATAACTTATTTCCCATTTTTCTGTATGTTCGTGAGTGGTCGTCGAACCCGAGATCTAGAGTCTACAAGAATCGCGCCTAAGTGCCTGCGATCAGTTCTACAGGGAGCGTCCAGAGACTCAACTGAGAAGACCACAGTTCGAGACATCGATCGTGGTAGTATGAAGAGGAACCGAGGACTGCCAGAGAGAAGAACATTCATCATGGTCGTGTAAAAATCTAAGATGTACCCCAGATGACAGCAAACCATACTCATCATTTGATAAGTACACATGACTTAAATATATGTTACCACGAGATTTGCATGCCAGTAGCAATTTTTATTTTGTAAATATCATAATGTTATAATTAATTAAAAATGTAGGAAACATTATGCGCATATGACTGGGAAAAGATTTATTATTTAGTTAGGATTATCAAATGATGTCAAGATAATCATTGATATTTAACTGGATCAGTTGCATAAATTATTATATAGATCCCAGAAATTCTTAGCTTATATGAAGCACATATTTGGGAAGATTGGCGATTTAGCTAAAATATTTCTTCGTAATGTTTTTATCTAGTAAAGATTTTCATAGTAGTTTGAATACAAATTATACGTTTGCTTTAAGGTGATTCAGGAATTTGTAAATCCCGGATGATAAAAGATGAACGGATGATGTTCAAAACCGAGGTATTAATATGAATTATATGAATATGTGAGAAGAATTAAATAACCTGGAAGAATGGAGTCTTCTCTGTAAATTAAATGAACGGATTGAGATGCGGTGGTATGATATGGAAGGGCGAAGCTGTAACATGTTATGTTGTTCAAATGATAAAGAATAATAAATAATTATGGCTGTTGTGATATGTTGAATTAGGCTGAGTATATAGCCAGATAATGAATAATAAGTGACAGCTCTCAAATGAATGCGTACTTGAGAATAAGCGCAATGATATATGAAGGAAAGAAAGAGTGAGAAAGAAAGAAGGACGATTTCAAAGTGTCCGTAGCCACAAGGCTGGTCACACAGCTGTTGTCATGATTGACAGGTATATTACTAGCCGACTAAGGGTCGAGAGAGGGATTTTGTAGTTTCCAGCAACGCTCAATGTTTCTGGCGAGTTCCCTTTCATTCGCCAAAGCAGTCTCAATTCCATTCTAATGATACGTTATGTGTAATGCGGATATTTTTTCTGATTTTGCGAAGGATAGATCCCTTCTTATGCTTAGGCATTAAATTAGCCTTTGATTGGAGTTTAAAAAAATTTCTTTGGAAGCTGAAGTCCGTGTATTCGAATGATGTTGGAGTGAAGAATTTTACCAGATACTATGGCTTGGTTAAGCCATATCTTCAAGATGTATTGTGTAAAATATGTTGATTTTTTCTATGTAATGTGTTTACGTGTTTTATTATTTCCCAAAGTGTTCTATGGTGATGGGTTCGATTCCAGCTTTGGCTGATTTTTCTTTGAATATTTTGTTAGGTAAACCCAGGATATGCGTATGTGTTCAGTGTAAATATATAATTGTCATGGTCAAATGGACCACGTGTTTGATATACGGCGATGCAATCTCGTGTGTGGAGTAGATGTACTTGATTTTCATTCCAAATTATGATCATTAATAATTAATTAAGGATGTGATTAATTAATGAGGATTAATAATTAATTAATCACCAGAATGGATACCATTTGATATCCATTTTGATCATCTTATTAAAACATTAGATGCCATTTAATATTATTGTTATAAATAAATAAAATCACGTATGCCAAGGACCAACTACGATGTGAATAAACTAAAAGAACATGAAGGCATACCATGTATATATTTTTACATCAGTCTTGATTGTTTCTTTTGCTCTTATGTTGAAATATGGCATCACCTCGTGTGGTTTTCATCAGTATAATAAAATGTTTAGAAAAATATATTTGAACGAAGGTTCCTCTCATTTAATAAATTTAGTGTATTCCTCTCATGTGATAGAATCCTACTTTGGTATATTTTATATAGTGCCTATTTTTCTTTTTCGAACATTCCATTGCCCGTATGCTATGAGTTCAGCCGGTGACGAAATGAAAGTAGGGAGGACGAGACTTCAAACCTGGTAAGTGACTTCTGAAGGTTCTCATCCAACAATTCTACTTATACATATGTTTGTGAAACCAAATTATGTAATAATTGCCCTAAAATGACCCAGTAAGGGTACAATATTCTGACGTAACCTGCCTGCTGGCAGTAGTTCCGCTGTAAAAATCATTTAGTAGATATCCCATTCATCGTTTCTGCATGCGGGACATGTATAAGTAGAAAGTACGGCGCTTGGAGCCACCTGGTATATTTTACCATTTTTATATAGACACACATAGGTCTTATGGTGACGATAGGATAAAAAAGGCTAGGAGTAGGGAGGAAGTCAATGTGGTCTTAAGTAAGGTATAGCCCTTAGAATTTGCCTGGCGTGAAAATCGGAAAACACCCAAAACCATCTTCAGGGCCGCCGACAGTGGGGTTCGAAACCACGATCTCCCGAATGCAATCTGATAGCTACGTGACCCATACCGTGCAGGCACCTGCACAGTCTAAAAGTAAAAATGGCAAAAATGAAGAAAAATGACTTAATAAATATACATTTCTGTAATCATGGGACCACGATCAGGTCCTGTTCATAATCTTATGCTGTGCGATTCCGCTCAAAATTCTACATTGACCATCTTCTTTTTAACTGGGATCCTATACGTCCCATTTTTTAGAATTTTTCCCGTAGTCGCAATAAAACCTGACTGTTAAGCAGAATGCCTCGTTTATTGTTTTTACGTCCCACTAACCACTTTTACGGTTTCCGGAGACGCCGAAATGCTGGAATTTAGCTCCACAGGAGTTACTTTACGTACCAGTAAATCTACCTATACGGAGCTGACGTATTTGAGCACCTTCAAATACCACCGGACTGAGTCAGGATCGAACCTGCCAAGTTGGGGTCAGAAGGCAGCGCCTTAACCGTCTGAGACACTCAGACCGGCCGTTTTCTGTTTTTCTAAACGAAAGGAGTTTCACTTATGAAGACAAGTGTTACAAAAAGATGGTAGGAAACTTTTGTACGCTTAAGTAAAGAAACCTTGAACAATGATAAGGATATTCCGGTGCTGTTATCCTTGTTCTTCAGTCTACCTCGCTCAAGTGCTCCCACTGGAGGGGATTTTCTCACAGATAACGGTTTGTAGACCAAAGAGGAAAATAATCCTCCAGTAATGACAGTCAAGTCAATTTTATTGTTGCAAATATATTACAAGGGTATTATTATTATTATTATTATTATTATTATTATTATTATTATTATTATTATTATTATTATTATTATTATTATTATTATTATTATTATGTAATTCGTTTACCCTCCAGGGTTGGCTTTTCCCTCGGACTCAGCGAGGGATCCCACCTCTACTGCCTCAAGGACAGTGTCCCGGATCTTGAGATATTTGGTCAGGGAAAAAATTGGGCAGGAGGACCAGTACCTCACCCATGGGGGTCTCACCTTCTATTCTGAACAGGGGCCTTTTGTGGGTGGAAAGGAAGATTCGAATATGTAGCCAAGGAAGAGGGAAGGAAGCTGCCTAAGTTAGGGACTATCCGGGCATTTGCCTTGAGAAGTGGGAAACCACTTCAAGGATGGCTGAGTTAGTAATCGAACACTCCTCTACCACTTTTCAATTTTTTGGAAGGGCCGGGAAACAAAGCCGGGCCTCCGCGGTCGGCAGCTAATCACACTAACCACTATACCAACAGAAGGACTACGAGGATGTTACTTGAAATGATATCTTTAAGAAACTGGTTCCTCTTCCGAAGAATATGCCAGCCCCTCAACCTCCAAAGAATAAATTTACCTGAAGCTGATGATGTGACTGGCCATGGACATTGAGAACAGAAGTAACACCAGGTTACTTCACAAAATTTAAAAACCGCATTTTTTTTCATAAAATTAAACTAAGCAGGTTTTTTTAAATTCCAAGCCTTGTAGTCTAGTGGTAGTGTACGTGCCTCTCGCCCAAAGGCCCCAGGTTCGGTTACCGGCGAGGTCAGGAATTTTTACCGGGAACTAAGGGCTGATTGGAAGTCCACTCAGCCTTCGTTATTACAATTGAGGAGCTATTTGACGTTGAGATAGCGGTTCCGGTCTAGAAAGCCAAGAATAACGGCCGCGAGGATTCGTCAAGCTGACCATGCGTTACGTCGTAATCTGAAGGCCTTCGGGCAGAGCAGCGGTCACATGGTAGGTTAACGCCCATCACGTCTGTGGTTCCATGAGAGGAGAGCTATTGAAAATGAAGAAAAATAACTAATTACGTTAATTGAAAACATGTTCTACAGCATTCCCACGATTGTATCCAGCCTAGCCATTGCAACGTACCTCTAAACTCAAACATTTACATATATGATACTAATAATGTTAATGCATTTACGTCCCACTAACTACTTTTATGGTTTCCGGAGACGCAAAGGTACCCAAATTTAATCCCTCAGGAGTTCTTTTACGTACCAGTAAATCTACCGACATGAGGCTGACGTATTTGAGGACCTTCAAATACCACCGCACTGAGCCAGGATTGAAGCTGCCAAGTTGGGGTCAGTAGGCCAGCGCTTCAAACGTCTGAGCCACTCCGCCCTACTTATATGATACTGCTGCCTCGGTAAAACATTAAGCAGACATGCACATGAAGAATTCAAAAGTTTCTAAATCTTATTTTTGACCCTCCTACCCCTCATTTGTCATCATTATAACCGGTTCAATATTGAAATTTAATTCTTAGCTTACCATACTTGTGTGATGGCAGCGACTTGCTGTACTCAAAACAGATGTATTATCTTCCAACAGTTGTGGACTGAAACATACTGTAGCTTCTCGGGAATTAATATAATCCAAACACAATAAAATAAAATACAGTTATTTTATTTCTTATTTGTGATAGCGGTGTGTCGTACTTATATTGCTGGCATTACTGCGATAACAATCGCTTCAAGAAACACGGCTTCATAAGGACTACTAGCCATTTTAATAAATGAGCGAGAAACATGACAGTTTATGACCCTTGTTTCAAACCTTCTATTATACTACAAGTACGCCTAAGTCTTCAACCTGAAATCTGATTAATCAAATCCTACTTCGTTATCAAACAAATGTAAGAGAGACAGTTTTATAGATCTCGATATGGAATCATAAGTAGCGTATTGAAAAATGCATGTTCTTGATTATGATATCAGGTAGGCATAAAGGAATGATACACACGAAAGCAGTATTTATCTTTCTTTGTCTACAATGAAGGCAGAAAAAAAAGAAAAGAAAGTGAGCAGGGGAGTGACTCTCAACCTGAGCGTCCTGTGTTCGACACCCGGCGACAAGGTGGGATTTTCAATTGAACAGGACGTGGTGGCAGGAAGGGCATAATGGGAGGTTGGATACAAAATATGAAAGTGAGGAGCCTGGAACGAGTAAATTGAAGCAATAGCAGATTCGGCTAGGGAACCCGTGGTCACCAAAATGAGAACTCCCTGCGTGTGGGAATTGTAGTGTGAAAAATGTATATAGAAATGAAAGAGATAATGAAACATGTGAACACTTCGTCGTAACTACAAACGCACGCACGAAATGCTGCCAATTTTATACAGAGTTTGTTTTACAAATTATATACACGTTATACATACACACACTAAAGAACTGCTATCTCGAACAAAACACTGCTACGAAGAAGAAGAAGAAGAAGAAGAAGAAGAAGAACACTGCCACATTAACATGTCAACCAACTACCAACGCAGCAAAATCACAGCATGAGTTCACACACTTGACTAACGACTTTCACTAACAGTCTCTCTAACAACTCTAACGACTGTCTCTTTATATGCCTTGCCTCGCTAGGCTTCTAGAAAAGTATGACACAACATGTTTTCTCGAATTTCTTCGAGTTTCCAATAACCTTTTTACAAATGAATAGAACATTCTATACAGCCCTAGTGACAATATTATTGTCCTGTGTTGCACAACATTACATTGAATTTATACATCATATCTAAAGCTAATTATAAATTTTATTATATTAATTACATGTTCTTACATTAGTGCCCTTGCTGGCAAGATGTAGTGTTTACAGTGCACTATGTCTTCTCGTATGGGCAAGAATAAATTTGTTACTTTCATTGACCTGTCTCAGTCTTATCCTTGGCTTTGACAATATGAAAGTGGCTGAGGTATGAGTGATGCTAGTAATGCAATTCCTTATGCAGCCAGTCCCTGCTATGAAAGGTGTGAAAATGTCACTCATAGGGTCGGTTGTTGCATGCATTTCAGTGGGCTTGACAGACTGATATGCAATAGCAACTTCTGGCTCAGTGAGAAACTGGGAGTGAAATTTCTAGATCCTAATGGGCGGGTAGGAGATAGGGATCTGCGCTCAGATGGCCTTCATTTAAATCGCAGTGGTACGTATAAGTTAGGAAATTTGTTTGGAAGGGTAATAGGGAGGTACATTCAGGGAAACGGGATGGCCTAGGGAGCGGTGATAAGGGAACAGGAAACTGGAAATCAAGTAGGGATGACATAAAATTGTTAGTGTTGAACTGTAGAAGTATTGTAAGGAAAGGAATAGAATTAAGTAATTTAATAGATATATATTTACCAGATAATGTAATAGGAGTTGAATCATGGCTGAGAAATGATATAATGGATGCAGAAATTTTCTCACGGCAATGGAGTGTGTATCGTAGAGATAGGATAGGAAGGGTGGGAGGGGGAGTGTTCATTCTGGTGAAAGAAGAATTTGTAAGCTACGAAAAAGTTAAAGATGAGACACATGAAATTCTAGGTGTAAGGCTCATTTCTAAAGATAATAGGCAACTTGATATATTTGGAGTGTACAGATCGGGAAAGGGTAGCACTGAGGCGGATTCGGAATTATTTGATAGGATAGTCAGCTATGTGGGAAACAACATGGAAAGAAATGTGATTGTAGCGGGAGATCTGAATTTGCCAGATGTGAATTGGGAAGGAAATGCAAACGACAGGAAGCATGACCAACAAATGGCAAATAAGTTAATATGGTAAGGACAGCTGATTCAGAAAGTGATGGAACCAACTAGAGGGAAAAATATCCTGGATGTCGTGCTGATAAAACCAGATGAGCTCTATAGGGAAATTGAAGTAATAGATGGTATTAGTGATCATGAAAAATATCCTGGATGTCGTGCTGATAAAACCAGATGAGCTCTATAGGGAAATTGAAGTAATAGATGGTATTAGTGATCATGAAGCTGTTTTTGTCGTAGTTAAAAATAAATGTGATAGAAAGGAAGGTCTTAAAAGTAGGACTGTTAGGCAGTACCATATGGCTGATACAGCAGGCATGAGGCAGTTTCTAAAAAGTAACTATGATCGGTGGAAAACGGTAAATAAAAATGTAAACAGACTCTGGGATGGGTTTAAAGAAATTGTTGAGGAATGAGAAAACAAGTTTGTACCATTAAGGGTGGTAAGGAATGGTAAAGACCCTTATTATAATAGAGAAATAAAGAGACTAAGAAGGAGGTGCAGACTGGAAAGAAATAGAGTTAGAAATGGCTGTGGAAGTAGGGAGAAATTGAAGGAACTTACTAGAATATTGAATCTAGCAAAGAAGGCAGCTAAGGATAACATGATGGCAAGCATAACTGGCAGTCATACGAATTTTAGTGAAAAATGGAAGGGTATGTATAGGTATTTTAAGGCAGAAACAGGTTCCAAGAAGGACATTCCAGGAATAATTAATGAACAAGGGGAGTGTGTATGTGAGGATCTTCAAAAGGCAGAAGTATTCAGTCAGCAGTATGTAAAGATTGTTGGCTACAAGGATAATGTCGAGATAGAGGAGGAGACTAAGGCCAAAGAAATAATAAAATTTACGTGTGATAACAATGACATTTACAATAAGATACAAAAGTTGAAAACTAGAAAAGTGGCTGGAATTGATCAGATTTCAGAGGATATACTAAAGACAATGGGTTGGGATATAGTACCAAATCTGAAGTACTTATTTGATTATTGTTTGGTCGGAGAAGCTATACCAGATGAATGGAGAGTTGCTATAGTTGCCCCTGTGTATAAAGGAAAGGGTGATAGACATAAAGCTGAAAATTACAGTCCAGTAAGTTTGACGTGCATTGTATGTAAGCTTTGGGAAGGCATTCTTTCTAATTATATAAGGCATGTTTGTGAAATTAATAACTGGTTCGATAGAAGGCAATTCGGTTTTAAGAAAGGTTATTCCACTGAAGCTCAACTTGTAGGATTCCAGCAAGATATAGCAGATATCTTGGATTCTGGAGGTCAAATGGACTGTATCGCGATTGACCTGTCTAAAGCATTTGATAGGGTGGATCATGCGAGACTACTGGCAAAAATGGGTGAAATTGGACTAGACAAAAGAGTGACTGAATGGGTTGCTATATTTCTAGAAAATAGATCTCAGAGAATTAGAGTAGGTGAAGCTTTATCTGACCCTGAAATAATTAAGATGGGAATTCCTCAGGGCAGTATTATCAGACCTTTATGTTTTCTTATAAATATAAATGATATGAGTAAAGGAGTGGAATCGGAGGTAAGGCTTTTAGCGGATGATGTTATTCTCTATAGAGTGATAAATAAGTTACAAGATTGTGAGCAACTGCAACGACCTCGAAAATGTTGTGAGATGGACAGCAGGCAATGGTATGTTGATAAACGGGGTTAAAAGTCAGGTTGTGAGTTTCACAAATAGGAAAAGTCCTCTCAGTTTTAATTACTGCGTTGATGGGGTGAAAGTTCCTTTTGGGGATCATTGTAACTATCTAGGTGTTAATATAAGGAAAGATCTTCATTGGGTTAATCACATAAATGGGATTGTAAATAAAGGGTACAGATCGCTGCACATGGTTATGAGGGTGTTTAGGGGTTGTAGTAAGGATGTAAAGGAGAGTTCATATAAGTCTCTGGTAAGAACCCAACTAGAGTATGGTTCCAGTGTATGGGACTCTCACCAGGATTACCTGATTCAAGAACTGGAAAAAATCCAAAGAAAAGCAGCTCGATTTGTTCTGGGTGATTTCCGACAAAAGAGTAGCGTTACAAAAAGGTTGAAATGTTTGGGTTGGGAAGAATTGAGAGAAAGAAGAATAGCTGCTCGACTAAGTGGTATGTTCCGAGCTGTCAGCGGAGAGATGGCGTGGAATGACATTAGTAGACGAATAACTTTGAATGGCGTTTATAAAAGTAGGAATGATCACAATATGAAGATAAGGTTGGAATTCAAGAGGACAAACTGGGGCAAATATTCATTTATAAGAAGGGGAGTTAGGGATTGGAATAACTTACCACGGGAGATGTTCAATAAATTTCCAATTTCTTTGAAATCATTTAGGAAAAGGCTAGGAAAGCAACAGATAGGGAATCTGCCACCTGAGCGACTGCCCTAAATGCAGATCAGTATTGATTGATTGATTGAACGGGAAACTACCTCACTCCTCATTTCCCCAATACGCCTCTTCACTTACACCTAGGCCATCTATGACAGCTAATGGTGGACCTGATGAGGATCCAACCAGCCTTCGGGCTGAATACCCAACAAACAAACAAACAAACAAACAAACAAACTGTACATACTAACATCTTACATTAAATAAACACATATTAATATACATACAGCAGATGTATCGTGACGTAACCTCGCATGTTTTCTTTCACAAGACACAAATAATAAATTATATGAATACTATTTACACCAAATAAAGTGAAAGGTGAAAGAAGGTGCGGGGGTGAACAGGTCTCAAAATACGAAATTAAAGTTAAGATAAAATTTAACAAGGTTATATTTTCTTAGCAAATCAAGAAATAACAAGAATGGCAGGTACAGAGTAGCAAGGCAACAAATGTACAATTACAGTATTCACAGGATTTGGGCTTCGAGCCCCGGACTCACAATTCTTGAGCAATTAGCCCAACTTTACCCAAAAACAAGATTCGACACAGGGGCAGAAGACCCGAATCATGTTCAGGAGCACTTGCTCCCAATTACAAAATAAAGCCTCCTCGAGGCACCCAAAATCAATTTCAAAAGAGCAATCCGCTCTCAAAGTTTAAGCCTATCAAAGGCCACACCAAACTCGACTTTCAAGCTGTCCTCCAAGGTCATAGACACAGGGGTAAAAAGATACCCAACCTACTGAGGCCTATTAAGTGAAGAAACAGAAATATTACATGGCCTCGACAATACCAATTTGAGGGGAGGCGAAGCTGCACTCCTAATACATTTTGTTTAAAAACTACTTGGCACAAGGCCGTTAATGCAAGGGCTAATCCCATACTAAAGAGGTGACTTATATGAGAAGACAATTTACATTACGCTAGAAGAAACGGTTGAGAAAATAAGTTCACCTCGAAGTAATATGAGTGGGAGCTCGAGAGGGTTAAGCACTCTCTATCCCAATATGTAGTTTAAAAGATAGAATAGATACTAGGTGTCTTTACATTTTAGGGGAAACGTTACATGGTAGAAAGGCTTCGGACCTGCCCCGAGAGTTAAACTGCTGAGCTAGCAAGAAAAGAAGTTATTAAACGGCCATTACCTGGTGGCTGAACTGCTGCCCGAAGAAAGAGGCGCTTCCCGACCCCCGCTACGTACTTTACACACTGATAGATGTTACTGAAGTGGCGCGGAGACCCGAAAATCAGCAGTTTAAATACCCTCGGGGAAAGTTCGAGGCGTTTCAGGAATGAGAACACCCGCCCACAATCATTTTATTGGTTAATAAAGAAAACCCCTAAACCAGATGAAGAAGAAACACATTATTGGTGGAAAATTCATTAGAGAAATTTGG
Organism: Anabrus simplex; assembly: GCF_040414725.1. Lineage (NCBI taxonomy): Eukaryota > Metazoa > Arthropoda > Insecta > Orthoptera > Tettigoniidae > Anabrus > Anabrus simplex. The sequence continues at coordinate 1,772,618,337 of NC_090265.1, read as the reverse complement.
GATTGGTAAATTCAAAATAAGGGGAAAGAGCAGGGTTATACAGCCTACTTAAACAATAACAGATAGAAATTTAACAAGGAACAAACTTTTGAACTCAAAATTTCTCCAAAAAACAGTTCTTTCACTTCGCACTAGGGTGCACCATTGTAATTCTTCAGTAGTGTCCTCTAGAAGAGAATGTTCACACTTCTTACCACAGGCAAAACAAAAATACATCGAAAACGACACAGTACAGAAACTTCAAAATTTACAAGTAGGGACATCTTCTGAGAAACTTGAGAAATAACACAGTAGATAAAGTTCAGGTTTCCTCCAGTAGAGGAGTTTCTACTGGCGCAAAGTTTGAATTAGCGGCGTGGAGGTGTACCTTCCGGTACAATACTAATAATAATAATAATAATAATAATGATAACTACAAATCGAGTTCACTATTTTCACTGTTTACCTATGGGTTTAGATAATTGTTCCAAAGTTATACTAGTCCATTACACTTGCATCAACTTAAAGCACCGTAGGCGTAGGATGGCGCTGATGGTGATTATTGTTTTCAATCAATCACTACTGATCTGCATTTAGGGCAGTCGTCCAGGTGGCAGATTTCCTATCTGTTGTTTTCCTAGCCTTTTCTTAAATGATCGCAAAGAAATTGGAAGATTATAGAACATTTCCCTTGGTAAGTTATTCAAATCTCTAACTCCCCTTGCTATAAACGAATATTTGCCCCAATTTGTCCTCGTGAATTCCAACATTATTTTCATATTGTGATATTTCCTACTTTTAAAGACGCCACTCAAACTTAATCGTCTACTGATATCCTCCCACGCCATCTCTCCACTGACAGCTCGAAACATACCACTTAGCCGAGCAGCTCGTCTGCTTTCTCACAAGTCTTCCCAGTCCTTAGGCAGCATTTTTATAACGCTACTCTTTTGTCGGAAATCAGCCAGAACAAATCGAGCTGCTTTTCATTGGATTTTTTCCAGTTCTTGAATCAAGTAATCATGGTGAGGGTCCCATACACTGGAACCATACTCTAGTTGGGGTCTTACCAGAAATTTATATGCCCTCTCCTTTACATCCTTTAATACCTTCATAAACATGTGCAGAGATCTGTACCCTTTATCAACAATCATATTTATGTGATTACCCCAATGAAGGTCTTTTCTTATATTAACACATAGGTACTTACAATGATCCCCAAAAGGATCTTTCACCCCATCAACACAGTAATTAAAACTGAGAGACCTTTTCCTATTTGTGAAACTCACAACCTGACTTTTAACCCCGTTTATCATCATACCATTGCCCACCGTCCATCTCACAACATTACCGAAGTCACCCTGCAGCCGCCCACAATCTTTAACTTATTTATTACTCGGTACAAAATAACATAATCTGCAAACAGCCTTATCTCTGATTCCACTTCTTTACACATATCATTGATATATAACATAAAGGTCTAATAATACCGCCTTGAGGAATTCCCCTCTTAATTATTACAGGGTCAGATAAAGCTTCGCCTACTCTAATTTTCCGAGATCTATTTTCTAGAAATATAGCCACCCATTCAGTCACTCTTTTTTTCTAGTCCAATAGCACTCATTTTTGCCAGTAGTCTTCCATGATCTACCCTATCAAATGCTTTAGATAGGTCAATCGCAATACAGTCCATTTGGCCCCCTGAATCCAGGATATCTGCTATATCTTGCTGAAATCCTACAAGCTGAGCTTCAGTGGAATAACCTTTCCTAAACCTAAACTGCCTTCTGTCAAACCAGTTATTAATTTCGCAGACATGTCTAATATAATCAGAAAGAATGCTTTTCCATAGCTTACATGCAACGCATGTCAAACTGACTGGCCTATAATTTTCAGCTTTTTGTCTGTCACCCTTTCCCTTATACACAGGGGCTACTATAGCAACTCTCCATTCGTTTGGTATAGCTCCTTCAACCAAACAATAATCAAATAAGTATTTCAGATATGGTACTATATCCCCACCCATTACCTTTAGTATATCCCCAGAAATCTTATCAATTCCATCTGCTTTTCTTGTTTTCAACTTTTGTATCTTACTGTAAATATCATTGTTATCATAGGTAAATTTTAACACTTCTTTAGTATTACTTACATCCCCTATCTGGACATTATCCTTGTAACCAACAATCTTTACATAATGCTGACTGAATACTTCTGCCTTTTGAAGATCCTCGCATACACACCAATTATGCTTGCCATCATGTTATCCTTAGCTGACTTCTTTACTAGATTCAATTTCCTAGTAAGTTCCTTCAATTTCTCCTTATTTCCATAACCATTTCTATTTCGTTCCAGGCTGCACCTCCTTTTTAGTCTCTTTACTTCTCTGTTATAATATCGTTGATCTTTACCATTCCTTTACCAACCTATTTTCACATTCCTCAACAATTGCTTTAAACCCATCCCAGAGTCTGTTTACATTTTTATTTACCATTTTTCAGCGACCATAGTTACTTTTTAAAAACTCCCTCATGCCTGTTTTATCAGCCATATGACACTGCCTAATAGTCCTAATTTTAATACCTTCCTATCCTTCACATTTATTCTTAACTACGACAAAAACAGCTTCATGATCACTAATACCATCTATTACTTCGGTTTCTCTATAGAGCTCATCTGGTTTTATCAGCACCACATCCAAAATATTCTTCCCTCCAGTTGATTCCATCACTTTCTGAATCAGGTGCCCTTTCCATATTAAATTTGCCATTTGTTGTTCATGATTGATTGATTGATTGATTGATTGATTGATTGATTGATTGATTGATTGATTGATTGATTGATTGATTGATTGATTGATTGATTGATTGATTGATTGATTGATTGATTGATTGATTGATTGATTGATTGATTGATTGATTGATACTATCTAATATACCTTATCTTCACTACAATTCTCAACTGAAATGTGGTTATGTGATTATTACAGCTGGTAGATTACTATTATTTTCCCTACTCCACAGGACGGAGAATAAAAGTGTCCTTAATTAGGTCTACTGGAAAATACGAGGTTGTCTACAATAATTTTATGATGAGGTACAACCCCTCATCTTCTCGCTCTTAATTCTATTCAAAAGGGGAACAGAGTAATGATCTTAGAGTTCAAAAAAGGAAGGTAATAATAATAATAATCGTATGGCCTCAGCTACCGTGTGCAGACATTTCAATTTGACGCCATCTGGCTGTCTGCTCGTCAATTTCGACGTTCCGTTTTACTCTAGGCCCCCACTAGATGGCAGACCGAGTAAACCGAAACTCTCTTGGGCGTCTATGGCTGAGATTTAATGAATTTTGTCGCGTAAACACCAAATGTGTCACCAGAGATCTTTTACATGCCGACATCGTACGACATGGAGTGTCGAATGGACTTTTTTCCGCCCTTCAAAAATCCGACTACCTCTGCCGGGTTTGAACCCGCTATCTTGGGATCCGGAGGCCGACACTCTACCGCTGATCCACAGAGGCAGCTAAAAGGAAGGTATCAGCAGCAGAATGGATATAAAGGACTCCCCAGGCTTCATAGACCTAATATTGTAGAGTCAGAAGCGAACAAATGTTGGCTAAGTTGTTCTTCTCGGGGTCGGTGTTGATGTATTCTACGTCCCCCGGTCAGTGGGCTGAGTACTCGGATGTCTTAATACGTTGGGATCGGATATGAACAAATAACGTTGGTAAATAAATTCGTTCCCATCTTTACTCCGAAATGTTTCATTCCTATACAGATAATAAGGTGGGCTTTGTGTACGTTTTCAATCACATATTGGACTTCCTGTCTATCGCAAATCCCTCCTAGGGCTGGAAATTGCACCCGGGCTTCCGAGGACGGCAGCTAGTAACACTAACCGTTTCGTGACGGAAGTAGTATAATAGGACAGTTCGGCGGCCTCCTCCTCCCAGAGGCCTCCTCCTCCCTCCTCCTCCTCCCGCAGGAAATTTGAATTTTGGCGGGAAATTTGAATTTTGGCGCGAGATTTGAATTTGAAACAAAGTCATGTGCTTTTTGACAGCTTTCATCGACAACAACGCATCGCTAACCTCACTGCTGTCATCGTGACGGGCCTAAACCTCAGTAGCACCAACTTAACCTCACAAGCGCGAGATAAACAAATCCACGTGCTTTTTGACAGCTGTCATCCGCCATCTTTAAAGTACAGAGCACCGTGCTGCCCTCTTTATCGCAGTAGCTGCAAATTCGTCACCTGTCATCCGCAGTGCTGCCATCTTAACGGGCCTAAACCTTAGTGCTACCAACTTTACTTCACTAGCGTGAGATAAACAAAGCCACGTGAAATTTTTACAGCTGTCATCCGCCATCTTTAATCAAAAGAGCGCCGTGCTGCATTCTATGTGGTGACGGCAAAGTCGAAGTGCTTTACAAACTCACGTGTTGAACGGCTTGCCTAAGATAGTGATTGTGTTAACCTCCTTTTCCCTGCTCTGTTAAGGCATAGCTTTATCGAATACTTGAAGATTATATTACAAAAGAAGTGATTAAGAATATAATCGAACACTGTACTCGATACAACATATGATCAGAACATTGAATGATGTGTTTGGGGTGCACCCTCGTTCTAAGAGAATCGAACCCGTGACTGCCGGGTGAGAGGCAAGCACACTAAACCAAACCGTAGGAGCCGGCTATTCTCTTTCTATATAATAATTTCGTGTGGCTATTTCTAGCCAAGTGCAGTCTAAAAATAAATCCTAGTATTGTTACATCAGGAAGGGTAACTGGCTAAATCCTGGTCTTTCAGCGTCAGGAACGGCAATCGGCTGTAAAACAGATTCTTGCGATTTAAACTCTTGCGTCAGGAGGGGGCACTCGGCTGTAAAACATATTTTAATCCCAAGAGAATCGAACCCGAGACTGCCGGGTGGGAGGAAAGCACACTAAACCAAACTGTAGGAACCGGCAATTCTCTTTCTATATAATAATTTCGTGTAGCTATTTCTAGCTAAGTGCAGTCTAAAAATAAATCCTAGTCTTGTTACATCAGGAAGGGTAACTAGCTAAATCCTAGTCTTTCAGCGTCAGGAAGGGCAACCGGCCGTAAAACAGATTCTTGCGATTTAAAATCTCATGTTAGGAAGGTGCACTCGGCTGTAAAATATATTTTTAATCCCGGCCCTGTTACGTTAGGAACCACATCTAGCTGTAAAAAAGTGTTAAGCTTTAGGAACAGGCTATGGGTTACATTTTTGTTCCACCGCTTAGAACAATATCTTTGAAGTTGCACCTGTGTAGTGAGAGCGAAGTAAGGAATGCATGCGTTGACTGAAATTGTACACTCGTCTTCCGGCTGTACTAACCTTGAACGAGGACACCGCGTGTTGATAAGCTACTTGTAACTCAAAGAGCGTTTTCTTAGCCGTGTAGGTAATTCCTTCTAGTATAAGTTCCTAACATAAAATATTATGATTGTGCGGAGAGGTTAAAACACAGTACCAGCACATAGCCTACTCCTATCGAAAGAGCTTACACGGCGCCGGCACATAGGCTACTCCTGTTGAAGGAGCCTGTACAAGTTTTAACCGCCTCATCAACAGCGTTATATACCGTTACTTAATGCTGGCTTTTTGCACACCCTCTGGTTATTCGAAACTGCCTAACTACCGATGAAGCCTGCACACAGCTTATCGCCTACATCCGACAGATGAATCACCATCAACATCTTGTACTCACAATCATTTTCGAAGGAGTCTGCACAAGGTTTAACGTCCCCATCAACAGCCCATACTTAATGCTGGCTTTTTGCACACCCTCTGGTTATTCGAAACTACCTAACAATGTAATATACAATAGTAGGGAGAGGTGCCGGTGCCGGTACATAGCCTACTCCTACCGAAGAAGCCTGCACATAGCTTATCGCCCCATCCGACAGATGAATCGCCATCAACATCTTGTACTCACAATCATTTTCGAAGGAGTCTGCACAAGGTTTAACGTCCCCATCAACAGCGTCATATGCCCTTACTTAATGCTGGCTTTTCGCACGCCCTCTGGTTATTCGAAACTACCTGAGAATGCAATATGCAACAGTAGGATCGCCTCCATCCGACATATGAATCACCCTCAACACTCTTGTACCCGCAATCATTCTCGCTACCTCGGGAGATAGCGGGTTCGAACCCTTACTGTCGGAAGCCGTAAAAATAGCAAATGCTAGGCGAGGGACCTGCGCGATCGTCATAACGTGTAATTACATGATCTAGCCGGATGTGGTCTTAGCTCAATACATTTAAGTGCCTACAGGTAAGGAATACCGCAGATGTCGGCTTCTTGCTTAGCTTAGTACCCTCCCGTTAAAGTCTAGATGTCGAGGATCGCGCGCTAACTTTCTAAAGCTCGATCCGCTGCAGAACTCTTAAATTCTGACACCTCGGCATCAACAGCAGGTTCGATCCCGGCTTAAATACGTCAGCCTGCAGAACTCAGTGTAAGGCACTCAGGAGAGCTCTTGTTGCATAAACATTTCGTTCTAACTGTACTGCAAACGTCTGCAATTCTTGATATCCGCTTGGTAACAAGCAGCATATTTACTCGCTGCAGTCTGCGTGAAGCGCTCACAGTACTTTGTGTGTGTTAATTACGTGCACATCCCCCGTCTAAGTACTGTCTGCTGTGAATATTATTCTTCAGCCTTCAACTTAAGGTAAGCCTCAACTGCTAGTTACTGTTTGCAAAGCAACTTCTACGCTAGGTAATAAACATCTATATACATATATTTTCTTTTCTTTTTTACGTACAACTAGAATATTATCATTCGAGTTACAGGCTTGAAAGTACGCATTTTATTCATCCGAGTAACAGTCTGCAGCGCGAACATTTTAAGGTATGTTTCGAACTTTGAGTTGTAAAGGTAGCTAGGCTAGCTGACGTACCCTACACTACATTCAGATGTTTCTACTTTTTAGGTACAACTAGAACATTATCATTCGAGGTTCAGGCTTGAACGCACGCATTTTATTCATCCGAGTAACAGTTTGCAGCGCGAAGATTTTAAGATATGTCTGACCTCTATAGGTTGAAACTTGGTTTCTTCCGAACATTGTAACTTTAAGCTAATCTCTATTGATAAATAGTTGTTCTCTTCAATCCTCATGCTATAGAAGAGGTTAATCTTATAATTTCAAACTCACAGCCATGTCTGACCTCTATAGGTTGAAACTTGGTTTCTTCCGAACATCGCAACTTTAGTCTATTGATAAATAGTTGTTCTCTTTAATCCTCATGCTATAGAAGAGGTTAATCTTATAATTTCAAACTCACAGCTATGTCCGACCTCTATACGTTGAAACTTGGTTTCTTCCGAACATCGTAACTTTAGTCTATTGATAAATAGTTGTTCTCTTTAATCCTCATGCTATAATCTTATAATTTCAAACTCACAGCCATGTCCAACCTCTATACGTTGAAACTTGGTTTCTTCCGAACATCGCAACTTTAGTCTATTGATAAATAGTTGTTCTCTTTAATCCTCATGCTATAGAAGAAGTTAATCTTATAATTTTAAAAACTCACAGCTATGTCCGACCTCTATACGTTGAAAATTGGTTTCTTCCGAACATCGTAACTTTAGTCTATTGATAAATAGTTGTTCTCTTTAATCCTCATGCTATAGAAGAGGTTAATCTTATAATTTCAAACTCACAGCCATGTCCAAACTCTATACGTTGAAACTTGGTTTCTTCCGAACATCGCAACTTTAGTCTATTGATAAATAACTGTTCTCTTTAATCCTCATGCTATAGAAGAGGTTAATCTTATAATTTCAAACTCACAGCTATGTCCGACCTCTATACGTTGAAACTTGGTTTCTTCCGAACATCGTATCTTTAGTCTAATCATAAATAGTTGTTCTCTTTAATCGACATGCTGTAGAAGAGGTTAATCTTATAATTTCGAACTTTCAGCCATGTCTGACTTCTATAGGTTGAAACTTGGTTTCTTTCGAACATCGTAACTTTCACCTAATCTCTATTGGTTGTTCTCTTTTCAGATGTTCCCCTGCTGTGAGGAATGCGATGTAACGTTTACAAGGCGAGATAACTTCATGCGCCATATGAAATCAAAAACCCTAGCATAACATCTGCTTTATGTAAAGTTTGTGGTGTGTATTTCGCTAACGTAGAGCGATACGAAGCTCACTTAGTAGAAGCGCATCAGGTATCTACTTGCAACTATAACCCTCAGGTAATAGGAGAAAAGCGTAAAAAAACGAATGTAGCTGTAGAAAGTACTAGTTGTAAAAAACCTAGAAAAAATCATGAACTTCAAACTATTCACTGCGAGCACTGTAACACTTATGTACCATCTTCACATTTTCAGGGACACTTACGGAGTAATGCGCTTGAAATAATGCGTGTAGAAGTGGTAGTAACACAAACATCGAGGAAATTAATACAGCATTTAAAAATAGGATTTCTAGTTACAGAATTCGTGTTAATCAAAAGTTTCAGAGTACTGAACACTTTTTAAATTGCATTCAACCGGATGTACAACAGCTTCTTGCTAAAACTTTGTCCAATCAAAATTTATTTAAAGTTAATTTTGAACTTTTCGCCTTGTACATTAAAAGCACTGATGAATCGGAAATAACAGACATTAAATCATTTAATACGAAAAATTTCGTCATAAGTCAGTCAACTAATTTTGGTGATGTACTTAGGGATGTCTCGAAAATTATTTCAACTAAGAGCGAGGAATTTCAGGAAAAGGAATCAGGGTGGGCTTTAGTTGAAATAATGTATCTAGAAGTTAACATCAATAAGTACAATCCCATGCGAGGTTCATCGTACATCGAGCTGCCGACATGGATTCAGCGAAAAGAAGCTGTTTTAAACATCCAAAACAATGACGAGGCATGTTTTGCACGGGCGGTGATGTCGGCTTTAAATCCTGCGAAATCAGACGTAGCTAAGAGAATATCATCATATCCACACTATTCAACGCAGCTAAATTTCGATACTATAGAATTTCCTGTGCAGTTAAAAGATATTAAGCGCTTTGAAGAACTAAATAACATTAGCATTAATGTGTATGGTGTAGAGAAAAAGTCTGTAGTAGGCCCTCTGTATTATACATGTCATAAGAAGAGTACTCATGTTAACTTACTCTATATCGAAAACAGTAAGAATAGCCACTTTTGCTGGATTAAAAATCTGAGTAGACTTGTTGGTAGTCAGTTGTCAAACCATGATGGTAAAAACTGGCTATGTGATGGATGCTTGCAGTATTTTTAGAACTGAAGATCAGTTAACGAAGCATTCCAATAATGACTGCAATCATGTATATACAGAGATACCTACTACGGGCAATAATATTTTAAAATTTACAAATTATGACAAGCAGATGTGGGTACCTTTCGTGATTTATGCAGACATTGAAGCCATCCTCAAGCCATGCAGCACATGCTCACCTAATCCTGACAACTCTTTCACTAATACTACGCACATGCATGTCCCATATAGATTCGCGTATTACATCAAGTGTAGTTATGATAGTACGCTTAACAAGTTAGAGCTGTATCGAGGACCTGATGCTGCTAAAGTATTTTTAGAAAGACTTGAAAGTGATACAGTTCGTCTTTGTCGTATTCTAAATAGTAATATTCCTATGACGCCACTCACCGAAATTCAGTTAAATGATCATGAACGTGCTACAAAGTGTAGCATTTGTGATGGGGAATTTTCCGATAATGACCATAAAGTTTTTGATCATGATCATTTAACTGGTTTCTATAGATGTACCGCTTTATTATAGCTGTAATCTTAAGTACAGATTTCCTAAATTTATCCCTGTAATTTTTCATAACTTATCTGGTTACGACTCACATTTCATCACTTCACAATTTGGAGCTTCAGATGAAAAAGTAGATATAATCCCTCAGAACAAAGAGCGGTACATTGCGTTTGCGAAGTCTGTAAAAGTAGATGCGGAGCATTCTATAAAACTGAGATTCCTTGACTCGTTTCGCTTTATGGCGAGTAGCCTCGATAAACTTTCTAGTCATTTACAGCCTGAACAATTTACGGAAATTCGACGCGTTTTTCCCGAAGAAGCGCAGTTTAATTTACTTCGGCGTAAGGGTGTTTTTTGTTATGAATATCTCGACTGCTTAGACCGCCTCGAAGAACGTGCCTTACCATCGAAACAATCCTTTTACAGCTCGCTGAATTCAGCGGATGTTAGTGATGATGACTATTTACATGCACAACATATCTGGGAGCAGTTCCACATTCAAACGCTAGGGGATACTCCGACTTATATTTAAAGACGGATGTACTTTTGTTAGCTGATGTTTTCGAAAATTTTCGCTATGTTTGCAAGAAAACCTACAGCCTTGACCCATGTCAGTATTTTACTGCGCCTGGGTTAAATTGGGATGCCATGTTAAAATACACGCAGGTGAATTTGGAACTGCTAACTGATATTGATATGGTGCACTTTATAAAATCGTCTATTCGAGGCGGTCTAAATCAGTGCAGTGGGCGGTATTCGAAGGCAAATAATAAGTACATGCCGAGTTTCGATTCCAGTCAGGAATCTCAGTATATTGTTTATCTCGATGCTAATAATCAGTATGGGTGGGCGATGAGTCAGCATCTACCGGTGAGTGGTTTCCGCTGGCTAACGCAGTGCGATACTGATGCTTTACAGCTGCACGCCCTAAGCAATGAAGCTGATAAAGGCTATGTCCTCGAAGTTTACTTACGGTATCCTAAGGAGTTACACACTTCTCATAATGACCGTTCTGCCCTGAAAATATGAAGCCTCCTTACATCGCATCAACGACGAAAATGCTCATTGCTAATTTGTGTGATAAATCTAAGTATATCAATCATTACCGAAATTTAAAACAGTGTTTGCAGCATGGTTTGAAGTTATCCAAAATTCATCGCGTACTAGAATTTAATCAGTCACCGTGGCTAAAGCCATATATCGATCTGAACAATAATTTAAGAACGAATGCGGTTAACGAGTTTGAAAAAGATTTCTACAAGCTCATGAATAACAGTGTGTTTGGTAAGACTATGGAAATTGTTGACAAACGCGTTGATGTAAAATTGATTACAAACTGGGAAAATATTAAGAAAAGGTATGGTGCTAACTATTTAATAAGTAAACCAAATTTCCACAGCACCACTATCATACATGAGAATGTAGTTATTATACAGATGAATCGTGTTAAGGTTAAGTATGACAGACCTACCTACGTCGGCTTTGCAGTACTTGAATTGGCTAAAACACTCATGTATGAATTCCATTACGATTATATGATGAAGTACGTGCGTAATGCGCATTTGCTCTACACAGATACCGATTCGTTTATTTATCAAATCAAAACTGATGACTATTACAATGATATAAAGCCAGACTTGGGTAGGTTTGATACAAGTAACTATCCTGCAAATAATCAATATCATCTACCGCTAGTGAACAAAAAGGTTCTAGGTAAAATGAAAGATGAATGTGCTGGGAATATTATCGATTCATTTGTAGGTACTAAATCCAAGTCATATTGCATAAAACTCTTAAATGAACTACAAATAAAGAGATTGAAGGGGGTTAAAAAGAATGTCGTTCAGAATCAGCTAAGTTTTGAAAACTATAACAATTGCATTAAAAGTAATCCGCCTGTTTTGCATAAGCAAATGTCTGTCATTAGAAGCAAGAAGCACCAGTTGTACACTCATTTAATTAGTAAGGTAGCCCTTAATAATGATGATTGCAAACGGTTTGTCATTCCAAATTCTACCAACACTCTAGCCTGGGGGCATAGTAGTATTGATAGGTACTACTTTACATAAAGCAGATGTGTGTAAACATTATGCTAGAGGTGTGTACTTTGTAATATATACGTTGTCTTACATCACAATTCACTGTACATATTGTATAAAGATAGGGAGAGGTACGCTGAGAGCGTAGTACGGCAAGTTTAAACTTGTACATACAAGAATTGCGTCGAGAATGGGAGAAGTAGGCAAACATCACTAGGGTAAAATGATTCGAGTTAAAACTTGTACATACAAGATGTAAATAAATAATGTAGAATTGGCATATTCTTTTATTTTAGGTTAGGTATTACCTTCCTCCCGCTTCTTATTTGCAAGATACAGTTTCGTTTATTACTCAATGAAGAAAAGCAAGAAAGAAGGTGATGAGCAGATTCGTAAGTATGTTATTGTCTAGCTCATGTTGAGAAGAGATTGTTTTCTTTTTCTAAACAGTGTTTGATTCTAGGCTTGCAATGCAGTGTTCAACAACATCGAACTATAAACAGTAGTATGTGTTCAAGTCTAAACTTGCACACTCTTGCTTTTGCAATGCATGTTCGATAGAGATGTACCTTGATAGAGGAGGAAGTAAGTATGTTGAGAAGATATTTTTTTCTTTCTAAACAGTGCTCGATTCTAGTCATACAATGCAGTGTTCAGCACGGTGCTCTCATGACAGATGACAGCTGCACGTGGCTTTGTAAAGCATGTAGAATTTACCGCCACCACATTTCAGCTAAAGATTGCAGCACTGTGCTCTGTAGATTAAAGATGGCGGATGACAGCTGACGAAATTGCCCGCATGATAGCAGCACGGTGCTCTCTTGATTAAAGATGGCGGATGACAGCTGTCAGAAAAAAGCACCTGAGTTTGTTTCCAAACAAGAGCACGTGGAATTTGCTACCGCCGCAAAGAGGGCAGCACGGTCCTCTCTAGATTAAAGGTGCAGCACGGTGCTCAAAGATGGCTGCTGGATACAATTTTAAATTGCCGCCACCACATTTCAAAGGTAAGTAGCTAAAGAGGGCAGCACGGTGCTCTGTAGTTTAAAGATGGCGGATGACAGCTGTCAAAAAGCACGTGAATTTGTTTATCTCGCACTTGTGAGGTTAAGTTGGTACTACTGAGGTTTAGGCCCGTCAAGATGGCAGCAGTGAGGTTAGCGATGCGTTGTTGTCTGTCAAAATCACGTGGTTGTCAAAATACACGTGGATTTGTTTACCTATTCAAATCTCGCGCTAGTTAGGTTAAGTTGGTACTACTGAGGTTTAGGCCCGTCAAGATGGCAGCAGTGAGGTTAGCGACGCGTTGTTGTCGATGACACCTGTCAAAAAGCACGTGGCTTTGTTTACAAATTCAAATCTCGCGCCAAAATTCAAATTTCCCGCCAAAATTCAAATTTCCCGTGGGAGGAGGAGGAGGCCTCTGTTAGGAGGAGGCCGCCGAACTGTCCTATTATACTACTGACGGAGATGAGTACTAAGTTTGGTAATAATAATAAGAAGAAGAATAGGAAGAATGATCTACCCCCTCAGTCCGGTTCCAGTTTCTTGACCGGCGATGAGGTTAGATGGTATTTTATGGCATATTTTATGATCGGATACCCTTCCTGACGCCAGCGTCAGTTGAGGAGCTCATGAACATGAAATGACTGGTGGTGAATGAAACTCGGTAAGGAGGTGGAAGGAATCAGCTGTGGCCTATGAATAGGAACTGTTTGCCTGGAAGTGAAAATGGTAAACCACAGAAAACCATTCTCAGGAGAACCGACGATGGGGTTCGAAACCACTCTCCTCCCGAATCCAGAGCCTGGCTACAAAGCCGCCGAGCCGCAACACGCGCGACCACTCCGCTCGCTTCAGAAAGAAATATATATGAGATTGTAGTATTTTTAAAATAAGCAGTAATAAGATAAATGAAATACATTCTTTTGCTTTACGTCACACCGACACAGATAGGTCTACGGCGACCATGGGATAGGAAAGGGCTAGGAGTGGGAAGGAAGCGGTCGTGGCCTTAATTAGGGAACAGACCTTGGTGTGAAAATGGGAAGAAATACGATAGTAGCACCAGCACCTCTCGAGGGCATTAACATTGTGAGTTATTGGACTGACAACAGAGTGTGTTGGAGCAGCCAGTGGGTGGCCAGTATTGCGATCACAACAGTTTGTGATGATGATGATGATGATGATGATGATGATGATGATGATGATGATGATGATGATGATGATGATGATGATGACGATTGTGGTGGTGGTGGTGGTGGTGGTGGTGGTGGTGATTCTTTAAAAACAAGGATACAGAAAATGTGAACAGGATGTAATCATGGCAGAAACATTTTCAGCATAGTGACGGAACGTGAAAACAAGGGAATAAATGAAGATGAGTGTGAAAAATATATCGACGACAGTGATGAATATTTCGAAACCGTAGCAAAAAATTAATTTGATTTCGAATAAGTTATTGAAAGAAGCACTGAATAGAATACAAAAGGATCAGAAGTAACCTTGTCAAGTTCGTGTTATCCCAATCTAAAGCGTAAGCAGAAACTGATATAATTAGCTGAAATAGAAAAATTATTGGCTACTGGCTTGTACGTGGAAGACGCAGACATAACAATAATCTGGTCTTCCATGAAACTAATTTCACCTGATCGACAGAAGATGACAGGGACAAAATAAACAGGAGAAATACAAAAGTTAGGTGAAAACCTTAAGAAAATCAGTAAGGGGACGTACGAATGGTTTCAAGAATTACGATCAGAAATCCGAGTTGTTCTACATCGCGACATTCAACGCATTTCCCTAGAGATTGCTACACAGGTGGGTGAACAAATCTTTAAAGCAAGTTCCCATTAGCTAGATAATTTTTAAAGAAGTACATGTTATCCGATGAAGAAAAAATGTTCTGTTTGTAACACATCGCGACGTTGTTACAAAATGAGACATTCAGAGAATAATTGAACAATTTCGTAAGCAAGCAGAGCCAATTACGAATAGTTACCCTGATGATGCTACTGTATGTTACCCTCAGATCAAACAGAATTTCACAAAGTGGTAACTATGCGACATCGGTCCATCAAGAAAGCTGTTGTTGCAAGTTGCTTTACGTCGCACCGACACAGACAGGTCTTATGGCGACGATGGGACAGGAAAGGCCTAGGAATGGGAAGGAAGCGGCCGTGGCCTTAATTAAGGTACAGCCCCAGCATTTTCCTGGTGTGAAAATGGGAAAACAAGGAAAACCATCTTCAGGGCTGCCGACAGTGGGGTTCGAAACCACTATCTCCCGAATACTGGATACTGGCAGCGGTTAAGCGACTGCACTATCCAGCTCGGTCATCAAGAAAGCAGTCCAGTCAAAAGTTACTTCCTAGTCACATTCGTTCATGCCTGTTATTTCGTGCAGGCCAATGGAGTGTGTCGTGCAATGGAAAATGGTAAATAAAAGTGTAAACAGCCTATGGGATGGGTTAAAAGCAATTGCTGAGAAGTGCAAAAACAGGTATGTACCTTTAAAAGTGGTAAGGGATAGTAAGGAGCCATTATATTATAACAGGTAAGTAAAGAGATTAAGAGGAAATCGCAGATTAGAAACAAGCAGAGTAGGGCCCCTCAAACGCCCAAACTCTCACGCGTGCAAACCGAGGCGCAGAGGTTCTGTGTGCAGTACATCGATCCGACTCGGCTCTGTTCGGACCAGCGTTTTATATCGGGGCGACTCGACTAATCTCGGGTATATTCGGTTCAGCTTAGCGCGGATGATGGAACACTGTAGAGCGAGTGAGGAAGGGGGAGACAGGCGTAGGGAAAGAGAGAGAAAGCGCTACGGCTCAAAATCCAGGAGTGGGGGACTGCACTCTCGTCAACCAAGCGAAGTTGTCTTATGCACCTTGCGCCGTGCAATGCACCGGTGCATGCACTCTGAGAGGTCCTGATGTAGATTTAGGAATGGTTGAGGGAGAAAGTAGAGTTTGAAGAAGCTCACTAGGAAGGCATTTAGGGTTTGTAGTAAATATGTAAAGGAGCGGGTGAATAAGCTACTGGCTTGTGTCTGTGACCGTCACGAGGAACACTTGATTCGAGAAATCGAAAAGATCCGAAGAAAAGCAGCACGATTTGTTCTGGGTGATTTCTAACAAAAGAGTAGCGTTATAAAAATGTAAACTTGAGACTACGAAGACTTGGGAGCAAGGAGGCGAGCTTTTCGACAAAGTGGAATATTCTGAGCTGTCAATGCAGAGATGGCGTGGAATGACATCAGCAGACTAATGGGTGGGCTGAGTAGCTCAAGCGGTAGAGCGCCGGCCTTCTGAGCTGAAGATTGCGGGTTCGATCAAGGCTCAGTCCGGTGGTATTTCTTATTCTTCTTCAAGTGCCATATCCGGTCCCCCAGACATTGGTGATCACCCTGCAGATATCACCTCTTTCTTTAGAGAACTTGAAGAGTTGGTCGATGTTGTTGAGAAAAGTTCAGTCTTTGATGTTTTGGAGCCATGACATCGGTACTCTACCAGCTCCTCTTTCCTTGTAGATGTACCTCGTAGAACATGGTCTAAATAAACTGTTTTCCTGGCTTTGATGTTGCCAGCTCACGTATGAAATGAAAATCCACAGCTTGTTTCCAGTCATTCTACGAGGATAGGAGGATAGGAACTGTGCCCGCTGGCGAAGCCTGTCACACTCCTCTGGGACAATGATTAATGACTGACAGATGAAATGAAATGATAATGGAGAGTGTTGCTGGAATGAAAGATAGCAGGGAAAACCGTAGTACCCGGAGAAAGACCTGTACCAACTCCGCTTTGTCCAGCACAAACTCACATGGAGTGACCGGGATTTGAACCACGGAACCCACAGGTGAGAGGCCGGCGCGCTGCCGCCTGAGCCACGGAGGCTCACTGCCAGCTGACGTATAGGCCTCGGTATTATTGGTTACAAAATCTGCCCAGGCTGTTCTGAACATTCTGGTATTTCGTATTTGAAGGTGTATAAATACGAAGGCCTCTATTCATAGATTTATCAGCACATTAATGAACTCCTGCGGGACAAAATTTCGACGACACCTCGATGTATCCGAAAACAATCAAAGTAGGGCGTAAAACATTATCATTACTAGACGAATAAGATTGAGTGGAATATTTAAAAGTAGGAAAAAATCATATTGTGAAGATAAAGATGGTATTTAAGGGGACGAATTAGAGCAATACTCGTTTCTAGGAAGAGGAATTGTGGACTGGAATAAATTATCAAGGGAAATGTTTGATAAATTTCCAATTTCATTGAAATCATTGAAGAAAATATTGGGTAAACAACAGACTGGGAATCAGCCACATGGGCGACTACTCTAAATGTCCATCAGTGCTGATTCATTCATTCAGTCATTGTTAAGTCATTTCAGCATTCAATAAGAGCAAATGGCTCTGTGGCTTGGGTCACGTAGCTGCGAGCTTTCTTTCGGAAGATAATGGGTTAGAACCCCACTGTCGACAGCCCTGAATACGGTTTTCCGTGGTTTCCCATTTTCACATCAGGCAAATGAAGATCAAGACCACGGTCGATTCCTCCCCACTCCTTGCCCTTTTCTGTCCCAACGTTGCAAAAAGACATATCTGTGTCGGTGCGACGTAAAGCAAACTGTGAAAACAAGCAGAGTGCTTGTTGAGTTCGAAGAGGTTTGTAGAGAACTTGTCATATTGGAACAAATGCTTAAGTTTCGTAAACATCAGTTCTTGTAGCAGAAGTTTACTCATAATTAATTCGTCTTGATCTGCAAGTATTTGTTATGACTTAAATACTGGGTGAGCTGGCCGGGAGATAGTGCGTTCGAACCCCACTGTCGGCAGCCCAGAAGATGGTTTTCGGTGGTTTCCCATTTTCACACCAGGAAAATGCTGTAGCTGTGCCTTAATTAAGGCCACGGCCACTTCCTTCCTATTCCTAGACATTTCCTGTCCCATCGTCGCCATAAGATCTATCTGTGTCGATGCGACGTAAAGTCAACACAAACGTATAACTACACTAGCTATACTGCACTGGGAATGGAACCCCTGCCTCAAAGACATAGCAACCAAATGGAATTAAGTCCACAATCAACTAATTACAACCACAAAACAGAATTTGTGTTGTCAAATACACGTAAAAGAAATATAAATCATACATTTAAACGAAAAAATCATGATCACAACCATCAGCGAAAAACCCAAGTCCAATGATCCGGTCGAGAATCGAAGCGATGTCCCTCAAGACATCGAATTACAGCATACCTGAAATGCCCTGACGTCTAACTAAAATTATGTTCAGATGACGTTAAATATTCAAATAAACTTGTGCGGTGGTTCTACTTAATAAAATCCAACTGTATAAAATAACATCTTAATTACCCTATCTCAACACTATATAGTCTGTCATATTCAGACGCAGTCACTAGGACGCTCGTAACTTGAGAGTAAACATACAACTTTCAATGCTTTCTCTGGCGTAAATAACATGTCAACATCCCTCTAGCTATCTCCATGACAAGGCAAGTACATATTCAGTCTTCCTCAAAATGCCTTCTAATCTGGCCTCTCTCGTGCTCTCTAACAACATCGACTGATTCAAATGTCACCCGGATTTACGAGTACATAATATTCCTCAACCCCATGATCCGGAATACACAATTTCATTCCTTCTATTATAAGTTTCATAATATCTCATCTCATATCTCTCACTTATTTTCTTCCCCTCACTGCCCTTCTGATGTTTAAAATAAACAGTTCAAAAAATATGGGAACATGTTTTGGAACGTATGCCAAGCTCCACAAAACAATATCCCACACCCAGGTATATTACCAACTAAAATTGTACTATTTACCGTTGAAGTATACAAAAGAACATTGATGGATTCAGTTCATTTTCAGAACACAAACGGAAACGTCCAAATAGGGGCGAAAACAAAGTGATAACAGTCCTCCAGGGTGGATTTTTATCACCGTTGGGAAGCTTCAGTATGGTGTATGTCCTCCACGAACATTTATCACAGCTTGGCACCTACGTGGCATGTTCCGTATAAGTCGACCGAGGTCACGTTGCGGCATCAGATCCCATTCTTCAATGAGAGACTGTTCGAGGTCTTGGAGAGTCTGTGGTGGAACGGGACGCCCACGAACACTTCCGTCAAGCCTATCCCAGACATGCGCTCGATAGGATTAAGGTCGAGACTCTGCTGGCCATTCCATGTCTTGAATGTTCAGTTCTCGCAAGACAGCTCTGGTGATACGCGCTATATGAGCCCTGGCATTGTCGTGCATGAGTGACACGGTATGCAACAACCAACACATGCTGTAGCAGTATCTGCACGATTTATCTCGCAGCGGTAAGATTAAAACGGACGACGACAAGATGCGCACGGCTATGAATACGGATGCCACTCCACACCATCACAGAACTTGGTCCGAATCGGTCGCCTTCCTGAACAACATCTGGCATGTACTGTTCACCACGGCGTTTCATACACGTTGACGTCCATCACGCTGTGTCGGGGGAAAATCTGGACTCGTCTGTGAACAACACAGGTCTCCATTGGCGAAGTTGCCAGTTGACGTGGGTACGGGCAAACAGAAGGCGAGCTGCGCGATGTTGCTGCGTTAAACGGGGCACCCAAACAGGACGTCTGGTTCGTAAGGACACTTCTCTTAACCTGTTCCTTACTGTATGGTCAGGTACTGTGACTCCAGCGACCCTCCTGAGGTCTTATTGCAGTTCTCTGGCAGTTGCTGATCGACGCCGCAACGCACAGATGGTCAGATATCGGTCATCTTATGGGGTTGTCTATCCTTCCTGGATCAAAGTGACTGCCCTTGTGACTTGAACCTCGTTAAGATGTCTAATGGGATGTGCTGGATTACGTACAACGTGCTCAAATGACCGCAGTAGTCCGTGTACCTCAGAACGACACACACGCATCGTTATTTGCTGTGTTTTGAGGGGTCACCTGACAATTTAATGTATAGCTACGCCTACAAGTGGAGTATAACTTCGATTTGACGTACCCTGACTAGCTAAGTTCTCAAGGTATACTGTACGACCATTGGAACCCCATTTACCAAATCAACGTTCACATACCAGACTTTATAAAACATGTTCCCCTAATTATTTTGCACTGTGTATATCATACCTGAACAATTCTAAAATCAGCACAATAAAGAAACGTCGAAAAACATGAACTATCTCACAGCACAGATCGTTATCTCAACCGAAATGAAATAATTTAACCTCGTATGATGACTCTAAATATAAACTGTAATATTCACTTTTGGGCACTGGTTCGAGTCTGTAGCACAACACTGATGGGTCTTTCTCGAAGAACAAAAATACTCATGCAACATGTCATACAATTAACGTGCTCCCCTAAACTACTTTAAATGTACATTACATTAACGCACGCTGATATATTATTGGAAGAAGATTGTTACAACACACGCTCAAGAATATATCTCGAAGATAAAATTAACACGATCACTCAAAAATTATATACACAAAAGTAAGCACCCCCAAAGCATTAGTATCACAAAATAACTTATTCTAATCTTGCTATATCCTTGCTACATAATCTATATATATAAAATAAGAGTTTTGTCTGTATATTGCTCAGAATTTGAAAATAATAGTATTTCTGTATCGATCATGTCCACAGTAACAAGGAAATGCACTTTTTTCCTTAATGTCTGTCTGTCTGTCTGTCTGTCTGTCTGTCTGTCTGTCTGTCTGTCTGTCTGTCTGTCTGTCTGTCTGTCTGTCTGTCTGTCTGTCTGTCTGTCTGTCTGTCTGTCTGTCTGTCTGTCTGTCTGTCTGTCTGTCTGTACACGCATCACAAGAAAACAGCTAAAGAGAATTTAATGACAATCGGTATGCGAAGTCGGGGAATAAGTCGCTACAATCTAAGCGATAAATAATTTTATTCACGCTGAGTAAAATGGTAGTTTAGGGGAAGGCCTAAAATTTAATTCTTAAATATTTACGTTATTAATAGTCCTATCTCATTGAAAACTGGTATACGAAGTCGTAGATTGAGTCGCTACAATCTAGGCTGAAAATTATTTTATTCACGCTAAATGAAATGGTAGTTTAGAGGAAGGCCTAAAATTTAATTCTCAAATATTTATATTATTAGTGGCCGTAGCGATAAATACTACGTAACAAAAGTTAT
The DNA here is from genome assembly GCF_040414725.1 of Anabrus simplex. Taxonomy (NCBI): domain Eukaryota; kingdom Metazoa; phylum Arthropoda; class Insecta; order Orthoptera; family Tettigoniidae; genus Anabrus; species Anabrus simplex. Next base: position 1,772,597,330 of record NC_090265.1, on the reverse strand, counting down.
ATAGAATTAAATTTGCGACCATTTATGTCCTATACACTTTTACCGTACCCGCTATGATAACACAGATATTCATGAATTTGTATTTTGGTTGCAAAGTCCATATCGAAGCCGAGCCACGAGAAAATGGGTTAACAGGTTTTAACAAAAATCGGTATATAGAGCCTGGGAATAAGAAACTAAGGTCTAAGATATAAACAATTTTATTCACCCTGGATGAAATTTTAGTTTAGGGGAAGGCGCGTAAAATTTAACTTTTAAATACCTATGTATTTGGTCCTATCGAAAGGTACCTACTACATAACAAAAGTTACAGAGACCACAATTTCCGATCTTTTGTGTCTCATTCAGTTTTACCGTACCGACTACGACAATTTAGGCATATTCCAAATTATATCACCACAATTCCCTAAATAACTCAAAATTCAACCGTGAAAAGAACCGTTTCTTAAGAAAAGCTTAAGAAAAGAGTCGGAAGAAAACTAAATGTGAAGGCCTACAATATCGAAAGCGCATAATATTGATCAACAATAACATTACATTGACCATTGTTTGTTGTGATGTTATTTGTCTCTTATGCTGCATCTCAACTCCGACAGATGGGATTACTGCTGCGTACCGAGTATAATAGCCTGACTGAATATTGGCGGGAAATAGCCGGGGAATTAGAAAACTTTCTTCTTTAACATGCAATTCCTCTGGTTCATATATTTTCTGACACAGCTGGTACGTAAACACACTGGTTCTTCATAGTATTCCAGTTGTTCGATCCTTATTCTGATGCGCTGTTTGAATGAGCAGTGTACATACTTAAGGCAGAGGCTGACTTAGTAGTGGTAGTATGGCCTGGTGTAGAATGACAATTTAGGCCTATTCCAAATTATATCACCACAGTTCCCTAAATAACTCAAAATTCAACCGTGAAAAAGACCGTTTCTTAAGAATAGCTTCTTCCTCTTCACTTTTTATTAAATTCTACATTCATTTATTCCAAATTATCAGTGAAGAGGGGGTTTCTCCTCTAGCTTGGAGGAAAAATTTGCCTCCAAGCCAGATAGATTTTTCCGCCGCCAGTGTAGTGAACTGATATGTTCCTACTCATCGGGTACTCCTAGGAAACAGATTAGTAAAAGGGCATAGTTTTTGTCCTGGGAGTCTCCAATATTCCACTCTCTCCCGGCCGAAAAAAGACGAAGAGTGTTCACGAATCACGGCCTTCTGCGGCTTGGTCATTCCAGCTCTGGAACTTTGGACTGTTAGATCGGCAGTGTAGTCCTGTTCGTTAAAAGTGAGGAACTATGTGGTGTTTCATTTGATCGAGTATTTCATATGAAAGAAATTGCTTTTAATCACGCCATTCCTACTGACGTCATTGTAATGTATGTTCATTTCAGTTCGGAAAACCACTAAGACAGTCTTTCTGAGGATCTAAAAAGGCAGGTGGAGAGTGAGTGTCTACCATTATAATGAAAACTCTCCAACCTGATTGTGACTGATGATATACAAGTGGGTCTACCATTACAGTGAAAATTCCCTAACTCAGTCTTCATATCAGAAAAGATGTTTGGTGACTTTCCGGTCGCGTTTCTAGGGTAATGTTAAGAGCTATGCAATTTAATACAATATTGCTCACAACGTGTACACCAGAATTTCGTATACAATGCAGAATTCCGTAGCGAAGCAGGGGTACATCGGCTAGTAAACTCAAATAAATGTACATATTATATGCAAGAAATGACTATGTACTGTGCTTGCTCACTAATTAAAATGAAACAGAATTAAAATATTCATGAAACAAAATGCTCGATCGTCGGATTATGTAGTCTCACCTTGTACTTACCTGATTATTTACACATACAATTGTTGATGGGCGGCAGCTACAAATAAATGTAACGATAATAGAATGAGAATCTTCAATATGTCTAGGGTGTGAGGTAATAAGCTTCTTTTGACAGAATAACATATAGGTTCTGGAAAAAGAACATTGCCGTTTGGTTTCCCAACTAAAATTTGAGGTTATCTGATCTACCATTGAAATAAAACAATTAAGTGTATTTGATACTAAACGAAAATATATTCTTTAATTTTTTAAATTTAAATAGCGAGATTTGCTGCGATCTTTGAAATGATAATAAAAAAACTCTGAAATTACAATTGAAAGAAACTCTAGGCATTAAATTTGAAATACTCTTGACCAGACATTTTAAAGTACAAGAAATGTATCCCTCACTGTTCCACTTAACAGTACCTTCAACACTTTGAGTGTTATTACGAAGTATTCTTTTGAATTGGTACCAGATGTAGGTATCTCAAACCTAATTTGGCGAAGTATTCTTTTAATTTCACAAGCATGGCTTGAAAATATAACCGCACTTCACAATCAACTTTACAAGTAATTCACTGGTAACTGTTAGTCTGCATTACGACGACTCAATATTCGGCTGTCACCGAACTGACACAAAAACTCAACGGAGTAGATACACGAAACACACTCCGAAAATTTAATGCATGTCACTGCTTCTTCCTTCAGCTGACTGACTGACCAACTGTGGCCGCACTCTCCATATGACTACCCATCGACCAGGACTCCATCCAAATCACTGTTCACCATCCGTCTGACTGACCACTATAGGATCCTCCTCCTTACATAGACACTATTTGTCACATGGTATAACACCCATGTCGTAGTTAAAAACAGTCCATTAGATCACTCAAAACCTCCGAGTGTTACAGATTGTGTTGAAATAGCCTCAGACAGATTAGGAACTCCCTAAATTATCTCATACTTGTAAATGCATACAAAGACAGTCGACAGTTACTGTAACAATATTGTACCGTGTAATGCAAAGTCTGAAAGTTGTTTCACAAAATAAACCCATATCCGATGTTTTTTTGGTTTTTGGTTTTTTTCTAGTTGCTTTACGTCGCACCGACACAGATAGGTCTTATGGCGACGAGGGGACAGGATAGGGCTAGGAGTGGGAAGGAAGCGGCCGTGGCCTTAATTAAGGTACAGCCCCAGCATTTGCCTGGTATGAAAATGGGAAACCACGAAAAAACCATTTTTAGGGCTGCCGACAGTGGGGTTCGAACCTACCATCTCCCGAATACTGGATACTGGCCGCACTTAAGCGACTGCAGCTATCGAGCTCGGTGTATCTGATATTAGTCAGCAAATCTCACTCTACATTATCTTAATGCTAACATACACACATATGTACGGTAAATACAATGAAGCAAGCGATAATTAATTAATACATAGCGAAATCAGATTAAAGAATTGAATCAAACAATAATAATAGTTGCAATAATAGTAATAATATTACAAAAATAATAATATAAATAAAATAAGCATATAGATAAAATAATAATAATAATAATAATAATAATAATAATAATAATAATAATAATAATAATAATGGTACAGAGGAATGTTTGTAACGGGATTGGAACCGTTACAGTACAAATTTATTTTTACAGCCAGAAGTAATTAATTATAGATTAAATAAAATCAGATGTACACACCCATGTCCGCGTCGTTCCATGATTCATCAATGCACCATTTCAGCCATCGGGTTGGTCCATCGATGCTACGCTTACACCACCATGACTTTGGAAATACGACGGTCCTTAGAGCTCTCCTCCATGGTTCTTCTTCTGATGTACACTGTCCCGAAACAATCCGAATCACGGCACAGTTTGTAGATCGCTTCGCGCACAAGACGAAATACACTGAGCATTGAAAACATACAGTATCAATTATCACATAATTTAAAGAAACACAATGAAATAATCCCCTTCACGATTCAGTCCATATAACAATTCAGTCTGTAGCCTATTCTCCACCGGAATCTAGCAGTTAATGTTAATTATAAGTTCTAATTTGGCTCGCGACTCAATTACTTATGAAATTCCACACTGCTTGCATAACGAATTGCTCGGTACTGCACATAGCTATACGTATCAATTTGTGAAAATCAACAATTAATATTTCCCTTATGGGAAAATCCCTGCGGATTAAGTTCGTGTCCCCAGTGTTACAGTTATTATTCCTGCCTACAGAAATGATCAATGTTGACTCCACGTCTTTCAAGCGACGATCGTAGAAACAGACTTCAGAGTGAGCTCATGATTAGCGCGTGGCAACATGCAGATCGCGTACCCATAGTACACACATCAGGACTTCCCCTCTTGATTGCATCATACTTACTGTCTCTGGTTATCACATATTTAACTCCACAAGCTGCCAGGATATTTTAATTTATACGTGATTATAAAAGTCTTACTCACGTTTTTTCTTCTGGATTCCAACCTTCCTTCGCAGTGTTACTATATTGGTACTACTTCTACCTCACCAGCTACCCATTTGTGCGCTGCCTTGTGGTTCATCGGTTCAAAATTTCCGCCGGTAGATATGTTTAGGTCTGTTTCATCTCATTCTAAAGTTTCTCTCTCTACCAAATGGAAAATTCCAGTGCCTTCTATGATGCAACATCCGCCAACCTTTTACATGTGTAACTCTGAAGTCATGATTCAGCCACACACATCCTGCTTCAATACGAACTATTCTTTCCCATATAGTATTTCTTCATAACATCTTATTTATATACCAATGACATGAACGAATTGGGTTCAATACATTACCATGCTGGCGGTCTGTACGTCCATCTCCTGTTTTAAAGTACGTGTTCTGCGTATCTGTACCAGTTTTACGGGTTCATTCGAGGTATCCATGGCGCTCACGATTCCTGCTTTCTAGTCCATAAACACACATCTCGTTATACTACCCCGGTTTAGGGAGCGGGACCAATGTCTTTCAGAATTGTAGTAAATCTGAAGGGATGCATAAAACTGGACCCCAAGGGGCTGGTAGACCACCCGGTATATTACGTTTTGTTGAATAAATGAAAGGTATTTACTTTCTGAATGGAAATACAGTTATTCCCATCCAAAGAACTGTAAATCGTAGCTTGTACGCTTAAACCCTGTATCTTTGTAAATTGTAATTGTAAAATGAAATGAACATTTTAACATCAAATAGACTGCATGCAATTTTAATTCCTCAATTTTAAGTGCGCATTCTAATTAGACAGTACGAGAGCATAGAATTACAGACATTAAGGAATGTGAAGACAACTCATCAACCAGATGAGAAAAATTGTATATTCATGACTTACAAGAATTCTCTTGTTACATATTAGGGATATTTAATATAGCATAATAGATGTTTAGGATTTAACCAATAAATATTCTGTTGTATGTAAATATGTATATGTATGATTTAAGTATGACAATATTTTGTTTAATATTTAGATCGCCAAGTTTTTTTCACATTTTCTAAGTCAGCTGATGATGGTGACATAATAGAGCACCGAAACATGTACTGTAATAAATAATGTTGTAAATATCATCCAACAACATTGTATTAGTATTGAAAAGGTGGAACCTGATAGACTTTAATTAATTGTGATCTCAGTTCAATACGGACAAATAAGATGAAGTTCCTTACGTTTAATCTTTGTAAATTGTAACTCAAAAATTATAACGTGTCAGTTTTCTTTGAATGCACTGTATACGTATAAGAAAATAAAATTGACCTCTTATGTCAAACGCAGCATAAACCAAACCGGAATATTTTGAAAAGGTCGGTTTCCTTGCGACTATAGCGTTGTTGTTGGTTTCCTAATACTGTACCCGAATCATCATTCTGCTGAGGAGAGCATCGTAGTCACAATCGAACGACACTGCTTCACACCCTCACTTCCCTGGCAAGTGTGTTCACTCTCTTTCGTTTCACTGTGACGTATGCTTGCTACGTAAGCTGTCTGCATTTACGTCAGGCCAGCCAGAGCGCACTGCTCTAGCCTCAACGGGCGTCCAGCTGAGCACCGCTGTGTTAAGCCGTATGGTTTGATCATCCTGGGATATATAATTCATCATATTCGAATTAAATTAATAGATACAATACACCTGAAATCCCAGTTCTGCTTTGTTTAACTAATGTACTCATTATGTGTATCGTTTAGCCTTTGCTTCTTTGCCGGCAAAGCGTACGTGTAAGACCTCGAAACTGAGTTCTTTCTGGGATGTGCGGCTCGGATAGCCAGTAAATATTGATGGAATCTTACCCAGCGTTTACCTTACAGTTCTTACACTAAAATCAACCAGGTCAAAATGTAATCTACACACCCTGGATGAATTATTAGGTGACCATATACTGCCTGCTTATAACCTTGCCTGGAAATTGCAATTCACCATATTTTCAGTTCCAGGTCTTCAGGAAAGTAATAAATAGATACATGTTTTATTTTTTATTTTTGAATCGTACTGCTACTAAATGTTAGACAGTAACGCCGTCTCTCAGGTCAGGAGATTTGTATCGGAGAAGGTGAAAGTTTTGGCGGCCGTGGCCTATACTGGCATTCGCCTTAGTGCAGGGGAATGGAAAACCACGGAAAACCATTCTCAGGACAGCCGACGATAGGAACCAGCCCCTCCCCGTCTTCCGAATGCAGAGGCGTAGAACCACTGTAGAGCCGCGACCACCCCTCCTCTGCTTGGTTGGCCGGTCGGAGAGCAGAGCCGTCGAACCAAGGACTAGCCGTGGCCACTGGCCACCTATAAGCCGAAGCTCACCCTGCATCCGCCGCATGAAATACACTTTGGTACTATTAAAATGTTTTCATACCGGGCAGATTGGCCGTGCGGTTAGGGTGGCGCAGCTGCGAGCTTGCATCCGGGAGATAGTGGGTTCGAACCCCACTGTCGGCAGCCCTGAAAATGGTTTTCCACGGTTTCCCAAATTTCACACCAGACAAATGCTGGGACTGTACCTTAATTAAGGCCACAGCCACTTCCTTCACACTCCTAGACCTTTCTTATTCTATCCTATCGTCGCCATAAGACATATCTGTGTCGGTGCGACGTAAAACAAATTGTAAAAATAATTTTTCATTCCTCCCCTGAAGAGGGAGGCGGGCCTCCTAGACTGTAACGCCATCTGTTAGGCCGGGAGATTTGTTGCGGTGAAGGAGATGTTCGGAGAAGATGAGAGGGTTGGCGGCGCATGGCCTATACTAGGAACTACCCCGGCATTCGTCTTGGTGCAGGAGAATGGAAAACCATTATCAGGATAGGCGACGGTGAGGACCAGCCCCTCTCCGTCTCCCGAATACAGAGCCGTAGAGCCACGGTAGAGCCGTGTACACTCCTCCTCCGAACTTATGTGTAGCGCCTGACAATGTGAAGCCACTCGGCTGCTCTTGTGTGAGATCTGTAGGATATACTCGGCCGTGCTCGGGTGAGATCTGTCGGATATACTCGGCCGTGCTCGAGTGAGATCTAACGGCTATACTCGGCCGTGCTCGAGTGAGATCTGTCGGATATACTCGGCCGTGCTCGGGTGAGATCTGTCGGCTATACTCGGCCGTGCTCGAGTGAGATCTAACGGCTATACTCGGCTGTGCTCGAGTGAGATCTGTCGGATATACTCGGCCGTGCTCGGGTGAGATCTGTCGGATATACTCGGCCGTGCTCGGGTGAGATCTGTCGACTATACTCGGCCGTGCTCGAGTGAGATCTGTCGGATATACTCGGCCGTGCTCGGGTGAGATCTGTCGGCTATACTCGGCCGTGCTCGAGTGAGATCTAACGGCTATACTCGGCCGTGCTCGAGTGAGGTCTATCGGCTATGTTCTACTGGCGCGCGTTAAGATAGTAATGGAATATCAGTGTCCAGATATTAGGCAATGTCGTCATTTTGTAATATTGAATTTTCCGATAGCAATGGAACTGCAGTATTCAAATATTACTACAATATGACAGAAACTTGAGACATGTTTCGGAATGAGAGATGTCAACAGAGATGCACTGGGCGTTGAAGTCAAGCTGCCTAACGAACTGCTGTGTATTCTATTCAAAGGCTTGCCTACATCTTATAGAATAGTCTACCGGTTTCACTATATTTCACTTATTCGCTAACTGGAAAGCAGCTGATAAAATTTACATTAGTTGCCATTGAACCAGTCGACAAATATGGTTTACAAGTTTTTATAAGTCTTCCTACGTCGCACCGACAAAGATAAGTCTTATGGTGACGATGGGATAGGAAAGGGCTAGAAGTTGGAAGGAAGCGGCTATTGCCTTAATTAAGGTACAGACCCAGCATTTGCCTGGTTTGAAAATGGCAAACCACGGAAAACAAACGTAGCAGTTTCTTTGTCACAGTTACATGTTTGTTACTGTTACAAATGTAACCAGGAAAAAAAATAACGGGTTACCGAGTAACGACAACAGAATAACGTACTAGTGAAAACAGTAACTGGGAAGTTGGAACTGTCACTAGTAGCAGCTTACAGACAGAATGTGACCTTCAGAGTTTTGATAGTACGCATTTATTCCAAGTGAGAGCGCTTTTGTACGAGATTGCTTTTAAGTCAAATATACTGTAGTGTATAATATACTCTATAGTGTATTTGTTTAAGTTGCTGCTGTCATCTGGTAACTAAAGAAAGTGTAAACTGTTAGGACATATCCAACTGCTCAGGGGTAAACGTTGACTCATACATCGCGCCGGGCTACCTACATTATAATATTATTATAAGTTTCACCCGTATATTTTTTTCTTTTACCATAAATAAATTAGTATGCGAACTTCCCATATTGAGATTATAGATAACATATTATAGATAACATAACAATACTTCATTTTACTTAATCGATCTTCTTGTACCGGATTGTGTCGAGGTTTAGCAGTCAGATCATCATGTTTTCTTGTCTTCTATCCTTGAACGGGGCATTGTCAAACTCACTCCACTAGATTCCAGACAAGGCGCTATGTTGTCTTCTCATTTCCTCCGTTGTCCGCCTGCGTAGCGTAACGGTTAGTGTTATTAGCTGCCGCCCTCGGGGGCCCGGGTTCGATTCCCGGTATTGCCAGAAATTTAAGAATGGCAGGTGGGATGGTACGTGTTGAAATGGCACATGCAGCTCACCTCCAATGGGGGTGTGCCTGAAAAGAGCTGCATCACCTCGGGATGAGGACACGAGTTTACTTTATTTCCTCCGTTAACTTTATAACAAATAGGAATGCGTGTTTTGCTGCACCGACTTTCAACAGTGTAGTGATGCTTGCGCGCATGTGCGAGTGAATGAATAGGACTTGGCAACTCAGCTGTAAGGAGACAAGCTTGAAGAGGCTGTGACCAATAAAAGGTGAGTAACGTTGGACGTTATTTTTAACTGTTAATTTTCACAGTTACCTTATTGTAGCAATGACAGATGTAGCCGTTACACAAAAATAACCGTTTGTCACACCTCTACTCGTGAGTGATTGTCGGACAGTCAGCTTGCCGGCTACCCCAGCTACTTATCTGCCAGCCATATTATATTTCGTAGGTGATGGACCGAACGTAGCTGAGTTGCTCCGAGGCGCTAGACATAAATTTTCCTCTGCTCGGTTGGCCGGTCGGAGTACAGAACTATCCGTGGCCACTTGTGGGCCGAGACCCATTATGAATCCGCCCACCCCCGGCACAGTATGGAACGCAGTAAAGAACATTTATCACGCACAATTAATTACGAACAGAGACAGCTCTCGCGCACGTAGAAACTCCATAAAGCACTGTTATAATTCAAGAATAACTAAAAGTAACACCAATATTTGAGAATGAACATTATACAAGATAGGAAGGAGGCACTAAATCTTTGAAGGGCTATGTAGAAAGCGTTAATTTTCGGCAAAGACAGGGCAAAATCCTGGCACCTAGTGGCAGAAAGATTAAACTGTTTTTCCCGCGTTTTTTTTTTTTTTTTTTTTTTTTTTTTTTTGCTTGGAAATACCTGCATTTCATGGCCTCGATTATAACGAAGACAACGCTCGTACTTACCTCTCGTCCTTCAGAGGATGGTTACCCAGCTGTAATTGCTCTAGATATAATAATCATCACACTAATTTGTCTTGCACAAGACGTGTTTCACTCTCATCATAAAATGTGAATTCAGGAAGAGAGATGTGGGTATGAATAGAACAATATGTAACTAATGAATTAACTGCTTTTGGTTTTATGAACTTTATTACTATAGTGTGAAAACGAAGTACATACAGAAATGTTATTTCTAATTCTAGGAATTACATAGTTTTACTTACATTTCAGAGACCGTGAAAATATGATACTGGCAGACAATCAAAATTTCACGCTGAAGAACAGTAGATACAGTATGTATTATACTGAAATCTCAATACATTTGCAATGGAATATGTAACGTCACAGGTGCGCAGAAAAATGTCCGTTGTGAAAGGTATCCGTTTAAGTAATATTATCCGAATTAATCAAAATTTGAAGTGATTCTTATGTTAACTGTCTAACGTATTACTAAATAACCGGGTTCGATTCCGAACTCAGGTTCTAGGTCCACTCAAAACCCAAAACCAAACCACATGGCGCAACAGCTCCGAAGGGCCATGGCCTACCAAGCGACCGCTACTCAGCCCGAAGACCTACAGATTACGAGGTGTCACGTAATACTTGGCTTTCTAGACCGGCCTAGGTCCATTCAGCATGCGTGAAAACAGTTGAGGAGCTAGCTGACAGTGAGATAGCAGCTCCTACTCAGAAAGCGAAGAAGGTCACCTCGTAATCCGCAAGCCACCGGGCTGAGCAGCAATCGCATGGCAAGGTAAGGTCTATCAAGGCTGTAGCACCAAAGGTTTCCTTAGTCCTCTTTCATAATACATGCAAGGCAATGTTCAATTATGTTTACGTTCAAGGCGTAACAGTAATGCAAAGTAATTCTTTTGTTATTATTTTCTAAATTCGTCTTCCTTGCTTCAATGCTTTCCAAAACAGAATCAAGTGCATTAAAACTTCCATAGTTTTATCATTAAAGGCAGATCTCCGCAGTGTGCGAAATACATTTACATTATTTACGATTGTATAGAATGTTTTTTTTTTTTTTTACCTGTAGAGTGTTACAAAAGTGTGCAATTAAACGTGGCCTACAGCCTCCTCCCCCAACATGATTCTTACGTTGAAAAAAAATAAAATGAACTTCTGAAAATAAGGACGGCATAAAAACATGTCAGCTAATAAAAATAATAATAATAATAATAATGCAATAAAACCTATCCTTAGCGGAAAACCGAGGAACCGTTAATTTTTCCGCTTCATAAAGGTGGTTTAAAAATAGCATAATATCATAAATACATGACTCCGTTAGATAATCCATCGGTAGATTTATATGATTATTGGGACGCTAGTTCATCAGCTCTGTTCTTGCTCAGAACCTCCTCACAGTGCACAATAGTACAGTGTATACAGTTATTTAATACACATTTTATGTTTTATAGAAATAACACCAGTGAAATGAAATGAAATGGCTTATAGTGCCGGGAGTGTCCGAGGACAAGTTCGGCTCTCCGGGTGCAGGTCTTTTGTTTTGATGCCCGTAGGCAACCTGTGCGCCGTGATGAGGATGAAATGATGATGAAGACGACACATACATCCATCCGAAGCAACCAATTGTCGTTAAAATTCCCAACACTGCCGGGAATCGAACCCTGGACCCCTATGACCATAAACCAGCACGCTAACCATTTAGTCATGGAGCCGGACAATAACATCAATATACTGTACAGTACTGTCATTGACTTCTTCCAGTAATTCAGAATTGCACTCTGGACACAACTGTCCCTGGTATCACGGTTCTCAATTACAATGCGAACATGGCAATAAATGTTGATCAATTTTGCGTCATTTTTCTCATAGTAGAAGACTGAATGTCCTTTACAGCTGATAGAACATGTCGGTAGGACTTCACGTTATATTCACCATCTCTTTGTCGTCTTCGTTCTCGTCACCGTCGCCACAATTTCTGTTTTATTTTCTTGGAGGTGACGGGTGACGAACTTTTCGATGTTTACTGACGCCGACTGTCTCAACATCTCGATCGATGGCCACGTAATATCCTGCATTTATCCCCTGCGAGTGGCGGCAGTAGAATAACACCCACGGTATACCCTGCCTGTTGAAAGAGACGACTAAAAGGGGCCCCAAGGGCTCTCGAGCTGGGAGCGTGGGTTGGCGAACACGGGGCCGTTAGTTGAGTCCTGGCATTGCTTCCACTTACTTGTGCCAGGCTTCTCACTTTCATCTATCCTATCCGACCTCCCTTGTTCAACTCTTTTTCTTTTCCGACCCCGACGGTCTTAGAGCACTCGAGACCTAGGAAGTCTTTCATTTTCACGCCCTTCGTGGCCCTTGTCCTCTTTCGGCTGATACCTTCATACTTCGAAATGTCGGATCCCTTCATTTTTTCCTCTCTGATTAGTGTTATATAGAGGATGCTTGTCCATTTGTACTTCCTCTTAAAACAATAATCACCACCTCTTCTGCATTGACATTACTATAAGTACGTTGTTCGATAGTTTGTTGTACCACATCAGTATTTTCGTTTATTATGGTTCCTTCGTCAGGGTGTGAGACAAACATGGCTTTGTAAAAACATTAGTAGTATAATACAGGGATTCGGCCGCCACCTCCACCTCGGGCTCTCGGGAGAGGCCTCCACCTCCCGCGCGAAATTTTTAATTTTGGCGGGAAATTTGAATTTTGGCGCAGGATTTGAATTTGTAAACAAAGCCACGTGCTTTTTGACAGCTGTCATCGACAACAATGCATCGCTAACCTCACTGCTGCCACCTTGACGGGCCTAAACCTCAGTGGCACCAACGTAACCTAACTAGCGCGAGATTTGAATTTGTAAACACATCCACGTGTTTTTTGACAGCCACGTGCTTTTTGACAGACAACAACGCATCGCAAACCTCCTTGCTGCCATCTTGACGGGTCTAAACCACAGTGCTACCAACTTAACCTCACTAGCGCGAGATTTGAATTTGTAAACAAATCCACGTGCTTTTTGACAGCTGTCATCCGCCATCTTTAAACTACAGAGTACCGTGCTGCCCTCTTTATCGCAGTAGCTGCAAATTCGTCACCTGTCATCAACAGTGCTGCCATCTTGGCGGGCCTAAACCTTAGTGCTACCAACTTAACCTCACTAGCGCGAGATTTGAATCGGTAAACAAAGCCACGTGCTTCTTTGACAGCTGTCATCCGCCATCTTTAATCAAGAGAGCGCCGTGCTGCACTCTATGTGGTAGCGGCAAATTCGAAGTGCTTTACAAACTCACGTGCTTTTGCTATCTACCACCTTTAATCCAGAGAGGACCGTGCTGCCCTCTTTGTGGCGGTGGCAAATTCCACGTGCTCTTGTTTGGAAACAAATCCACGTGCTTTTTTGACAGCTGTCATCCGCCATCTTCAATCTATAGAGCACAGTGCTGTCCTCTTTAGCTACTTACCTTTGAAATGTGGTGGCAGGCAATTCCACGTGACAGCAGCCATCTTTGAACACAGTGCTGCCCTCTTTGTGGTGGCGGCAAATTCCACGTGCTCTTGTTTGGAAACAAACCTATGTGCTTTTCTGACAGCTACCATCCGCCATCTTTATTCAACAGAGCACCGTGCTGCACTCTATGTGGTGGCGGCAAATTCCACGTGCTCTTGTTTGAAAACAAAGCCACGTGCTTTTTGTCATCCGCCATCTTTAATCTAGAGAGCACCGTGCTGCCCTCTTGCGTCAGCTGACATCCGCCATCTTTAAAATACAGAGCACTATGCTGCTCTCTGTAGTAGCGGGTAATTTGAAAAGTTCTGTCAGCTATCATCCGCCATCTTTAATCTAGAGAGCACCGTGCTGCCATCTTTGTGGTGGTGATAAATTCCACGTGCTCTTGTTTGGAAACAAACTCACGTGCTTTTTTTGACAGCTGTCATCTGCCATCTTTAATCTACAGAGCACCGCGCTGCACTCTGTGGTGGCAGACAATTTGAAAAGCTGCCAAGAGAGCATCGTGTTGGTATCTTTATTCTTTGACATGTGGTGGCGGCCACGTGCTTTTTGTCATCCGCCATCTTTAATCTAGAGAGCACCCTGCTGCCCTCTTGCGTCAGCTGACATCCGCCACCTTTAAACCACAGAGCACTATGCTGCTATCTGTAGTAGCGGGTAATTTGAAAAGTTCTGTCAGCTATCATCCGTCATCTTTAATCTAGAGAGCACCGTGCAGCCTTCTTTGTGGTAGTGGCGAATTCCACGTGCTTTACAAACCCACGTGCTTTTTTTGGCAAATTCCACATCCGCCATCTGAGAGCACCGTGCTGCGCTCTTGATCGTGGTAGCGGACAATTTAAAAGAACATGTCAAGGAATACCTTTGTTCTAGGAGAAGAAAAGACTACAGTTCTGAACGGCTTGCGTAAGATAGCGATTGTTATAACCGCCTTTTCCCTGCTCTGTTAAGGTATAGCTTTATCGAATACTTGAAGATTATATTACAAAAGAAGTGATTAAGAGTATAATCGAACACTGTACTCGATACAACATATGATCAGAACATTGATTGATGTGTTTGGGGTGCATCTTCGTTCGAAGAGAATCGAACCCGAGACTGCCGGGTGAGAGGCAAGCACACTAAACCAAACCGTAGGAGCCGGCATTTCTCTTTCTATATAATAATAATAATAATAATAATAATAATAATAATAATAATAATAATAATAATAATAATAATAATTTCGTGTGGCTATTTCTAGCCAAGTGCAGCCTAAAAATAAATTCTAGTCTTGTTACATCAGGAAGGGTAACTGGCTAAATCCTGGTCTTTCAGCGTCAGGAAAGGCATCTAGCCGTAAAAGAGATTCTTGCGATTTAAAATCTTGCGTCAGGAGGGGCACTCGGCTGTAAAATATATTTTTAATCCCGGTCCTGTTACGTTAGGAACCGCATCAAGCTGTAAAAAAGGAGCTCCTAACATTCACAGTGTTAAGCTTTAGGAACAGGCTATGTGCTCACACCGGGTTACATCATTCGTTGTTCGATTTTTGTTCCGCTGCTTACAACACTGTCTTTGAAGTTGTATCAGCGCAGTCAGTCAGAGTGAGGTACGGAATGCATGCGTTGAGTGAAATTGTACGCTAGTCTTCCGGCTGTAGTAACCTTCACCGAGGACAGTGCGTGCATGATAAGCTACTTGTAACTCACAGAATATTTTCTTAATCGTGTTAGTAATTCCTTCTGGTGTAAGTTCTTAAGATAAAATATTATGATTGTACGGAGAGGGTATAACCCAGTGCTAGCACAGAGCCTACTCCTAATGAAAGAGCCTGCACGGTACCGGCATAGGCTACTCCTGTTGAAGGAGCCTGTACAAGGTTTGACGTCCCCATCAACAGCGTTATATACCCTTACTTAATGCTAGCTTTTTGCACACCCTCTGGTTATTCGAAACTGCCTAAGAATGTAATATACAACAGTAGGGAGAGGGTAAAACCCGGTGCCGGTACAAACCCTACTCCTACCGATGAAGCCTGCACACAGCTTATCGCCTCCATACGACAGATGAATCACCATCAACATCTTGTACTCACAATCATTTTCGAAGGAGTCTGTACAAGGTTTAACGTCCCCATCAACAGCGTTATATACCCTTACTTAATGCTGGCTTTTTGCACACCCTCTGGTTATTCGAAACTGTCAAAGAATGTAATATACAATAGTAGGGAGAGGGTAAAACCCGGTGCCGGTACATAGCCTACTCCTACCGAAAAAGCCTGCACACAGCTTATCGCCTCCATCCGACAGATGAATCACCATCAACATCTTGTACTCACAATCATTTTCGAAGGAGCCTGCACAAGGTTTAACGTCCCCATCAACAGCGTTATATGCCCTTACTTAATGCTGGCTTTTTTCACGCCCTTTGGTTATTCGAAACTACCTGAGAATGTAATATGCAACAGTAGTATCGCCCCCATCCGACAGATGAATCACCATCAACACTCTTGTACCCGCAATCATTTTCGCTACTTCGGGAGATAGCGGGTCCGAACCCCTACTGTCGGAATCCGTAAAAATAGCAAATGCTATGCGAGGGACCTGCGCGATCGTCATAACGTGTAATTACAGGATCTAGCCGGATGCGGTCTTAGCTCAATACCTTTAAGTGCCTACAGGTAAGGAATGCCGCGGATGTCGGCTTCTTGCTTAGCTTAGTACCCTCCCATTTAAGTCCAGAGGTCGAGGATCGCGCACTAAATTTCCAAGGCTCGATCCGCTGCAGAACTCTTAAATTTGGACACCTCGGGATCAACAGCAGGTTCGATCCCGGCTTAAATAAGTCAGCCTGCAGAACTCAGCGTAAGACCCTCAGGAGAGCTCTTGTTGCATAAACATTTAGTTCCAACTGTACTGCAGTTGTCAGCGACTCTGATATCCGCTTGGTAACAAGGAGCATATTTACTCGCTGCAGTCTGCGTGAAGCGCTCACAATTCTTTGTATGTGTTTATTGCGTGCACATCCCCGTCTAAGTACTGTCTGCTGTGAATATTATTCTTCAGCCTTCAACTTAAGGTAAGCCTGAACTGTTAGTTACTGTTTGCAAAGCAACTTCTATGCTAGGTAATAAACATCTACATTCATATATTTTCTTTTCTTTTAGGTACAACTAGAATATTACCGCTCGAGTTACAGGCTTGAAAGTACGCATTTTATTCATCCGAGTAACAGTCTGCAGCGCGAACATTTTAAGGTATGTCTGACTTCTATAGGTTGAAACTTGGTTTCTCACGAACATCGTAACTTTAGTCCATTGATAAATAGTTGTTCTCTTCAATCTACATGCTGTAGAAGATGTTAATCTTATAATTTCAAACTTACAGCCATGTCTGACCTCTAAAGGTTCAAACTTGGTTTCTTCCGAACATAGCAACTTTAGTCTATTGATAAATAGTTGTTCTCTTCAATCCTCATGCTATAGAAGAGGTTAATCATATAATTTCAAACTCACAGCAATGTCCGACAACTATACGTTGAAACTTGGTTTCTTCTGAACATCTTAACTTTAGTCTATTGATAAATAGTTATTCTCTTCAATCCACATGCTGTAGAAGAGATTAATCTTATAATTTCAAACTTACAGCCATGTCTGACCTCTATAGGTTGAAACTTGGTTTCTTCCGAACATCGTAACTTTAGTCTATTTGTAAATAGTTTCCCTCTTCTATCCGCATGCTATAGAAGATGTTAATCTTATAATTTCAAACTTACAGCCATGTCTGACCCCTATAGGTTGAAACTTCGTTTCTTCCGAACATCGTAACTTTAGTCTAATGATAGATAGTTGTTCGCTTTAATCCACATGCTATAGAAGATGCTAATCTTATAATTTCAAACTCACAGCAATGTCTGACCTGTAGAGGTTCAAACTTGGTTTCTTCCGAACATCGTAACTTTAGTCTAATGATAAATAGTTGTTCGCTTTAATCCACATGCTTTAGAAGATGTTAATCTTATAATTTCAAACTCACAGCAATGTCTGACCTGTACAGGTTCAAACTTCGTTTCTTCCGAACATCGTAACTTTAGTCTATTGATAAATAGTTATTTTCTTTAATCTGCATGCCATAGAAGAGGATAATCTCATAATTTCAAACTTACAGCAATGTCTAACCTCTATAGGTTGAACCTTGGTTTCTTCCGAACGTCGTAACATTAGTCTAATGATAAATAGTTTTTCTCTTCAATCCTCATGCTATAGAAGAGGTTAATCTTATAATTTCAAACTCACAGCCATGTCTGACCTCTATAGGTTGAAACTTGGTTTCTCCCGAACATCGTAACTTTAGTATATTAGTAAATAGTTTCCCTCTTCTATCCGCATGCTACAGAAGATATTAATCTTATAATTTCAAACTCACAGCAATGTCTGACCTGTACAGGTTGAAACTTCGTTTCTTCCAAACATTGTAACTTTAGTCTATTGCTAAGTAGTTTTCTTTAATCTGAATGCCATAGAAGAGGTTAATCTTATAATTTCAAACTCACAGCTATGTCTGACCTCTATAGGTTGAAACTTGGTTTCTTCCGAACATCGTAACTTTAGTCTATTAGTAAATAGTTTCCCTCTTCTATCCGCATGCTATAGAAGATGTTAATCTTATAATTTCAAACTTACAACAATGTCTGACCTGTACAGGTTCAAACTTGGTTTCTCTCGAACATCGTAACTTTAGTCTATTGATAAATAGTTATTTTCTTTAATCTGCATGCCATAGAAGAGGATAATCTTATAATTTCAAACTCACAGCCATGTCTGACCTCTATAGGTTGAAACTTGGTTTCTTCCGAACATCGTAACTTTAGTCTAATGAAAAATAGTTGTTCGCTTTAATCCACATGCTATAGAAGATGTTAATCTTATAATTTCAAACTCACAGCAATGTCTGACCTCTAGAGGTGAAAACTTAGTTTCTTCCGAACATCATAACTTTAGTCTATTGATAAATAGTTATTCTCTTCAATCCTCATGCTATAGAAGAGGTTAATCTTATAATTCCAAACTCACAGCCATGTCTGACCTGTACAGGTTCAAACTTGGTTTCTTCAGAACATCGTAACTTTAGTCTATTGATAAATATTTATTCTCTTCAATCCACATGCCATAGAAGAGGTTAATCTTATAATTTCAAACTTACAGCAATGTCTAACCTCTATAGGTTGAAACTTGGTTTCTTCCGAACGTCGTAACATTAGTCTAATGATAAATAGTTGTTCTCTTCAATCCTCATGCTGGTTAATCTTATAATTTCAAACTTACAGCAATGTCTGACCTCTATAGGTTGAAACTTGGTTTCTTCCGAACATCGTAACTCTAGGCTAGCACACTTACCCTTTTATATCCTATTATTACTATGTGTGATACATGTGCTAACGCTACATTTATATATTTGTTCTTTTTAGAAAAACCATGGAGAAGATTAATCAGCTAGGTCATATTTCAACTCCACTACCAAGCTGCTAACAAGTCTACCGCTAAATGAGCAATTTAAAGTAATTTCACTACGAAGAATAAAAACGAAATTTGGAGAGAGGACTTTATGCGTCTGCAAAGAATTCAAGATTTTTTACCTAATAGATTTAGCGTGCTAACTGATTTAGAAATAGAAGAACTAAATCAACGTTCTATTTTCATTATATATCGCGGGATAGAGAACAAATCTTGCGTTATTAGTTTTATTGACGCGTAAAAGCATGTACATACAATAATTACATTGAGAAGGCAAAAGTACGCAAACATCACTACAAGTAAAATCATTCATGATAAAACTAGTATATACAAGATGTAAATAAATACTGTAGAATTGGCATATTTTTTTATTTTAGATTACGTATTACCTTCTCCTCCTACTCCTTCCTCTCGAAGAAGAATAAGAGCAAGAAAGAAGGTGTTGATTAAATTCGTAAGTATGTTATCGTCTAGCACAGTAAGTATGTTGAGAAGAGATTATTTTTTCTAAGCAGTGCTTGATTCTAGTCTTGCAATGCAGTGTACTACAACACCGCACTAGAGTATGTATATATATATATATATATATGTTTTTTTGAACGGTAGTATGTGTTCAAGTCTAAACTTGCACACTCTCGCTTTTGCAATGCATGTTCGATAAAGATGTTCCTTGGCAGAGTAAGTAAAGGTAAAGGAAGTTATACACATCAATTAATGTTCTGATCACATGTTAAAGTTAACAACATCGAGTGCAGTGTTCGATTCTAGTCTTGTTATGTTTCAATCTGATTTTCTTAGAACAAAGGTATCCGCTAACATGTTCTAAATACATGTTGTATCGAGTACAGTGTTCGAATCTAGTCTTGATCACTTATCTAGTGTTATGAACACATCAATTAATGTTCTGATCACATGTTAAGGTTAACAACATCGAGTGCAGTGTTCGAATCTAGTCTTGATCACTTATCTAGTGTTTTGAGCACATCAATTAATGTTCTGATTACATGTTAAGGTTAACAACATCGAGTGCAGTATTCGATTCTAGTCTTGCTATGTTTTAATCTCATTTCATGTTCTAATCACATGTTGAAGTTAACAACATCGAGTGCAGTGTTTGATTCTAGGCTTGTTATGTTTTACAATCTTGTTTGTTGCAATGCATGTTCGATAGAGGTGTACCTTGAAAGAGTAGGAAGAGTTCGATTCTAGTCTTGCTATGTTTGAACCTGATTTAATGTTCTAATCACATGTTGAAGTTAACATCGAGTGCAGTGTTCGATTCTAGTCTTGTTATGTTTTACAATCTTGCTTTTGCAATGCACGTTCGACAGAGATGTACCTTGACTGAGCAGGAAGAGCAGCTCAGTAAGTATGTTGAGAAGAGAATTTTTGTTTTTCTAAACAGTGCTTGATTCTAGTCTCGCAATGCTGTGTTCTGCAACATCGAACTATAGTACGCGATTCTAGTTGTAATAGGTTTTAAACAGCAGTATGTGTTCAAGTCTAAACATGCATCACTCCAGTTAAGCGATATGTATAAACGTATTCACAAACATGTCGTATCGTGTTCTATTCTAATCTTGATCACTTATCTAGTGTTTTGAACACATCAATTAATGTTCTGATCACATCTTAAGGTTAACAATATCGAGTGCAGTGTTCGATTCTAGTATTGGTATGTTTTAATGTTCTAATCACATGTTGAAGCTAAGCAAACAATCGCTATCTTACGCAAGCTATTCAAAACTGTAGTCTTGTTTTCTCTTAGAACAAATCGATGTTCTGATCATATATTGTATCAAGTACAGTGTTCGATTATATTCTTAATCGCTTCTTTTTAAATTGTCCGCTACTACGAACAAGAGCGCAGCACGGTGCTCTCAGATGGCGGATGTGGAATTTGCCGCCACCACATGTCGAAGAATAAAGATGCCAACACGATGCTCTCTTGGCAGCTTTTCAAATTGCCCGCATGATAGCAGCACGGTGCTCTCTTGATTAAAGATGGTGGATGATAGCTGTCAAAAAAGCACGTGGGTTTGTAAAGCACGTGGAATTCGCCACCACCACAAAGATGGCAGCACGGTGCTCTCTAGATTAAAGATGGCGGATGATAGCTGACAGAACTTTTCAAATTACCCGCTACTACAGAGAGCAGCATAATGCTCTGTAGTTTAAAGATGGCGGATGTCAGCTGACGCAAGAGGGCAGCACGGTGCTCTCTAGATTAAAGATGGCGGATGACAAAAAGCACGTGGCCGCCACCACATGTCAAAGAATAAAGATGCCAACACGATGCTCTCTTGGCAGCTTTTCAAATTGCCCGCATGATAGCAGCACGATTCTCTCTTGATTAAAGATGGTGGATGATAGCTGTCAAAAAAGCACGTGGGTTTGTAAAGCACGTGGAATTCGCCACCACCACAAAGATGGCAGCACGGTGCTCTCTAGATTAAAGATGGCGGATGATAGCTGACAGAACTTTTCAAATTACCCGCTACTACAGAGAGCAGCATAACGCTCTGCATTTTAAAGATGGCGGATGTCAGCTGACGCAAGAGGGCAGCGCGGTGCTCTCTAGATTAAAGATGGCGGATGACAAAAAGCACGTGGCTTTGTTTTCAAACAAGAGCACGTGGAATTTGCCGCCACCACATAGAGTGCAGCACGGTGCTCTGTTGATTAAAGATGGCGGATGGTAGCTGTCAGAAAAGCACATAGGTTTGTTTCCAAACAAGGGCACGTGGAATTTGCCGCCACCACAAAGAGGGCAGCACTGTGTTCAAAGATGGCTGTTGTCACGTGGAATTGCCTGCCACCACATTTCAATGGTATCTAGCTAAAGAGGGCAACACGGTGCTCAAAGATGGCTGCTGTCAAAAAGCATTTTTCAAATTATCCGCCACCACATTTCAAAGGTAAGTAGCTAAAGAGGGCAGCACTGTGCTCTATAGATTGAAGATGGCGGATGACAGCTGTCAAAAAAACACGTGGATTTGTTTCCAAACAAGAGCACGTGGAATTTGCCACCGCCACAAAGAGGGCAGCACGGTCCTCTCTGGATTAAAGATAGTAGATAGCAAAAGCACGTGAGTTTGTAAAGCACTTCGAATTTGCCGCTACCACATAGAGTGCAGCACGGCGCTCTCTTGATTAAAGATGGCGGATGACAGCTGTCAAAAAAGCACGTGGCTTTGTTTACCGATTAAATCTCGCGCTAGTGAGGTTAAGTTGGTAGCACTAAGGTTTAGGCCCGCCAAGATGGCAGCACTGCTGATGACAGGTGACGAATTTGCAGCTACTGCGATAAAGAGGGCAGCACGGTACTCTGTAGTTTAAAGATGGCGGATGACAGCTGTCAAAATGCACGTGGATTTGTTTACAAATTCAAATCTCGCGCTAGTGAGGTTAAATTGGTAGCACTGAGGTTTAGGCCCGTCAAGATGGCAGCAAGGAGGTTTGCGATGCGTTGTTGTCTGTCAAAAAGCACGTGGCTATCAATAAACACGTGGATTTGTTTACAAATTCAAATATCGCGCTAGTTAGGTTACGTTGGTACCACTGAGGTTTAGGCCCGTCAAGATGGCAGCAGTGAGGTTAGCCATGCGTTGTTGTCGATGACAGCTGTCAAAAAGCACGTGGCTTTGTTTACAAATTCCAATCTCGCGCCAAAATCCAAATTTCCCGCCAAAATTCAAATTTCCCGCGGGAGGTTGAGGCCTCTCCCGAGAGCCCGAGGTGGAGGTGGCGGCCGAATCCCTGTATTATACTACCAACATTGACTTGACGTATTTGGCGACACTCCCTTCACCGCTCCTGCGATCCAAATTACAGCATCGAGCACAGTGACAGACATTTGCTATCTAAGCCATATTAGATCCATTACATGTACTAAAAAGGGTTAGGAAGGAAATTTACCAAAATATATTCCGTTATATTAGCAAAATTTCCTTTCGTTTCAGCGTCAGACAGGTTCCGCTAAACACAGGTCTTACTGCAGGCCTCAGGTTCCATGTGCAGGCATTTTTGTTTGATACCGTTTGGTGCCCTGCGTGTCAATTTCTACGTCTCGTTTCGTTCTATCAGGTGACAGAGAAACGGATCTCTGTTTGACGATGAATAGCTGAGCCTGGTAAATTCCAAATTTATCACAAGAGATCTTCTACATACCGACATCGTACAGCATGGAATGCCGAATGGACTTTAATCCAGTTACGTCCATCCAGTGTTGCCAACCCAGAAATCTTTTCTCCACTAAATTTTAGTTGAAAACCCATTAAATTCCGAATTGAAACAATATATAGCATATATTTTATAGATAAAATTAATTCAATGACATCTTCCCCTCCCACTAGGACATCCCATGTGCGTGGTTGAGATCCTGTGGTTTCAGTACTGGTGAGGACCATCACTGGCCTCACGTGATGAATAATGACTGACCAAATGTATAAGTTTCATTAAAAAGGGGTTAGTAATTTTCTCCTTGTGAATAAAGATGATATTGTTACAGAACCAATCCACTTATATCCGTTAATAGCTGTTTGAAAATCCGTTAAAAAATCGCTGTCCACAAAGTAGAAAATATCTCCGCGGTTTCGTTTTAAACTCTGTCAAATTTAGTGGGAAATCCGCTGAGTTGGCAACACTGCCTCTACCAGGTTTGAGCCTATGATCTTGGGGAGGTTCCTCTGTATAAGCTTGATATTGAGAACAATGAATGCCGCTATTCTAGACATTTATTCAAATGACTAAAACATGAAATTGGTTAGCTATAAGTATAGCTTACAACGACAGCTGTGATATATTATTTCAGCCAAAAGGACAACAAACGATAGTACCAAGCCTGTTATCAAGATAATGAACGGTGCTTGAATATGGGACGTTGTTAGTACACGACATTCATTGGAGCACTGATTAGTTTTCGAACGTAAACGTAGCTTGTGCTTCCCTACAGAGATCCATTGCCCAAATATGCCTGCCTCCAACATATTTAATATATATTTATTTAATATATTGATATAAGGGAAGTCTTTCCTCAAATACATGCTATTATGAAAGGTTTGTATGTTGTTCCCAAACATATATACCAAGCTTCGTCCAGTGCTATCTCGATATTTGAAAGTAGTCAGGTATTCAACGAACGTTTTGGTGAGGATGGCCGCGGCTTCTCCTTCTGCTACTCTTTGAAGGATGATTCTATCATTCTTTACATCTTGTCGCCGAGCAGTTAAATCCGAGGAGACTAAATCATTAAAATAGGGCACGAAACTGATATTGAGATCTGATTTTATGAGAGCATCTTCGTTATCTATTTGTTCTTCGAACCCAGGATCTGTCAACATGGAGACTAGAACAGACTGAAATGTGGTATTGATTAAAAGGCAATAGACTGTCCAGAAAATGAAGAAAGTTCTATGGCTTAGGACACATGACACTTTTCCTACATGCATTCCCAATAATCCTGCCCATGCACTTAAAGCAGAATTGGATAAGCGCTGATACCATTTGATATTAGGCTCATACCTGTTGTCACCAAATGATGCTAATATACTTGGCATCACCGTAGCGATTCCACACGACATCAGTAACATCAGTGATAGTTCTGGAGAGAACAAGGCGGTAATACATGTCCAAAACGGTTTCCGTTTTGCTGCAGGGACTACCCACGCAAAACCATCCAGAGAATATACTACTGAGTGAGAAAAATACTCGTTTCTGCTTTTGTGAAGTGCCATTGAACCAATAACAATATCTGACTTCTTGCTTTGAAGCTCACCAAGCATTCCTGTCCATTTGCCTCCTACTTTCAAGTGACCTCTAGTATCCGTAGACAAAGGGTTTGAAACTAATTTAATATTGAAATTCATTTTCTCAGCTATTGTGCGAATTATACCAATCTCCATCCCACAGAGGTTGTACATACTATCCATACTTGGCGAAAATTTTTCCAAGAATTGGCATTTCATCACATATGGCGGAAATTCCATGAATGAAATGCCAATAGAACATCCGTCCAAGTCTTGAGCTGTCCTCTCACGAAATAAAGGTATTCCCTTATAGAACGTTTCGGATCCCTTAATTAGATTACAGTCATTCATCAGAAGGGTCATACCCTCATCCTGATCACACCTTCCACGTGGAATATATGGAAGAGAAGTGTAAACTTGGACGGATGTACCCTGGTCATGAAGGACGACGACATCAGAGAAATTCTTCTTCCAAAATTTGGTCAGGATGTTTCTGATAACGGTCTCACTGTTTTCCAGAGTCTGAGAAATGATTACCACGAATCGTGATTGGAAACTATCGGAACGTTTCCGCTGCAGGTTATACAAAAGCTCCCCAACAAAGTCTTCTGCCCCTCCTGAAACTATAACAATGTGATCGTTCCATACTGCAGCGTACTTTTTCAGTACGGACGTAGTCAAACTGACTGTCCATTGGCTGTCTCTCTGGAGTAATGTCAGGAGATGGCTCCATTCGTTAGAGTCACTAAAATATTCTGATCCGTTCCTTTCACTTACTACTGTTAGAGTTAATTCTTGATGTATTAAGTGCTTACGAGTAATAGCCAGAGCACATTGTGTTACTGGAGACACAGCAGTTGAAAATTCGGCTGCATCTTGTAAAGACCCATAAACCATTGTCGTGGCATCCAGAATGAAGATGACTAGACTCGTCGGCTGAAGGCAGCTTCTCATCTGAAATCAAAGTAAAGTTCCAGGTAAGACATGTGCAGGGATCCTACTGAATTTACCATCTTTGTTAATTTTAGCTTGATTTACACCAAACTTCTTATAAATGAAATCGCATTGATGCCCTCTGTCGCTGAACTGGGTTGCTGCATATCAGATTACTTTCCCAACTTCACTCATAACACAGGGGGTTCAAAAAATTGTCTGTTGCATGAGATTTTTTAACTGTTTCTATGTATGCAATATGAGTGTTAATTACTGTTGCAGATTTTGGCTTTTACACTAAATGTTCTAGTTTTCAAACAATATGATATTCATTATTGTTACAGATTTTTGTTTTATTCTATTCTGCAGTTAGGCTCTGAAATCTGAACGTGAATGTTTTCAATACATTGTTTCTGCTTCTCCTGGTCTGTCATTCGAGAAAATAAAAGCAGGTGTGTATGATGATCCTCACATTTGATCCCTTATATGAGACGAGGAATTTAACAGGAAGATAGATCAAAAGGAGAGAGCAGCATGGATGAGTTTTACAGCAGTTATTAAAAACTTCTGTGGTAACAAGGAGGTATAAAATGACAGTCTAACGAGACTGTCCTGAGCATATCGAGAAATCCAAGCGCAAATTCTTGTCTGATTGAGTTTTGCATGCCCTCTATGACACAATGCTGCATTAATTAATATCCTCCATCAGTATGCATATATCACTGCTATAGTTAAGAATGTTGTTAGCATATTTAATAGTGTTTTATGTCATATTTATGCTCAAAATAAGTTATTTTATTCCTTTGTATTCCAAAACTGTATGCATGATTGTACGCCATTGTATGTTTTGTATATTTTAATTATTATTATCATCAAATATATCGCAATTGGGAAATATCCCGATCTCAAAGATCACTTACAGTAATGTGATAATAAAGTGAAATAAACATAACTACCAACAACAACAAAAACAAAAAAGCAACAATAACAAGAGTACAACAAGCAATTCCATGGAAAGAAAAATATTACAAGAAATACTACATTCTAAATCCAACATCATCATACACAAATTCACACACGTTAAGTATTTCAAAATTTTACACTGTGACTTGCAGTAGATTGAGCGGTCCATTTACTAGTATCTTAGCATTGTAAATGCAGCACGTTCATATACAAATTCATCATCATCATCATCTGTTTACCCTCCAGGATCGGTTTTTCCCTCGGACTTAGCGAGGAATCCCACCTCAACCGCCTCAAGGGCAGTGTCCTGGAGCTTCAGACTCTTGGTCGGGGATACAACTGGGGAGTATGACCAGTACCTCGCCCAGGCGGCCTCACCTGCTATGCTGAACAGGGGCCTTGTGGAGGGATGGGAAGATTGGAAGGGATAGGCAAGGAAGAGGGAAGGAAGCGGCCGTGGCCTTAAGTTAGGTACCATCCCGGCATTCGCCTGGAGGAGAAGTGGGAAACCACTGAAAACCACTCCCAGGATGGCTGAGGTGGGAATCGAACCCACCTCTACTCAGTTGACCTCCCGAGGAAGAGTGGACACCGTTCCAGCCCTCGTACCACTTTTCAAATTTCGTGGCAGAGCCGGGAATCGAACCCGGGCCTCCGGGGGTAGCAGCTAATCACGCTAACCACTACACCACAGAGGCGGACATACAAATTCATAAATACCTTAAATAGTTCAGATGCCCTAATACTACAATTTACAGTGGGTTGAGAATAGAAATGAGTAGTATAATGGGAGAGTTCTGCCGCCTCCTCCTCCTCGCGCGGCGCGGGAAATTTGAATTCTGGCGGGAAATTTGAATTTTGGCGGGAAATTTGAATTTTTGGCGGGAGATTTGAATTTTGGCGGGAGATTTGAGTTTGTAAACAAAGCCACGTGCTTTTTGACAGCTGTCATCGACAACAACGCATCGCTAACCTCACTGCTGCCATCTTGACGGGCCTAAACCTCAGTGGTACCAACTTAACCTAACTAGCATGAGGTAAACAAAGCCACGTGTTTTTTGACAGCCACGTGCTTTTTGACAGACAACAACGGATCGCTAACCTCAGTACTGCCATCTTGACGGGCCTAAACCTCAGTAGTACCAACTTAACCTAACTAGCGCGAGATAAACAAAGCCACGTGCTTTTTGACAGCCACGTGCTTTTTGACAGATTTGTAAACAAAGCCACGTGCTTTTTGACAGACAACAACGCATCGCTAACCTCAGTACTGCCATCTTGACGGGCCTAAACCTCAGTAGTGCCAACTTAACCTAACTAGCGCGAGATAAACAAATCCACGTGCTTTTTGGCAGCCACGTGCTTTTTGACAGATTTGTAAACAAAGCCACGTGCTTTTTGACAGACAACAACGCATCGCTAACCTCAGTACTGCCATCTTGACGGGCCTAAACCTCAGTAGTGCCAACTTAACCTAACTAGTGCGAGGTAAACAAAGCCACTTGTTTCTTTGACAGCCACGTGCTTTTATTGACAGCTGTCATCCGCCATCTTTAAACCACAAAGCACTGTGCTGCCCTCTTTAGATGCAAAATTCGTCACCTGTCATCCGCAGTGCTGCCATCTTGACGGGTCTAAACCTTAGTGCTACCAACTTAACCTAACTAGCGCGAGGTAAACAAAGCCACGTGTTTGTTGACAGCTGTCATCCGCCATCTTTAATCTATAGAGCACAGTGCTGCCCTCTTTAGCTACTTACCTTTGAAATGTGGTGGCGGATAATTTGAAAAATGCTTTTTGACAGCAGCCATCTTTGTGCACCATGCTGCCCTCTTTAGCTAGATACCTGTGGTGGCAGGCAATTCCACATGACAGCAGCCATCTTTAATCAAGAGAGCACTGTGCTGCCATCTTTAGCTAGATACCTTTGAAATGTGGTGGCGGCAAATTGAAAAATTTCACGTGCTCTTGTTTGGAAACAAACTCACGTGCTTTTTTGACAGCTACCATCCGCCATCTTTAATCAACAGAGCATAGTGCTGCCCTCTTTAGTTTGAAATGTGGTGGCGGCAAATTCCACGTGCTCTTGTTTGGAAACAAAGACATGTGCTTTTTTGACAGCTGTCATCCGCCATCTTTAATCAACAGAGCACCGTGCTGCGGGCAATTTCGTCAGCTGTCATCCGCCATCTTTAATCCACAGAACACCGTGCTGCTCTCTGTGGTAGCGGGCAATTTGAAATGTTCTGTTAGCTATCATCCGCCATCTTTAATCAAGAGAGCACCGTGCTGCCATCTTTAGCTAGATACCTTTGAAATGTGGTGGCGGCAAATTGAAAAATTTCACGTGCTCTTGTTTGGAAACAAACTCACGTGCTTTTTTGACAGCTACCATCCGCCATCTTTAATGAACAGAGCATAGTGCTGCCCTCTTTAGTTTGAAATGTGGTGGCGGCAAATTCCACGTGCTCTTGTTTGGAAACAAAGCCGTGTGCTTTTTTGACAGCTGTCATCCGCCATCTTTAATCCAGAGAGCACCGTGCTGCCCTCTTTATCGTAGTAGATGTAAATTCGTCACCTGTCATCCGCAGTGCTGCCTTCTTTAGCTAGATACCTTTGAAATGTGGTGGTGGATAATTTAAAAAGAGAAATTCTACAGCAGCCCTCTCTCGACGCTAATTGCATAAGATGGCGGCTATACATGACTCCTTAAGGGTGCTTGCGCAAGATGGTTGCTACTCTTATGAAGAAAGCTAGCTTAGAGGCTAACGTGTCGTGCTAGTTCGATTCATTAAATTTAGGGCTTAAATGCAAAATGTTAAATATATCGAAAACGGTGCACCGTAGAGCAAAACGGACAAAATTTTTCTGCCTAATACCTAGGTTCGCAGTATGAGGAACAATTAAACCATAGTCTAATGATGGGATCAACGGTTCGGTTCCTACTTAGGCCCTTTGACATTTGCTCTGTTTTAGCTTGTATTGAAGCGAGTCTTCGTAACATGATCAGGTCTAACTATGGTAGAGAGTATAACGTACCGTGCTGGTTCGATTAATTAAATTTGGAGGCTTAAATGCAAAATGTTAAATATCTCGAAAACGGTGCATCGTAGAGCAAAACGGACAAAATTTTTCCGCCTAATACGTAGGTTCGTAGTATCAGGAACAAGAAAAAACATAGTCTAATGATGAGATCAACGGTTCGATTCTTACTTAAGCCCTTTGGCATTGGCAGCTATCTATTTCTACAAGATGGTGGCTGCTCTTATGAGACACAAGATGGCTTGAGACGTCCTAGGGATGCTTACGCAAGATGGCGACACAAAATGGTGACTATACATAGCTCCTTATGAGACAGCCTAGGGGTGCTCGCGCAAGATGGCAGCTACTCTTATGAAGAAAGCTAGCTTAGAGGCTACTGCGCAAGATAACAGCTGCTGTTATGCATGTGGTGGAGGGCAATTTGAAATTCTATGTGCTTAATCAACAGAGCACCCTGCTACCCTCTTTAGCTGAAATGTGGTGGTGGATAATTTGAAAAATTCTTTTGACAGCTATCGTCTTTAAACAATGGCGACTATACATAGGCTGTTAAGGCCTTATCATTCTCCTCCTCCTCCTCCTCCTCCTCCTCCTCCTTCTCTACCTCCTCCTCCGCCTCTTATGTCAAGGCATAGCTTTATATCGAACAAGTTTAAACCTGCATCGCGAAGGCAAGCGTGTGCAGCGATAACATTATTATGCATGTTTAGACTTTCGAAACATAAGAAGAGTAGAATCAAATGCTGTACTCGATACGACATGTGATCAGAACATTGATTGATGCGTTCAGAAAACAAAATAAGTGATCAAGACTAGAATCGAACACGGTACTCAATACATCATGTGTTTAGAATATGTCAGGGGATACCCTTGTTCTAAGAAGATAAGATTGAAACATAACAAGACTAGAATAGAACACTGTAATCGATGTTGCTAACTTCAACATGTGATCAGAACTTTGATTGATGTGTTCAGAACACAAAATAAGTGATCATGACTAGAATCGAACACTGTACTCGATACAACATGTGATCAGAACATTGATCGATGTGTTCAGAACACAAAATAAGTGATCAAGACTAGAATCGAACACTGTACTCAATACAACATGTGTTTAGAACATGTTAGGGGGTACCCTTCTTCTAAGAAGATCAGAATGAAACATAACAAGACTAGAATCGAACACTGTAATCGATGTTGTTAACCTCAACATATGATCAGAACATTGTTTGATGTGTTCAGAGCAAAAGTACAATTTTGATGATTTGCTTAGTGTAAAATCAAAAAGTATGGAAACACACTGTACACATATCGCATAGCTAACTCGCTCAGTAAGCAATATTGCAAAACTACAACTTCAATGATTTGCCTAGTGTAAAAATAAAAAAACACTGTACCCATACTGCGCAGCTAACTCGCTCGGTAAACGATATAGCCAAAGTATAACTTCAAATTATTTACCTTCCATCATTCATCTTGTGTGAAAATCAGTCGAACAAGTTATCGCATAAACATGTAACATGAAATATCAGTCAATCTGTTGGCATGGGTTACAAGCATGTAGCTTATGCGGAAAGTAAAATTAAACAGAACGCTAGTGCTACAAGAAATACTCTGCTTACATTCAAGTCCCTAGCTGTTAAACAAGTTATTACATAAATATGTAACATGAAATATCGGTTCGGAAACATATTGTTTCAAGGATGAAAGGACTCTTCCTCCTCCTTACCGCACATTCCTTGTAGGGCTAAGGGGCTAATGGGCTAAAGGGCTAATGGGCTAAAGGGCTAAAGGGCTAAAGGGCTAAAGGGCTGAAGGAGCAACAACCTCATCGATCGCTATCAGCAAGAACGCTTGTACTTTGTTAAGTGTAGAAAATTAATCTTTATTTGTAAATGGTTTCATGTTCAGAACAAGGAATGGAACCTAGGGGTTACGTCTTACCTAATAAAATCCCCGAGGTGCGATGAGTTACGTTTTTCGAACTAGTGTTTGGAACACTGAACTTTTCAAGATGATAGCAGAGAGTTTAGCAATGTTCTGTTGTTGGATTATAAATTCCGCGCTACAACATGCATAAGGTGGCAGCCTTGAGGTTTACTGCCGTAAAGATGACAAGAGTGAGGTTAACAATGTTCCGTTGTTGGATTTTAAATTCCGCGCTATAACATGCATAAGGTGGCAGCCTTGAGGTTTACCGCCGTAAAGATGGCAGCAGTGAGGTTAGCGACGCTCTATTGTCCTTCAAAGTGAGGTTAGGGTTCGTCAAGAAGACAGCTGTCAAAAAAGCACGTGGCTATGTTTACCAAACAAGAGCACGTGGTCGTGTCGTCACGGTCACGTAATCAATCCTTAGCTCGACGTCGTTAAGAGCAGCATTAGGATTAGCTATGCTCAAAAGTCTTGGGGACAGAGCAGCAGTGTGAATTGCCATGTTTCAAAGTGTGTACACATCACCTATCGATTTTACATGCATCGACCATCGAACGAAACTTCATCCTCTAGATCGTGCTGCTATCTTTGCATAACCTATACACTTAAAATTAAAGTACAATGAATAGCCATGTTTCAAAGCGTGTACACATTACCTATCGATTTTGCACGCATCGACTCTCGTACTAAACTTCTTCCGCTAGATTGTGCTGCTATCTTAGCATAACCTATACGCATGACTTTAAAGTACAATGAATAGCCATGTTTCAAAGCGTGTACACATTACCTATCGACTTTGCATGCAACAAATATCGTACTAAACTTCTTCCGCTGGGTTGTGCTGCTATCTTAGCATAACGTATACACATGAACTTAAAGTACAAAGAATAGCCATGTTTAAAAGCGTGTACACATTACTTATTGATTTTGCATGCATCGAATCTCGTTCTGAACTTCTTCCGCTAGATTATGCTGCTATCCTAGCATAACCTATACCCATGAACTTAAAGTACAATGAATAGTCATGTTTCAAAGCGTGTACACATCAACTATCGAATTTGCGTGTATCAACTCTCGTACTAAACTTCTGCAGGTAGATTGTGCTGCTATCTTAGCATAACTAAGACGCATGAACTTAAAGTTCCAAGAATAGCTATGTCTCAAAGCGTGTACACGTTACCTATCGATTTTGCAAGCATCGACTCTCGTACTAAACTTCTTCCGCTAGATTGTGCTGCTATCTTAGCATGTCCTTAAGGTACAAAGAATAGCCATGTTTCAAAGCGTGTACACATTACCTATCGATTTTGCATGCATCAAATATCGTACTAAATTTCTTCCGCTAGATTGTGCTGCTATCTTAGCATAACCTATACCCATGAACTTAAAGTACAATGAATAGTCATGTTTCAAAGCATGTACGCATCAACTATAGATTTTGCATGTATCGACTCTCGTACAAACCTTCTTCAGGAAGATTGTGCTGCTATCTTAGCATAACTAAGACGCATGAACTTAAAGTACAAAGAATAGCTATGTTTCAAAGCGTGTACACATCACCTATCGATTTTGCATTCACCGACTCTCGTACTAAACTTCTTCCGCTGGATTGTGCTGCTATCTTAGCATGTCCTTAAGGTGCAAAGAATAGCCATGTTTCAAAGCGTGTACACATTACCTATCGATTTTGCATGCATCAAATATCGTACTAAATTTCTTCCGCTAGATTGTGCTGCTATCTTAGCCTAACCTATACGCATGAACTTAAAGTACGAAGAATAACCATGTTTTAAAGCGTGTACACATTACTTATTGATTTTGCATGCATCAAATATCGTACTAAACTTCTTCCGCTAGGTTGTGCTGCTATCTTAGCATAACCTGTACGCATGAACTTAAAGTACAAAGAATAGCCTTGTATCAAAGCGTGTACACATTACCTAACGATTTTGCACGAAACGACTATCATACTAAACTTTTTCCACCAGATTGTGCTAAAATCGTGTAAGTGTGCTGCTACCTTAGCAAAACCTATCGAATTTGCATGCATCGACTATCGTACTAGACTTCTTCCGCTGGAGCATGTAGCAATCGCTTTTGGGTATCCCTAACCCATGTGCACGAACTTAAAGCACAAAGAAGAGCTATGTTCTAAAGCGTGTACACATCACCCACCGATAATGTATCGAATATCGTACTAAACTTCTCCTGCCAGAGCGTACGACTATCGCTTGTGTGTGCACGAACTTAAAGCATAAAGAATAGCAATGTATAAAAATCTTGTAAACAAAGCAGCAGCATTAAGTATAGCCATGTTTAAATGCGTGTACACATCATGTATCTATGAT
This sequence comes from Anabrus simplex, assembly GCF_040414725.1. Classification (NCBI taxonomy): domain Eukaryota; kingdom Metazoa; phylum Arthropoda; class Insecta; order Orthoptera; family Tettigoniidae; genus Anabrus; species Anabrus simplex. The sequence goes on along the minus strand of NC_090265.1, from coordinate 1,772,563,461 downwards.
GCACGCAGTACTAAACATATTCCATTAGAATGTACAAAGTTCGCATGTGTTTGTGCTGCTATCTTAGCATAGCCTATGTGCATGAACTTAAAGCATTAAGAATAGTTATGTGTAAAAAATCTTGTGAACACAGCAGAATGTTTACTACGTAGGTGTAGACATTGAACTTTGCATGCTGAGGCAGCATACTACGTGACCGTGACGTCACGACCACGTGCTCTTGTTTGGTAAACATAGCCACGTGCTTTTTTGACAGCTGTCTTCTTGACGAACCCTAACCTCACTTTGAAGGACAATAGAGCGTCGCTAACCTCACTGCTGCCATCTTTACGGCGGTAAACCTCAAGGCTGCCACCTTATGCATGTTATAGCGCGGAATTTAAAATCCAACAACGGAACATTGTTAACCTCACTCTTGTCATCTTTACGGCAGTAAACCTCAAGGCTGCCACCTTATGCATGTTGTAGCGCGGAATTTACAATCCAACAACAGAACATTCCTAAACTCCCTGCTATCATCTTGAAAAGTTCAGTGTTCCAAACACTAGTTCGAAAAACGTAACTCATCGCACCTCGGGGATTTTATTAGGTAAGACGTAACCCCTAGGTTCCATTCCTTGTTCTGAACATGAAACCATTTACAAATAAAGATTAATTTTCTACACTTAACAAAGTACAAGCGTTCTTGCTGATAGCGATCGATGAGGTTGTTGCTCCTTCAGCCCTTTAGCCCTTTAGCCCTTTAGCCCATTAGCCCTTTAGCCCTTTTACCCATTAGCCCTTTAGCCCATTAGCCCCTTAGCCCTACAAAGAATGTGCGGTAAGGCTTTGTTTACAAATCTGTCAAAAAGCACGTGGCTGTCAAAAAGCACGTGGCTTTGTTTATCTCGCGCTAGTTAGGTTAAGTTGGTACCACTGAGGTTTAGGCCCGTCAAGATGGCAGTACTGAGGTTAGTGATGCGTTGTTGTCTGTCAAAAAGCACGTGGCTCTCAAAAACAACGTGGCTTTGTTTACCTCATGCTAGTTAGGTTAAGTTGGTACCACTGAGGTTTAGGCCCGTCAAGATGGCAGCAGTGAGGTTAGCGATGCGTTGTTGTCGATGACAGCTGTCAAAAAGCACGTGGCTTTGTTTACAAATTCAAATCTCCCGCCAAAATTCAAATCTCCCGCCAAAAATTCAAATTTCCCGCCAAAATTCAAATGTCCCGCCAGAATTCAAATTTTCCGCGCCGCGCGAGGAGGAGGAGGCGGCAGAACTCTCCCATTATACTACTGAAATGTACTCAAAGTTTACGTTTTTAAATTACTTATATTATCCTCACGAAGGTGATTAAGATAATATCCCTCATTTTAAGTTGAGAAAAATGCTAAAATTTTCGAAAATATTACATTAACGTGAAAAATGTTTAAAAGGAACTCAAAAAACTGTAGCTTACAGAGAAAAACTAACTTCAGATATAAAATCAGCTCACCCAAACTAGTTAAGAACAAGTGTTTAATCAATGCAACCACAATTTTGTTCACCTGTGTCACTGTATTAGTGTCACCGAACCGACAGTTTCATGTGAGAACAAGTCTCAGGTAGACCCCAAGGCATCGGACTACCTACAACAGGGCCTCTCAAACGTCCAAAATACCACGCGTGCAAAACGAGGTGCAGAGGTTCCGTCCTACTCGACTAGGTTCGAACCAGCGTTCTTTCTCGGGGCGACTCAGCTAAGCTCGGATCAACTCTGCTCGGATGATGAGCCCTGCAGAGTGAGGATGGGGCAAACAGGTGGAGCGAGCGAGACAGGCGTATATAAAGAGAGACACAGCGCTATTGCTCAAACTCGAGGAGTGGGGGCTCTGCGAAGTCGTCTTACGCACCTTGCACCGCGCAATGCTCCGGTGCATGCAGTCAGAGAGGTCTTGGCCTATGACAAAAAGACATTAAAGCGGTGTGCAAGTAGCCAAAATAAAATTCCTGAGGAGCATGATTCAGAAGATAAAAAGGGATAGAGGTAAAAAATGAAGACATTAGGAAAGCATTTTTTAATTTTCATTTATTTTTTACAATGTCTTTATCAACACAGATAGGTCTTATGGCGACGACGGAATTGGCAAGGTAGGGGGAGGGAGGAAGCGGTTGTGGCCTTATTTAAGGTACAGCCTCAACATTTGCCTTGTGTGAAAATAGAAAACCATGGAAAACAGACTTCAGGGCTGCCGCCAGTGGGGTTCGATTTTACTATCTCCCACTACGTGACGCCAACCACCAGCCAGTCGCTCGGTGAAAGTGTAGTTGAATGATGAAGTAGAAAGATGGTCTGGACACACCAAACGGAAGAGAAATGAAGGGATTACAAACCGGAGTATTGGAACAGCAGCTGGAGGGGAAGAGAGGTCGAGGAGGACCAACGAAAATATGGGTGAATTTAGTGAAGAGCATCCTTAGAAAATGAAACATGTGCTGAAGCGCAGTATTACACAAAGTGTGGTAGAACGACCAGCAAGAGTGGAGAGGACCCGTATTAGCCCCAACATGGAAAAAATTGGACAAGTGGAAATGATGATTATGATGATGATTATACCAAACGTAGTGATATAGTTAATATTATCTACATTAAGAACTATTTTGTTTGAATTGAGCGATTTGTTTCGGAGCAGCGGTCGCTGGGCAGGCCGAAGTCCTTTCAAGGGCGTTAAGTACCGTGGGGTTTGGGTTTGGTTTGGTTTGGTTCAGGGAATGGCTGGTGGACGAAGAAGAAAGGAAATACTGAAAATGGCTGTTTAAGAAGTAACCTCGAGATTTCTCCTCCTGGTTGAGGGAAATACTTTTAAAATAATGTAATCTTAAGTTCGAGCTTTTATTTCTGTTCTTAAAACTTCTTCGTTTTTTCTACAGCTCTTCCCACATGTGTCGGGTCGCGGGTGCGAACTGTGTCGTAGAAGTGGACTTGGCCCAGTTTTACAGCCTGATGCCCTTCCTGACGCTAACCCTATGTGGAGGGATGTAATCACTATTGCGTGTTTCTGTGATGGTTAGTGGTGTGGTGTGGTGTGTGAATATGAAGAGGAGAATGTTGGGACAAACACAAACACCCAGTCCTCGAGCCAGAAGAATTAATCAAAGGCGGGAATCAAACCCGGGAACCTCTGACCTCAACGCTGACCATTCAGCCGATTCGGACATCTCTATTCTTAAGTAACGTAGGTAATGTTATCTTTTCTCCAGCCGGTACCGAGAGAAATATTTTTGAATGTTCATCTTTCCTTGCATCGCCATGTGGGGCTAACTTAGTTTCAGACCTTCTTGTATATCTCCAATGTCACAAGCATGTTCGAGTGTGTTTATCTCGGTATCCTCTTCAACCATATCTGAAGTACTTATTTGATTATTGTTTGGTCGGAGGAGCTATACCAGATGAATGGAGAGTTGCTATAGTAGCCCCTGTGTATAAAGGAAAGGGTGATACACATAAAGCTGAAAACTACAGGCCAGTAAGTTTGACATGCATTGTATGTAAGCTTTGGGAAGGCATTCTTTCTGATTATATTAGACATGTTTGTGAAATTAATAACTGGTTCGATAGTAGGCAATTCGGTTTTAGGAAAGGTTATTCCACTGAAGCTCAACTTGTAGGATTCCAGCAAGATATAGAAGATATCTTGGATTCTGGAGGTCAAATGGACTGTATCGCGATTGACCTGTCTAAAGCATTTGATAGGGTGGATCATGGGAGACTACTGGCAAAAATGAGTGCAATTGGACTAGTCAAAAGAGTGACTGAATGGGTTGCTATATTTCTAGAAAATAGATCTCAGAGAATTAGAGTAGGTGAAGCTTTATCTGACCCTGTAAAAGTTAAGAGGGGAATTCCTCAAGGCAGTATTATCGGACCTTTATGTTTTCTTATATATATAAATGATATGAGTAAAGGAGTGGAATCGGAGGTAAGGCTTTTTGCGGATGATGTTATTCTCTATAGAGTGATAAATAAGTTACAAGATTGTGAGCAACTGCAACGTCACCTCGATAATGTTGGGAGATGGACAGCAGGCAATGGTATGTTGATAAACGGGGTTAAAAGTCAGGTTGTGAGTTTCACAAATAGGAAAAGTCCTCTCAGTTTTAATTACTGCGTTGATGGGGTGAAAGTTCCTTTTGGGGATCATTGTAAGTATCTGGGTGTTAATATACGGAAAGATCTTCATTGGGGTAATCACATAAATGGGATTGTAAACAAAGGGTACCGATCTCTCCACATGGTTATGAGGGTGTTTAGGGGTTGTAGTAAGGATGTAAAGGAGAGTGCATATAAGTCTCTGGTAAGACCCCAACTAGAGTATGGTTCCAGTGTATGGGACCCTCACCAGGATTACCTGATTCAAGAACTGGAAAAAATCCAAAGAAAGGCACCTCGATTTGTTCTGGGGGATTTCCGACAAAAGAGTAGCGTTACAAAAATGTTGCAATGTTTGGGTTGGGAAGAATTGAGATAAAGAAGAAGAGCTGCTCGACTAAGTGGTATGTTCCGAGCTGTCAGCGGAGAAATGGCGTGGAATGACATTAGTAGACGAATAAGTTTGAATGGCGTTTATAAAAGTAGGAAAGATCACAATATGAAGATAAAGTTGGAATTCAAGAGGACAAACTGGGGCAAATATTCATTTATAGGAATGGGAGTTAGGGATTGGAATAACTTACCAAGGGAGATGTTCAATAAATTTCCAATTTCTTTGAAATCATTTAGGAAAAGGCTAGGAAAGCAACAGATAGGGAATCTGCCACCTGGGCGACTGCCCTAAATGCAGATCAGTATTGATTGATTGATTGATTGATTGATTGATTGATTGATTGATTGATTGATTGATTGATTGATTGATTGATTGATTGATTGATTGATTGATTGATTGATTGATTGATTGATTGATTGATTGATTGATTGATTGATTGATTGATTGATTGATTGATTGATTGATTGATTGAACTTTTAGGCATGATATAGCCTAGTCTTTTGATCTTATGCCGTGTCAAGAAAATAACGTGAAATCCTTTACGTTTCGCAGAGAACTTTGCTCTGCGTCTTCAGAATAAAATCTCGACTGTCCACAAGAAGGGCTTCTCAAAGAATGAGGTTTGAACAATGACGTTTGAATTCAAATGCCGTGGCTGTACATTAATTAAGGCCAATGCCGCTTCTTTCCCACTCCTTTCAATTCAAACCTCATTGTTTGAGAAGTCTTTCTCGTAGACAGTCGGGATTTTCTTCTGGAGACGCAGAGCAAAGTTCTCTGTGAAACGTACAGGAGTTCACCTTATTTTCTTGACACGGCATAAGCCCAAAGGCCTGTATCATGTCTATAAGTACGGGCCGTGAAAGCATCAATGGCAATTCTTCAACTTTTATTCGCTGAGGCTAGTTTTTTTTTTTTTTTTAACATTCATATACATTTCGGAATTTAACCTTTCCTTCCCATCAGTCGCATGTTAGATTGGGCTTAGCGTCTGGTATTAGGAAGCTGTGCCCTGGGAGATAGTCACTCTGCAATGTTTAATGGATCTATATTTTTTCTATACCTTTCTTCTTGTTATATTCGCCCTTTTCTAATCATACTTGCCCTTTCTGCAGTGTTGCCAACTTAGCGGATTTTCCGCTAAATTTGGCGGAATTAGAAAACTGTCGGCGGAGAAATATATCATTTAGCGGACAGCGGATTTTTTGGCGGAATTCTAGATTTATTATAGCGGAATTTAGCGTTTTATCTATTTTACGTTGTTTTTTAAAAAAATTTGTACTCCAGTCTGTCTCCGAGCTATTCCGTATTTGTCAGGAGCCAGCAGTCACATGAGGAAAACATGTTATATGGATTTGATGTTATGAGATCATGGTATCATAAATTTGTAATGCGTGGGGAAAGGTTACTTATCGCTTAGTTCACGAATGACAACAGATAATGTAACTGAGAGAGTAGCATTTATATTTATGCTATGAAGGAAGACCGTTTATAATGAACTGGCCTGTTCTCTGTGTGTGGACCTTGAGGTAGGGGATTCACCTAGTTTGCACACGGCAGTAAAACGCCTACAAGTTTCAGTTCGCCGGTTCGCAGGCAGGGGTTAATCCCAGTGAAACTCACAGATCAGATGAGTGCAGACATTTACTTTTATTATTATTATTATTATTATTATTATTATTATTATTATTATTATTATTATTATTATTATTATTATTATTATTATTATTATTATTATTTCCGGCTCCATGGCTAAATGGTTAGCGTGCTGGCCTTTGGTCACAGGGGTCCCGGGTTCAATTTCCGGCATGGTCGGGAATTTTAACCATCATTGGTTAATTTCGCTGACACGGGGGCTGGGTGTATGTGTCGTTTTCATCATCATTTCATCTTCATCACGACGCGCAGGTCGCATACGGGGGTCAAATCAAAAAACCTGCCCCTGGCTAGCCGAACATGTCCTGGAACACTCCCGGCACTAAAAGCCATACGCCATTTTATTATTATTATTATTATTATTATTATTATTATTATTATTATTATTATTATTATTATTATTATTATTCGAGATCGGATTTCTTGGCGGAATTTTAGCGGATTTTTAGTAGTATTTAGCGGATGTTGAAAATATGAGTTGGCAACACTGCTTTCGAGTAAATTTTCTTGTTGGCTACTTATGTAGGATGAGATTAGCTCACGTATTTTTGGGTAGATATACCCAATTAGAATCCTTATGGCTGTGAATTTCACTATTTTCTATGATTCAAGATTACTGAGTGAATAGCATTCAAAATTCCTTAGCGGTACGTGAATGTACCAACCTTGTGTCCAGTAATCAGCTAACAGATAATACGTGACCGAGCTCGGTTGCTGCAGTCGCTTCAGTGCGGCCAGTGTCCAGTTTTCGGGAGACAGCGGGTTCGAAACCCACTGTCGGCAGCCCTGAAGATGGATTTTCGTGGTTTCACATTTTCACACCAGGCAAGTGCGAGGGCTGTACCTTAATTAAGGCCACGGCCGCTTATTTCCCACTCCTAGACCTTTCCTACCCCATCGTCACCATAAGACCTATTTGTGTCGATGCGACGTAAAACCAATTGTGGAAAAAATGTATCAACGGCAGGTGAAGTGCCACAAGCTCACCTGGATAAATTATCCAGTTACATAAAATGATCATTGGATCCAAATTATTTCTCTGGTCGTTCGATTTACCCTGATTTATTTTATGTTTTGCCAGGTGTTAGCATTGAATATTCATCTTCATGTGATATATCAGGTGAATATTTCACATCGTAGTAGCCAAGAGTCGAACTTCGGTCATTTGATTGGAAAATTAGCGTGTAAGACACTGCACTTATCACTCCCCCTCGTGCATTAAGTTATTTCTTGTTTATGAATGGTATTTAAAAGAACAATAGATAAGAAGAAAAGTATTCCAAGAAATAAAGCATACTCACTGTGGGGTCTCTACGTGTATGCTATTGACTAGTTCTCTTCAACATATGTAAGGAAGACATGCCATAACGAGGTGCCTAGAACACAGCACGTGCACAAACACTTAAATTCTAACATGAGATGTCAATGAAAAGAGAAGTACCAGTCCACCGTATTTGCTCGCGGCCTTATTGAGGTTATTACTGCGCGTTATCGGTGGAGTGCTTAGATACACAGCTGTCTACATGCTTTTCACAATACCAAATAACCTAACCTTAAAAACTGAATGACTCAAATTTGCTCTGCGGCTTGTTGTGGATGCTCTCCTTTTGTCATCTTCCCTCAGTTTTTCCAAACTCATTATACTGTGTAAGTTATTCGCCTTATAGAGTTGGTGATGATTATTGTTTTAAGAGGAAGAACAACTGAGCAATCATCCTCTATTATAACACTAATCAGACACTTCCAGAAATCAAAGAAAGATAAGGGCCACGAAGGGTGTGAAAATGAAAGACTCCCTAGGTCTCCAATACTCTAATACCGTCGGGGTCGGCAAAGAACAAGAGTTGGCCAAGTCAGGTCGGATAGGATAGATGAAAGTGAGGAGCCAAGCACAAGTAAGCGGAAGCAATGCAAGGGCTCAGCTGAGAGCCACGCAGTCGCCAACTCATGCTCCCAAGTTGAGAGCCCCTCAGACCCCTCTTAGTCACCTCTTACGACAGACAGGGTATACCGTGGGTGTTTTCTTACCGACCCCGCCCACAGAGGGATTATAGAAGAGTGATGCGATAATAGATTACGTAAGTTCTTCACCAGATAATCCCTGGCATTATCCCACTTTATTTCTGATTCTTTTCCTTGTCCGGCTCCCAAGGTGAATGATCAGCGTGGAGGTCATCGGTTCAGAGCTTCCCCGGTTCGATTCCAGGCCGAGTCCTGGGGTTTTCACTGCGCCTGGTTCATTCACCCGACGCGGGGTCTGCGTGTTTGTGTTTGTCCCAACACACTTCTCTTACATACACACAACACAACACAAAGAGTTGGCTGTACGGTTTTGGTCACTGAACTGTAAGCTTTTATTCGGGAGATTGTGGGTTCGAATTCCATCGTCAAGATGATCTTCCGATATTTTCCATTTGAACTCCAGAAAAAAATTAATTAAGGCCACGGCCACTACTTTCTCAATCTTAATCTTCTTCTATTCTTCCTTCGCCGAAACATTCGGTGGGTTGGTGCAGCGTTAAGACATCAGCAAAAGAAAAAACACGTGACAAATACACTATTAAGTAGAGGCCTGCATAAAGTGGTTTAAAATCGGTTCAACTTCAACCAGTCAGCGAGCATAATACGACAGTTGTACTCGATCGAACATTTTAAAGCTTGAGCTGACCACTGGGAAACGATGCAGCGTACGAGAGGAAAGCACTATGCTACAATCCGGTTCAAGAATTTGAAGTTAGCAAACAGACACCTCACATCTTTAACAAAAATACGTCTTATGGGAGATCCAGACCATACTGACTTCTGATTGGCTGAATTCGAGCCTATTTGGCTTCGGATTGGCTAAGAGGCGTGTGACGTCACAGCGCGGGAAGTTGAAACGTGGTGTGCGGGAAATATCAGAAGTTTGACAGATGTTAGTGGCACGTGGCGACGTCTGGTGGGCTATGATAAAATTACGTTGGTTACAGGTGTGCCAACTTTACAGAGAGAGTGCCAGCTTACAGATTAGGGCACGGGTAATTTGAAAAACTCACAGCTGCGTGCCCCTAACCGCACGACCAACTCGCTTGATTGTTTTCTTTCAAATTGATATCAAGGTAAGGAGAATATTATTATTTTATAAATAATTGAGTTTAATATTATTTCGAAGTATTATTGTCATGTGAGTTGGTTATAGCAGACTAATATCACAATACTATTGTTACGAATAAAACTCCATCTGTTCCATTACTCTAATTTATTTCAGGATGGCCTAATAAATGCATACACGCGCGCCCATATTTAAACACAAACAATTCTAACTAGTTACAAATGGCCACACTAATTACCAGTCTATTTACAAATCTCCCTTCTGTACACACACCTGGGTGTCCCGGCCGGTTGTTGCCTAGGGACGGCTATAATCCTTACCTTCACTTTCCCAGAGTCCAGTCACCTCCTACAGCCGCTATGCGTAGACAGTTGGATTTGAACACAGTGTCACTGGCTATACAACACACGACAACTGTCCGTTGGTTCGACTCCACATATAGTCCAGTAATTCACACAGTCCCATGCAGTGAACACCTAAACAGCTCAACAGTATTCAGGAGCAGGACGATACTCACAACAGCGAACATTAACACAGGTCCATTTATCCTCGCACTTACGATAGCGCGTTCCCTCGCTGGCTCACGGCGATCCTCAGTCCACAGAATTACACGAAAACACAGTACAGTCTACCATTATGTCGCCTCCAGTCCATGCACTCACTGGTCTCTCCGACACCACAAAACACCTGGTTCAAACCTCGGTGGGACACTAGCGACAGCCAACACCTCTGTCTCTCTCAGCCCAGCCACCGAACCCCCAACACACCGAGTCTCACACGAGTCCAACACTGACCGCGAGTCCAACACTGACTTCGAGTCAACACTGACTGACTGTTCGCGGCTAGCCTCCCTTTTTATAGCTCGCGTGATTTGATCCAGAAATTTCACGATGTTACTAAAGGCAGAATATTCCCGTTGAATCTCCAAGAAACTCACAGGTAAACCGGCCGACGAGAACAATACACGGAAAGACCGGCCCCACCCCACAGGCCGGCTGGGAGCTTCCAGGTCGTCTGAGTCACCATCCCCTTCCTGGAAGTATCGAAATGAGTTACCACGGGGCTGGCGCGTGACACTATGATGCCAGTACGAAATACTCACTTAGAAATGATAACTACAACTACTACTCAATGTGTGCACTTCTCCCCTGAAGGGGGAGGCAGGCCTCTTAAGCGTGACGCCGTCTCTCGGGCCAAGAGATTTATGGTGAATGTGAGAGGGTTGGCGGCCATGGCTTGTACTAGGAACTGTCCTGGCATTTGCCTTAGTGCAGGAGAATGGAAAACCACGAAACATTCTCAGGACAGCCGATGGTGGCAGGCCAGCCTCTTCCCGTCTCCTGAATGCAGAGATGTAGAGCCATGGTATAGCCGTGACCACTCCTCCTCTGCTCGGTCGGCCGGTCGGAGTGCAGAGCTGTCGGGCCTCAGTAACCGTGGCCACTCTGCAACTGACGCGCCGACGAGGAATGTTAATGTTTCTTGTATAAACGTGGTTCAGAGCTTTGTTATGTCATCATTTAAATGTTTATGTTTATTTGTAAAAACATTTCTTTAAAAAGTTGATTCCGTGGATAAACTTCAATTTACGCTGTACAATTGTCATCGTGTGACGTCACACAAGATTACGACTCATGCGCCATAGCCTGTCTTTTAAGTCAGCCATGTTCTCATGACTGAAATCGGTAGTGATGAGAGTCATTTTTGTCACAGCCAAAGAGTATACAGAATTTTGTGCCCTTTGATGGAAAACGCACATTTTTAATAACGGTACTAAAGTATAAAGCACGAGATTTCGAAACAGGGTTATTTTCTGAAAAAGTGAACATTCAGCGTACGGTTTAAATGACGCAGGAACAAATTGAAACCGCAGTGAAATAATCCTCAGCCTGCTTGACCGGGTCAGAAATGGAACGAATGAAGCCTCCATCTAGCAGCGAGGATAGGAATTGTGTCGGCTGCCGAAGTCTTTCGCACTCCTCTTGGGCAATGATTACTGGCAGACAGATGAAATGAAGTGATATTGGAGAGTGGTGCCTTTGCTGGCAAGTTTACAGTGCACTATGTCTCCTGGTATGGGCTAGAGCAATACTGTTACTTTCATTGATCTGTCTCTGTCTTATCCTTGGCTTTGACAATGTGAAAGTGACTGAGGTATGAGCGATGCTAGTAACGCCATTCCTTATGCAACTAGTCCCTACTATGAATGGTGTGAAAATGTTGCTCATAGGGTCAGTTAGTGCATGCATTTCAGTGGGCTTGGCAACTTCTGACTCGGTGAGGAAAGCAACGGGAAACTACCTCACTCCTCATTCCCCTAGTACGCCTCTTCAGTGATGCCTAGGCCATCTATGACAGCTGATGGCGGAGCTGTTGAGGATCCAAGCAGCCTTCGGGCTGAGGACTAAACATACATACATTGGAGAGTGTTACTGGAATGAAAGACGGCAGAGAAAACCGGAGTACCTGGAGAAAAGCCTGTCTCGCCTCCGCTTTGTCCAGCACAAATCTCACATGGAGTGACCTGATTTGAACCACGAAACTCAGCGGTGAGCGGCCGGCGCGCTGCCACCTGAGCCACAGAGGCTCTTGAAACCATTCCCTCTGTGGGTGGGAGCGGTAGAATAACACCCACGGTATCCTCTGCCTGTCGCAGGGGCTCTCGACTTGGGAGCGTGGGTTGGTAACCACGGGGCTCTCAGATGAGTCCGGGCATTGTTTCCACAATAATCACCACCACCACTCTCGAAACCGCATAGTTCCCGGTACTACTGCATATCTGGCAACCGTCCATTATGGTCCGGGAAATTTCCAAATGATCTTGAGGGCTAATTGATGTTGCAAATTGTGATACATTCCTTCCAACACCACAGGCCATATAGATCGAAGGTCAGTAAAGCGGAGAAACCTTAATGTATGCAATGCAGAGGAACTCAGTCGGCCGGTCAGTATTGATCGCCTCAAATAATCAGCATGGACAGTCAGAGTCTTGGCTATTCTTGAGCATCGTCATTGATCTTCGACTTGTAGCTAGACCGCAGGTGCTTCCACTTGCTTTCATCTTCTTTAATCGACCGTTTTGGATCAACTCTAGTTCACTTCAGAGTTCAGACCACCCAACGGTATTCGGTTTGTGAAGCGTATGGTTTCTAACATTTAACCTCTCCCTAGTGCATGACAACCCAAGCGTTCTCAACTGGGTCCCGTTACGAGTAGGGGTAGAATACATTCACGAAAACATCTGCCTAAAGCAAGTGGTTCCCCAAAGGCTCTCAAATTGGCGGTGTGCATTGGTGACCATGGTCTTATAGCTGAGTCTCTTACAGCTTCCACTTGCTTGAGCCTGACTCCTCAAAATCATATTTATTGTACTACGTACCCAGGTCATATTTCGTTTGCTTCAGACTCTCGACGGTACTAGGCGTTATTCATGTATCAATCACCAATCACCACTGATCTGCATTTAGCGCTGTCGCCCAGGTGGCAGATTCCCTATCTGTTGTTTACCCAGTCTTTTCTTAAATAATTGGGAAGAATTCTGAAATTTATTGAACATCTCCCTTGGTAAATTATTCCAATCCTTAACTCCCCTTCCTATAAACGAATATTTACTCCAATGTCTTACCTCTTGAGTTCCAAGGCGTATGAATGTACCTGCTAATGATATTTGTTCTCAGCTACGTCGAACTATCTTGGCGTCCTGGGAATCGGAGTGGCTAAGCTATCCGACCTCCCAACAAGCTGAGAACAATAAGAGGACAACTACCGTGTAGCGGTCCTCTTTCCGGCTTTCACGGAGAGAAGCCGTAGTTTTGTGTAGGCTGAGGATAGGTCGTGGACGATCCACGCACACTTATCTCCTAAAGAGGGAAGGCACCCCCACCCCATTGTGTTCTTGTGGTGCCGACTGCACCGTGGCTCACATCCTCACAACGTGAGCCGATCTCTCTCGCGTAAGACGGAGCTTCCGCCTGCAGGAACCACTCGAACGCATGCTAGCCGATGACGTGACTGCTGCTCTTTATGTGCGACAGTTGCAAGCGTTCTGTTACTCAGGGAACTCACGTTCCCTTTTGATTCCTTAGTGACCCTTTCGGCTTAATACAATACTCTTTTTGTTTTATTTTGTACTTCGTTTCGAAATTCCTTCGTTGAATACGTAATTTTGTTTAATTTTGAATTTCCTTTCCATGTAATTTGTTCAGAGAGGATGATTACCTACTTTTACTTCCTCTTAAAAAAAATCACCAACACCAACTTTAACTTCATATTGTGATCTTTCTTACATTTAAAAACACCACACAAACTTATTCGTCTACTGATGTCATTCCACGCCGTCTCTCCACTGACAGCTCGGAACATAATGCATAGTCGAGCAGCTCGTCTCCTTTCTCCCAAGTCTTCCCAGCCCAAACTTCGCAACAACGCTACTCTTTTGTCGGAAATCACCCAGAACAAATCGAGCTGTTTTTCTTTGTCTTTCAGTTCTTGAACCAAGTAATTCTGGTGAGGGTCCCATACACTGGAACCATACTCTATTTGGGGTCTTACCTGAGACTTCTACGTCCTCTCATTTACACCCTTACTACAACCCCTAAATACCCGCATAACCATGTGCAGAGATCTGTACGCTTTACTTACTTATCATTTATGTGGTAGCCTGCGAAGTGTCTCATTTAACTTCCATCCTAGCTCTTCCATTCTTTTTCCAATACCATCCATCTTTGTAAGGTCGGATCTCTTCCCCTTTCTCATAAGTTCGGTTCGGCTTTATATGTAATTTTCCAGCTAACTCATAGTGCATAGTGCATTGGCACTGCCGGTGGTTTCAAGTAGCCTACGCAGTGGCCCCCATGGTATGCACTAGCCATGCGTCTTGGTAGGTATGCTAGGTACCAACTGATGAGCCCAACCTAGCACACGAGGGCGAACCAACCAGCAATGAGTTAGCTGGAAAATTTATAATGTCCAATAACGGACCATTTATATTGGTATTATAAATTTACTCATTCGGGACAAATATTTCAGATTCCCTATGGGAATCAACATCTATATCATCTGATGGCCAAGCAGGCATCAATTTTTAGTAGTGAGACAGGGTCTCTCATAGTGCATTGGCACTCCCGGTGGCTTCAAGTAGCCTACGCAGTAGCCTCCATGGTATGCACTAGCCATGCGTCTTGGTAGGTATGCTAGGTACCAACTGATGACCCCAACCTAGCACACGAGGGCGAAACGCTGGCAACCAGCAATAAGTTATCTGGAAAATTTATAATGTCCAATAACGGGCCATTTATATTGGTATTATTAAACAAGTTTGCGACATAAGATGTACTTTGTTTTGTTTGTATATAATACCTTATTATTTATATGTTAAGTTTTTTCAACACTCTGACACGAAATAAATAAAATAACCTGTCCCATACATGTTTTTGCAAAAGTCGTGCAGTGATGACGCAGTAACTGGTTTAAAGGCGACTGTAACTTGTAATACGGCAAAGGAAAATCGACCATCACCCCACTGACGTTCGTTGGGATGTCTAAAACCAGAAACGTCAGACGCAGCGGACTCACCCGGTAGGTGAGTTTTCCTCAAATACGTAAAAATATGAACTATACCCGAATATATGGACAATAATACGGAAAATAAAATATATTTCTAACCACTCTAAATAATATTCTAATTCGTATACACATGACAAAATTATATTGTAGCTAATGAGAAAACAAAATACGAAGTGGTGAAAATGTCAGATCCCCACACGCAGTAATTAATAATGAGATAAGACATGCTTAGATTTAGGTTTAATTCGGTAACAACAGTAGGCAGCACTACTTAAGCATATTCTCTTGTCCGCCTTCAGTCGTGAGTAAGCTGTTATTATTTTTGAGTGAAATATGTTATACTATGAAACATTATTTGCAAAGCCACACAAGTTTACTAATGAACAATTTTTGTAGAAGTATGATAAAGAAACTTCCAGAATTCATAATGACTTTAGTAGATCCTTGATGTACCGTTATCAACTCGGCAACTTCTTCATATTATTATTTTTCCCGGCGTCTGAGGAGTCGCGACGTGAATGCTCTTCCTCGCGTTAACCCATGTAGGGCTGTAATCACTTTGCGTGTTTATGTGGTGGTGTAGTGTAGTCTGTTATCTGAATATGAAGAGGGAAGTGTTGGGGCTAACACAAACACTCAGTCCCCGAGCCAGAAGGAATAATATGACGCGATTAACAACCCCCAAACCTGCCGGGAATCGAATCCTGGATCCTCTGAACCGAAGGCCTAAACGCTGACTATTCAGCCAAGCTGTCGGTCACCGTTATCAACTCAGCAACATTTGTGAAAATCCAATCTCAAATGTGGAAGAACGGGGAACATTGGAGATGCAGCAATTGTTTGCGGGCGACGTTAAGACCATTGTGAAACACATGAGTGCTTGGAAGCATTTAAGGTGCTTACATGGCTTCTACTACAAGCACTGTATTTTCCTTTTTTCTCAGATGAGAAGAATCAAATCATGAGCATCTTCAGTGTGCGTAAAAGCAGCAACGTCTTCACACCAACGTTGTCTAAAAGAATTTAGTTACAATCCTGTTGATTGTAATTAACACATTTATGCCCGGAAATTTTTATTTCGATTTTTAAAATGAAAACACTTTATTAAGTCAAAATGAGATAAATTTACTATTTTTAGAGTAATTTTCACAAATATCAGTTTTCTTCACGCAATACGGAAGTGGGTACGAACGTACCTATTGGTCACAAGTCCTATAAGAATACCACGAAAGGATATTTTGATTATAAATATCGTTGATAATGATAAATTAAATTTCTTTACTGTTAAATACACTGACTGACAGAGCAAATGCAACACCAAGAAGGAGTGGTCAGAACTTTATGCCAATTGCAGGGTAGACTGACGTCACTGAGGTATGCTCATGATGTGAAATGCGCCGCTGTGCTGCGCACGTAGCGAACGATAAATGGGACACGGCGTTGGCGAATGGCCCACTTCGTACCGTGATTTCTCAGCCGACAGTCATTGTAGAACGTGTTGTCGTGTGCAACAGGACACGTGTATAGCTAAGAATGCCAGGCCGCCGTCAACGGAGGCATTTCCAGCAGACAGACGACTTTACGAGGGGTATGGTGATCGGGCTGAGAAGGGCAGGTTGGTCGCTTCGTCAAATCGCAGCCGATACCCATAGGGATGTGTCCACGGTGCAGCGCCTGTGGCGAAGATGGTTGCGCAGGGACATGTGGCACGTGCGAGGGGTCCAGGCGCAGCCCGAGTGACGTCAGCACGCGAGGATCGGCGCATCCGCCGCCAAGCGGTGGCAGCCTCGCACGCCACGTCAACCGCCATTCTTCAGCATGTGCAAGACACCCTGGCTGTTCCAATATCGACCAGAACAATTTCCCGTCGATTGGTTGAAGGAGGCCTGCACTCCCGGCGTCCGCTCAGAAGACTACCATTGACTCCACAGCATTGACGTGCACGCCTGGCATGGTGTCGGGCTAGAGCGACTTGGATGAGGGAATGGCGGAACGTCGTGTTCTCCGATGAGTCACGCTTCTGTTCTGTCAGTGATAGTCACCGCAGACGAGTGTGGCGTCGGCGTGGAGAAAGGTCAAATCCGGCAGTAACTGTGGAGTGCCCTACCGCTAGATAACGCGGCATCATGGTTTGGGGCGCTATTGCGTATGATTCCACGTCACCTCTAGTGCGTATTCAAGGCACGTTAAATGCCCACCGCTACGTGCAGCATGTGCTGCGGCCGGTGGAACTCCCGTACCTTCAGGGGCTGCCCAATGCTCTGTTTCAGCAGGATAATGCCCGCCCACACACTGCTCGCATCTCCCAACAGGCTCTACGAGGTGTACAGATGCTTCCGTGGCCAGCGTACTCTCCGGATCTCTCACCAATCGAACACGTGTGGGATCTCATTGGACGCCGTTTGCAAACTCTGCCCCAGCCTCGTACGGACGACCAACTGTGGCAAATGGTTGACAGAGAATGGAGAACCATCCCTCAGGACACCATCCGCACTCTTATTGACTCTGTACCTCGACGTGTTTCTGCGTGCATCGCCGCTCGCGGTGGTCCTACATCCTACTGAGTCGATGCCGTGCGCATTGTGTAACCTGCATATCGGTTTGAAATAAACATCAATTATTCATCCGTGCCGTCTCTGTTTTTTCCCCAACTTTCATCCTTTTCGAACCACTCCTCCTTGGTGTTGCATTGTCACTGTCAGTCAGTGTAACTATTTTATTTCACTACAGAAACTATTTTACAAATATTTTGTCAAATCACCTATTTAAATATGGTCTCTAAGCTAACAAATCTGAATATTTTCTCCATATTCGTTTAGAGTATATGACAGAAAATTTTCTTTTGCGATATTCAGCAAAGCAATATCTGCAAAGTGTAACTTGGCATCTGTCACAAGCCATTACCATCTTCACCTTGCGACAAAGGGTACATCTCTTAGCTTGCCCCTTTACGTTGAGATGACCTTCACGGGTCTCACGAGCAGGTTTGCTCATCCTGTCAGAATATCGCATTGGCCCTGCTGTCTTCAGAAGGGTGTCATATTTCTGGAGAAGTGACGCCATGTGCTCAAAGACAGACGTTGGGATATAACGGCGATATTCTGTGCACAAACGTAACAAAAACAAGACCAAGGGTACTTCATAAACAGGCTAGTTATCCTTTGAAATTCAACAGAAATAACAAACATTACACTGATATCAAAAATATTTTTGGAATCCGTTTTTGATATTTGGATCTTGCCTTTAATAATTGTGTATCAGGGTCTAGATAATTGACATGAAACCATATCTTCAATCATTAAGTGTAAGAAATACTGCAATTACTTTGGTAAAAAAAAATGCCTAATAGATTACGAACATGTTTGTAGGACTCATGACCAACGGGCTCCTGAAGTTTTTCGTATCATAGGATCACACTGAGTGCACGTGAACACAGATGAGTGCGACAGGTTTCGGCAGCCGACACAGTTCCTATCCTCGCCGCTAGAAGGGGCTTCATGAATTACATTCCCGACCCAGTCGAATGACCGGAAACAGGCTGTGGATTTTCATTTTTGTTAATAAGAAGTACACAAAACACCACTCTAAGGAACATGAAATGACATTCTCAACGAAATCACGAAGAAATACAGTATTCTAAACTAAATATGTAAAAAAATAATAATAATATTATATTATTTTCTATGGCATCACTCGAGATTAGAGGCAATAAAAGTAACTAAATCGATGTGTTATCTTCTGAAGAGTATAATTTGAGTTCGAACTACTGCGACAGAGAATTCTAACATTTATTCTGATAATCGCAGTTGAATTAGGTAAAAGTGGAAATTTTTATCCTTTTTTTTCTCCTCTTCTGGTAAGCTCTTGAACCCTATCTTTGAGAGCTGTTCTTTCTTTTGATACTCATTTTAACGTCGCACTGATTCAGGTTTTCGGTGATGATGAGAAAGGGGAAAGGTTCGGACTGGGAAGAAAATCGCAAAATGTTACCAACAGTCATCACAACAGTATATAAAACATTAATAAATACACAAAACACCAATCTAGGTAACATGAAATTATATTTTCAACATTGATTCTAAGATTACCATATGCCTTATTTAAGGTGCAGCCCCAGTATTTGCCTGGTATGGAAGTGGGAAGTCCGCCTCTTTGGTGTAGTGGTTAGTGCTACTTTTCGGATAATTACGTGAGAGATAGAAACATAGAATTTGGCACACATATTACCACTGGGCGGTCCAAAGTTCGTACCGGATTTGGTGATTCCATCTTTAATATAAGTGTGTCAAACTATGAAATATACGTATAAAAAGTACAAAATTTACAAGTCAAGAAATACAGCCAAATGTAACCTATAAGAGACAGAAATACGACAAAGAGCCATAGGACCAAAGTTAAAGATCAAATTGAACACAGATCGTGTCGTCAGTTTTGTGATACCACTTACCAGTTAGCCACTATAATAATAATAATAATGGCGTATGGCCTCCGGAGAGACCTGGGGCGGATCTTTTCCTCGTAGACGGCCTGTTAGGTGACCTGCATGTCTGTGAAGATGAGGGCCCTACCTAGGATGACTTCTAATGCTGAATACGCCACACACACACCCAGCCCCCGAGCCATTCGAATTAACCATTTAAGGTTAAAATCACCGTCCCGGCCGGGAATCGAACCTGGGACCCTCTGGACCAAATGCCAGCACGCTAACCATTTAGCCATGGAGGCGGGCAGTTAGCCACCAAATACCCCGAAACGAAGGTCTGCGCCGTCATTAAAATTGCCTCTATATTTCGATATTTTTCCGGAGTAAAAGTGAAAAATTTAAACAACTTGAACTTTTTCCGTCTATAATTTTTCCAAATTTCAATTTTCTATCTCGTCTGTCAGATTGTGCCGCCATCTTGATTTGGGGGCAGGGGGGTAAATATGACGACTTTCAGGAAACTTTTAAGCCCAAGAAACCTATATGTTTTCACTTTGGATAAATATATCCGACGGCGTTCTTATGCGGAGCCCGAAATTTGAAACCCCCAACGTAACCCCAGAATTTTGAGAATTTTCGATTTTGCTAGGGATCCTGAGGTCATCAGCTTCTCTGGTACCTCCCCCTACGGGTGGAGGAGATAGAATAACACTCACGGTATACTCTGCCAGTCGTAAGAGGCGACTAAAAGGGGCTCCAGGGGCTCTCACTTTGGGGCGTGAATTGGCGACCACGGGGCTCGTAGCTTACGCCTGGCATTGCTTCCACTTACTTGTGCCAGTCTTCTCACTTTCATATATCCTATCCGAGCCCCCTTGGTCAACTCTTGTTCTTTTTCCGATCCCGCCTGTATTAGAGCACTCGAGGCCTAGCAAGTCTTTCATTTTCACGTCCTTCGTGGTCCTTGCCTTTCTTCGGCCGATACCTTCATTTGCCGAAGTGGCGGATCCCTTCCATTTTTTCTCTCTGGTTAGTGTTATATAGGGGATGGTTGCCTAGCTGTACTTTCTCTTAAAACAATAATCACCACCACCACCACCACCACTTCTCTGGTTCCAAGTTTCAAGATTCTAAGATGCGTCGAAGTACCTCATTAATTCACGTCTATTTTCATTTTATACATATATGCATAGTCCGACTTCATGGCTAAGTGGTTAACGTGCTGGCCTTTGGTCAGAGGGGTCCCGGGTTCGATTCCCGGCAGGGTCGGGAATTTTAACCATAATTGGTTAATTTCGCTGGCACGGGGACTGGATGTACGTGTCGTCTTCATCTTCATTTCATCCTCATCACGACACACAGGTCGCCTACGGGTGTCAAATCGAAAGACCTGCATCTGGCGAGCCGAACTTGTCCTCGGACACTCCCGGCACTAAAAGCCATGCGCCATTTCATTTTATATATATATAGATCGCTCCAGACCGACTTGTATTCATTAATCCGCGAGGGGTCGCGTGCCGAGTGTAACGTCAGGAGTCGCGTACGGTCGTTTCGACCGGAAATCAATAACATATGAAACGCTTACTTAATATGCTATTTATTGTTAAAATAATATAATACTATTTAAGCACAAACACTTTTTAACATAATAATTATAAGGAGATTGCCTTTTGCTGATGAAATTGAAAAAATCAAGTTCTGTTTATGGAAAATACTTTTAATATGATGTTTAATTTCATTTAACACACATCTAGACAATGCTCCTTCTCCCTCTGCTCAACAATGAATGATAAAAGTGCACTTTTCGCAATATAAATAAGTTTACCCCATGAGTCGCGTATGGTTGCATAGAACGGAGACATGTAGGCAACGTGAGGAGTAGCGTGCGAACGAAAAGACCGGTTAGCCAGCTTGTCGCTCACTGAAGGGGTGGAGTGGGATAACAGTGGTGTGACAGAAGTGTAGACGAGTCCATTGAAAGGTACTGAGGGATAGGAAGTATAATAAACAGTGTTCGCGGAAGGATTGATCAAAATTAACAGAAATGGTTGAAACGATCGGACGCGACCCGTCACGGGTTAATATAGATGAACACTTTCCTGAATGGATCAAGCGTCGCGGGACATTCTTCGCTCCTGCGATCTCACACCGTGCGATTTCGTCTTATGGGGTATTATTAAGAATGCCGTCTACGAAGCAAATCCACAATATTTGAATATGTTGAGAAAAGAAATTACATTGTTTGTGATGAACTAAAAGAAAACAAACGTTTGTTATCAAAGATTTGTCAATCTATGTATGATCGTTGCTTGGAATGTACTGAAAATAATGGGAAACCTATCAAGCATGCATGGCAGAACACGGTTGTATTATAACTGGTGAAAAATACGGACTTGCTTAGCTAAAGAGAATCATCATGTTGGCTTTCTCTTAGGGGAGACTGATTTAGGCCATCCTTTAGATAATGAAATCATGATTTCAAGCAGCACAATAACCAACGCTGAGTAGATACATGCGCAACGTGCAGTAAGTCAAACATGAGCCAAACACAACACATAATGTAAACATGACCGCCACCTACATAAGGCCTAAGCTTGCGGCCATTTTGCTAGGTATCGATAAATGCACTTAGGTTTGTCCTGCTTTGACAATGTTGTAGCCTGGTCTTGGTGTTGTAGTAGACGTTCACTTTATTTGAAAACAAGCGAAATCAGAATTTGTTACTGTGATTGTATATAATCATCTAGAAAGAAAGAGAGGAAGTTAGTTCCTATTGTTGTGAGATATTATCACCCTGCAGAAGGTTTGAGAATGAAAATTGTTCGAATTAGGAGAATGGATGGATAGAAACCTGAAATGTTACTGCAGCATGTAAGTTATTAGATTATCTATAAAACTGGCATTGATAGATACATTTCTTTGTTAATGTGCAAATACCGTCACGAACTTTGAACAAGTTTTAAAAAAAGGAGATACAGCGAAGGGATTTCCAAAATGGAAAGAAAAAAAGGTCCTAGGAATAGGATGTTTTTTTTTCGTAAGACCAATAACTGATTCCAAAATTGTTGTGATCAGCATTCAGTTGATGTAGAAATCAAAAACTTAGTAAAAACTTAACTATATTTCTGCGTCCGGCTCCATGGCTAAATGGTTAGCGTGCTGGCTTTTGGTCACAGCGGTCCCGGGTTCGATTCCCTGCAGGGTCGGGAATTTTAACCATCAATGGTTAATTTCGCTGACACGGGGGCTGGGTGTATGTGTCGTCTTCATCATCATTTCATCCCCATCACGACGCGCAGGTCACCCACGGGTGTCAAATCAGAAGACCTGCACCTCGCGAGCCGAATATGTCCTCGGACACTCCCGGCACTAAAAGCCATACGCCATTTCATTTCATTATATTTCTGCATTTATCCAGAATATTGTTTGTTAACACTCGTGCTTTCACGGCCCGTATCAGTGGACATGAGATTGTGTGAATATCAAGAAGTACTTATAGTTCTACACGATTCTTGAGTATTTTTCATGCTATAAATAGGATTTTCCATGATTAATTGTTTAAAATCTCAGTAACTTTGCCCTGCGGTAATGACAGATTTACTTGAGACTCCTGCTGTTGAATTCCACATGGACCTTCAAAAGTTTTAATCCGGTTTTAATGATAATATTCTGGACGCGGAAGGAAATAACTTCAGTTACGTTTCCTCAATGCATAAGGGCTTGAAAATTAAAAATTAATTGGAAGCAAAAGAACGTTAATCATTCCTCAAATTGCAAAACAAGACCTCTACAACTTAAGAAGAAATGAGTGGGGATCATGTAACATTAGATTATGAACATCGTATTTCTTATTTAGAATTGTGAAAAATTATTTCTGAAACGGCTGAAATTGTTTGCGCTCCCACTCGGCAAACCAAATTGAATAACAAGTCGAGAAATTATCACAATTTATAAATTCGCATGGATCAAATAAATAAACGTTTTTAATGCAGGTGGTAGTAGTCAGTTAGTAAAATAAGGGAATTATTGTTATTTTCTGGTTAGTCTCAGAAGGTAAACTTTTAGACAGAAGGATTTAATATGTATAACGTAATAAAATGTAGGGTTTTTTTTTTTTTTTTGTTTTCGCCAGGTACACCCGCTTCAGTAGAGAGGACGTTCTCCATAATGTGACACCACCATCACCCACCTGAGGAATGGGCTAAAAGTAAGTAGAATTAAAATTTTCTATGGGATTACACTCACTTCTGACACATAATGAAGTCCTTCATTCGTCAAAGAAAACACTAATTTTGGGGGTGATATTGTCTTGCTATAAATGTCAGCCGTAACAGACACCTACAATTTCAAAATAAGTAACTGTTTTATTTAATATGAAAACATGTAGACTCTTTGTCCTTATATCTGGTATCATTAACCTAAAATTCTTGTGTCCTGCATCGAAGATTAAATTACCTTACTGTCTGGTTAGTGCAGAAATGTTCGTGCTTTTATTTCTAGAACTACGTCAAATTTCATCAAACCGTATATTTTACGTTCAGTCCTCAGCACGAAGGCTGTTCAAATCCCCAACAGCTCCAACAGCAAGCTAAGTGTCACTGAAGAGGTAGGGCCTATATTAGGACAATCAGGAGTGATGTAATACGATAACTGTGTTAGTGTGTCATAATATTACTACGATATATTTATTACTACTCGTTTTTCCACATTAACTATAACCACTAAGAAACGTTTCCTGTTTAACCATTACAGATTCTCAAACGGCATTATTTGCTGTTGTCAGTAAACTATAAAACAGACTAGCCATTTTCATTAGGTCACTCTTTTTACTATTTAAGGCCATATTCAGGAACGTTTATCGATGTTATAGGTTATTTCTTTAAAAGTTTTACGCTCTGGTGGTGGGGCATCTGGGAACATTAATCGATATAAATACTCGTGTGATAGGGAACAAGTAACGAATTCACTTATCTGTGTGGGAAGATATAGCCACAACGCATGCTTTAATTAGGAGGGGAATTCCTCAACGCAGTATTATTGGACCTTTACGTTTTCTTACATGTATTTTTATAAATTATATGAGTAAGGAAGTGGAATCAGAGATAAGCTTTTTGCGGATGACGTTATTCTGTATAGAGTAATAAATAAATTACAAGATTGTGAACAACTGCAAAAATGACCTCGATAATGTTGTGAGATGGACAGCAGGCAATGGTATGATAAACGGGGTTAAAAGTCAAGTTGTGAATTTCACAAATAGGAAAAGTCCTCTCAGTTTTAGTTACTGTGTTGATGGAGTGAACGTTCCTTTTGGGGATTATTGTAAGTACCTAGGTATTAATATAAGGAAAGATCTTCATTGGAGTAATCACATAAATGGGATTGTAAATAAAGGGTACAGATCCCTGCACATGGTTAAGAGGGTATTTAGGAGTTGTAGTAAGGATGTAAAGGAGAGGGCATATAAGTCTCTGGAAATACCCCAAATAGAGTATGGTTCCAGTGTATGGGGCCCTCACTAGGATTAATTTATTCAAGAACTGGAAAAAATCCAAAGAAAAGCAGCTCGATTTGTTCTGGGTGATTTCCGACAAAAGAGTAGCCTCACAAAAATATTGCAAAGTTTGGGCTGGAAAGACTTGGGAAAAGGAGACGAGCTGCTCAACTAAGTGGTATGTTCCGAGCTTTCAAATGTACCCCCATGCAGTTAAATCAATTCATCAATCAATCACTACTGATCTGCATTTAGGGCAGTCGCCCAGGTAGCAGATTCCCTATCTGTTGTTTTCCTAGCCTTTTCTTAAATGATCGCAAAGAAATTGGAAAATTATTGAACATTTCCCTTGGTAAGTTATTCAAATCCCTAACTCCCCTTCCTATAAACGAATATTTGCCCCCAATTTGTCTTCTTGAATTCCAACTTTATCTTCATATTGCGAACTTTCCTACTTTTAAAGACACCACACAGACTCAAATTAATTTGTCTATTACTGTCATTCCACGCCATTTCTCCACTGACAGCTCGGAACATACCACTAAATCGAGCAGCTCGTCTCCTTTCTCCAAGTTCTTCCCAGCCCGAACTTTGCAACATTTTTGTAACGCTACTCTTTTGTCGGAAATCACGCAGAACAAATCGAGCTGCTTTTCTTTGGATTTTTTCCAGTTCTTGAATCAAGTAATCCTGGTGAGGATCCATTACACTGGAATCATACTCTAGTTGGGGCCTTACCAGAGCCGTATATGCCGTCTCCTTTACATCCTTACTACAACCCCTAAGTACCCTCATAACCATGTGCAGAGATCTGCACCCTTTATTAACAATCATATTTATTTGATTACCCCAATGAAGGTCTTTTCTTATATTATCACCTAGGTACTTACAATGATCCCCAAAAGGAACTTTCACCCCATCAACACAGTAATTAAACCTTAGAGGACTTTCCTATTTGTGAAATTCACAACCTGACTTTTAACCCCGTTTATCATCATACCATTGCCCACCGTCGATCTCACAACACTATCGAGGTTACCCTGCAGCCGCTCACAAACTTGTAACTTATGTATTACTCTCTACAGAATAACATCATCTGCAAACAGCCTTATCTCTGATTCCACTTCTTTACACATATCATTGATATATATAGGAAAACATAAAGGTCCAATAATACTGCCTTGAAGAATATCCCTCTTAATTATTACAGGGTCAGCTAAAGCTTCGCCTACTCTAATTCTCTGTGTTCTATTTTCTAGAAATATAGCCACCCATTCAGTCACTCTTTTTTTTAGTCCAATGGTACTCATTTTTGTCAGCAGTCTTCCATGATCCACCCTATCAAATGCCTTAGATAGGTCAATCGCCACAGTCCATTTGGCCTCCTGAATCCAGGGTATCTGCTATATCTTGCTGAAATCCTACAAGCTGAGCTTCAGTGGAATAACCTTTCCTAAACCCAAACTGCCTTCTGTCAAACCAGTTATTAATTTCGCAAACATGTCTAATATAATCAGAAAGAATGCTTTCCCAAAGCTTACATGGAATGCGTGTCAAACTGACTGGCCTGTAATTTTCAGCTTTACGTCTATCACCCTTTCCTTTATACACAGGGGCTACTATAGCAACTCTCCATTCATTTGGTATAGCTCCTTCAACCAAACAATAATCAAATAAGGATTTCAGATATGGTCCTATAACCCAACCCATTGCCTTTAGTATATCCCCAGAAATCTTATCAATTCCATCTGCTTTTCTAGTTTTCAACTTTTGTACCTAACTGTAAATGTCATTGTCATCATAGGTAAATTTTAATACTTTTTAGTATTATTCATCTCCCCTGTCTGGACATTATCCTTGTAACCAACAATCTTTACATACTGCTGACTGAATACTTCTGCCTTTTGCAGATCCTCGCATTCACACTCCCCTTGTTCATTAATGATTCCTGGAATGTCCTTCTTTGAACCTGTTTCTGCCTTAAAATACCTATACATACCCTTCCATTTTTCACTAAAATTTGTATGACCACCAATTATGCTTGCCATCATGTTATCCTTAGCTGCAGGGAAATTCTCGGAAACGATTATGTGCACGGAGGGATCTACTTGACTCGAGAGAAAAACCCATGCAGGTAAATAAAGATCTCTCGAGTCAAATAGATCCCTCCGTGTATATAATCGAATGGGAGAACTTACCAGCATTTACCTGCATGGGGGTACATTTTTGAAAGTGTACTTAATGGGAAAATATACTGAAGGTATTCTTATACTTCCAAGTGCTGTTATTTCCAAATTCTCGTGAAGCATTTGATTACTTCATGCAACATAAGATAATTTTAGTTGTAAATGAAATAATCTGTTGGTTCATCATGTGTGTTTTATTTAAGGTCCGGCTATCGTCGGGAAGAGCTCATTATCCGCTGCAGTTTGGCAGCTTGCCCACCATGATGTGGCGCCATCTCTGAAGTGGCTGTGGAAGCTGGCGACAAAATATCGAGCTGTTTTCACATGGAGCCATAGGAGCGCACAATGGTAAGTGTTTATCTAACAACGAAAAATATCGAACTATTGCTTCAACTTTAGTTCATGCTAAGATATATATTTCTTGTGCAGGTCTGACTTACGTTGGTGGCCATGGCATTTATATTTTTAAGTTAATCAGTTCCAGCAGTGCCAATTGCACATTGTGTTCACGAAATACTGAAACTTAACTTGTTTCGTGCTTCTTTTTTAACAGAGTGAAAAGTTATTTCGGTGCTTATGTATGGAAAAGTTTCTTTAGAATGATTGTCTTAGAATATTATTGTTGGATGAAATCTGAAATGTCTTTATAACCATTGAGGTTGGCAGACGTGATTTAAAATTATCTACGACAAGAGGGAGAATTTAAAATAACGCGAGCTATGCAGACATAAAATGTTAGTTGTCATTAAGAACGGCGCGTAAGGACAACATAGAGGAGGATGTTCACGAGGTGAAACCTGTATAATATTATTTGTTGACAGACTAAATGGTTAGCGTCCTGGCCATTGGCCCAGGGGATCCCGGATTCGATTCCTCGCAGGGTCCGAGATTTTAATCTTAATCGGTTAATTCCGATGTGTGTGTGACGTATTGAGCATTAGAAATCATCTTCTGTAGAGCCCAATCCTCACAGAGGCGCAGATCGCCTATACGGCGTCCACTCGAAAGACCTGCACCAGGTCTCTCCGGAGGCTTTATTTTTTTTCTTTTTTCTTCTTGTGGGTGACAGTCCCAGGGCGAAAACTATGCCCTTGTACTCATCCATTTCCCAGAAATGCCGATCAACCGGAAAAATCACTGATTCTGCACTGGCGGGGGAAAATCGATCTGGCTGAGAGACGATATTTCCTTCTCTTCAGAGAGCATTGAATTAAAATTTTAAGTCGAAGAGCTATTGGGGGAGTGTGACACGGCATTATTTATCATCATCATCAATGTCCTACTCCAGTCGCCCAGGTGTGGATACACGGCATCATTATTATTATTATTATTATTATTATTATTATTATTATTATTATTATTATTATTATTATTATTATTATTTATTTATTTATCCATGGTTGGTGTATCCCTCGGACTCAGCGAGGGATCCCACCTCTACCGCCTCAAGGGCAGTGTCCTGGAGCGTGAGACATTGAATCGGGGTATACAGCTGGGAAGGAGGATCAGTACCTCGCCCAAGCGGCCTCACCTACTACGCTGAACAGGGGCCTTGTGGGGGATGGAAATATTGGGAGGGGTAGACAAGGAAGAGGGAAGGAAGCGGCCGTGGCCTTAAGTTAGGTACCATTCCGGCATTTGCCTGGAGGAGAAGTGACAAACTACGGAAAACCACTTCGAGAATGGCTGAGACGTGAATCGAACCCCCCTCTACTCAGTTGACGTCTTGAGGCTGAGTGGACCCCGTTCCAGCCGTCGCACCAGTTTTGAAATGTAGTGGCAGAGCCGGGATTCGAACCTGTGCCTCCGGAGGTGGCAGCTAATCACGCTAA
This sequence comes from Anabrus simplex, assembly GCF_040414725.1. Taxonomy (NCBI): domain Eukaryota; kingdom Metazoa; phylum Arthropoda; class Insecta; order Orthoptera; family Tettigoniidae; genus Anabrus; species Anabrus simplex. Next base: position 1,772,534,713 of record NC_090265.1, on the reverse strand, counting down.
CCACTACGCCATAGAGGTGGATATTATTATTATTATTATTATTATTATTATTATTATTATTATTATTATTATTATTATTATTATTATTATTATTTCAACATCTATCCTCAATGCTATCTAATCAGAAAGGAGGCTGCTTTCCTTTTTATTTAGTTCAAATTGGACTCAAGCTTACCCCTAAACATTCTTGTTCTTCTTCTCCTGTCGCTTTTCTCACACCCTGATGGGGTCGCGGGTTCGAACTGTGTCGTATATGTGTACTTCGCCCTATTTTACGACCGGATGCCCTTCCTCACACCAACCGTATGTGAAGGGATGCATTCACAACTGCGTGTCTCTGTGGTTGCTTGTAGTGCGCTGTGTATAAGAAAAGATGTGAATTGCGGAAAAAATTATGTCCCGGAGTCAGAGGAATTAACTAAACGTGGCTAAAAGCCCAATCCGGCCGGGAATCGAACGTGGGACCCTCTTAACCAAAGGCTTCGGCGCGGTCCATTCAGCCAAACAACTGGTCTATGTGTAAACATTCTATAATTTAATAAATCAGGGGGTGAGATCAGAAGTGATCGGAAGTAATTGGGCTCGATTACAATTACTTGAGAAATATTATATCCAATTACGATTAAAAATTACTTTGTTAATGTAATCGGTAAAATTACAATTACAATTTTGAAACTTCTACAGTTTCTTTCCGATTGTTACCGAATTCAGTTGTTGCACTTAGGTACAAATAAACACATATTTTACCACATTACAGGCGTGTAGCTGTATTAGTTCAAACTTTATTTCATTTTTAGGCTAATACTTAAAAAGTAGTCCCGTAAAAATGTCCCTTGCATAACAGTATTTTTATCAAGCTGAAATTTTGTTGATATTTACCTAATATATGTAGAAATAGTAATGGGTTTTATTGTGAGATGATTACTATTCTGTCCACAAATGTTTTTAAAAATTCTACTTTTTTCAATGTTAAACCAAAGCTGGACATCAAAATTTATATTAAAATTGAAAGTACTCGTATTTTAAAACTCATTACAAATTAAATACTTGTGCCTTTCAGAACAATCGCACCAAGTTAAAACAAATTGCGATAAGAATTGCATCGCAAGTAGGGTTGCTATAAGGTTCAGGATGAAATTCAGGACACCAACATCTACAAGTTTCAGCCATAGGCACCGACTCCACGGGAGCATTTGTCCCCATGCATATAGTGGTGCGGGACGCAAGCTTCCGTAAATATATTTGATATGTTCATCTTGTCCTCGTGCTCAAGGCGAAAAGTTGGCGCCTATGGTTCCAACGAATGCATTTGGATAATTCCACGTGAACCGTCCCAGCCATTACCAAAAGACACACTTGTTATATGATGTTAATGTTAAAAATCAAATAGAGAAATAATAATAATAATAATAATAATAATAATAATAGAAAATCATACTTTAAGTAAAAGACCTACTTTTTTTTTTGCTAGGGGCTTTACGTCGCACCGACACAGATAGGTCTTATGGCGACGATGGGATAGGAAAGGCCTAGGAGTTGGAAGGAAGCGGCCGTGGCCTTAATTAAGGTACAGCCCCAGCATTTGCCTGGTGTGAAAATGGGAAACCACGGAAAACCATTTTCAGGGCTGCCGATAGTGGGATTCGAACCTACTATCTCCCGGATGCAAGCTCACAGCCGCGCGCCTCTACGCGCACGGCCAACTCGCCCGGTAAGACCTACTTTACAGACCACTCCAAAATTATATAATATTCATATTTGCATAGGTTTTTAAGTAACAAATGGGACACTCCCTTTCAAAAGCATTTGAGCAACATTTTAAATAATTTGCTCTGATTTATAAAATTCAGGACATTTAGGGATTTTTAAAATTTCGGTCAGGACTTCAGGACACATACTCAACTTCAGGATAATCTCGCTTTTTCAGGACGTGTGGTAATCTTAACCGCAAGGAGAATTTTTTACAGAACTGAAAATTTGCAAAGCGAGAAAAAGCAAAAGAATATCTATTCATTTCAGAACTGATGAAGATGCTTGTTTTTTAAAAAGATTCTGACATCTAGGTAATCAGCCCCATTTCAGAACTGCCCTGCACCATACGTCTCCCGCCACTTCTGTTGTCTTCTTCTCATTTTCTCTTCATCACGGCTTTATCATCAGCCCTGAGCCACAAGATCATAACATATTGTGCTGCTTCAGGGCGTGTCATAAGCATTTAAATACATAGCACTCTGCTTTTAAATGGTCGCTAAGGGCTTTCAGAATGGAGAAGTATCTTTATTGATACCATTACATGATAGAGAAAGGAATGAAATAAATGTTGACTGTTTCTTGGTCCAAAAATCAAATATTTCAGTCATAATAGGAAAATCACTGATAATACAAAAGTGCGCAAGGAAAAGGAATATATTACTTCATTTAATGTGGTTTTTAGCACTAATTGGCTATCATCTTATACCTTGAAATTTTTGAAATGATCTTTTAATACATTTTTCTTTTGGTTAATGACTTTTAAAGTTTGAAATGATTTTCTATTTAATAATGTTATTGATTTTACGTCCCACTAACTACTTTGACGGTTTATGGAGACGCCGAGGTGCCGGAATTTAGTCCCGCAGGAGTTCTTTAACATGCACTCACGCGACACGGCTGATTTTCATGCTAAGAATATCATAGAGATGTACTTATCATTTTCTGTGTATAACCTGCCGTCACCTGGTGGTATCCATATGGATTTAGTTATCCATAACTGACGTCTCGCTAGCAGGAAGTCCGGGGTTCCTCTCCTTCGGGGTATACCCTATAGTAGGAAAAGGGGCTTGTCATTATGATAACAGCACAACTTAATTATATCTTGTATATGAGCACCTCGAAATACCACCGGACTGAGCCAGGACTACGATGACACTGACTTCGAAATACATTTTAGATAATCTAAAGTTTTGACTCTGTCAGTTTTATCCATGAGCGGACATAACCTGGAATTCCCATCGCTTACGTAGACAAGATGAATTCTCGATTAGAGCTTATATCTTGTGCAGTACACGATTGGGTATACATTTTTAGTGAATATTGCCTTACTTCTTGTGTGAATTGTATAGTGTGTAGGCTATTTTTCTTCATATTACTGTATCTATGAATATTTAATTATTTCTCCAACCAAATTCAACAACAATAATTCCTTATCTTGGAACGTCAGATTTCGCTTCTTTTTTCGTTTCTGATCAGTAGTGGACATAATTTATGATAAATTATTTGCAAACACGGAATGTAATTAAACATTTACATTTCGATAGTGACGGTAGGACGTACTCATTTGTTTTTCGTGCGTCAGTATGAGAAATATAAGGTTCAAATTCAGATTGAAACGAAAACTTGGTTTTGGTAAACCGAGATAATAAATTATATGGTGAATACAGAAGTGAGCGGTAACTGACGGTGGTGAATATGGACCTTAGTGTGTTAAGCAGGTCTAGTGCTGGTCTGTACTGCAGGGAGTACTTGCCGTTAATTGAGAGTAGGAAATGGAAGAAAGTGTCTAACAGCGAAAACACAAAAAAGCGGTCGGTCGGTCGGTCGGTCGGTCGGTCGGTTGGTTGGTTGGTTGGTTGGTTGGTTGAAAGTGTTCATGACGTGCAATTGCCAGTATTATTCGTGTTATACACAGTGCCTATTGCCGGTAGACAAAAAAAGAACCTGAAACTTTTATTTTAGATCCGATAAGAGAAAAATAACTCTGAACAGACTTACATGATTACTGCATAGAAGTAAATAAATAATTGAGTATTAGAGCAAAATGTAGCTTCAATACAGGTAGCAAATACTGCATCATTAGGGAGTTCTTATTTTGTGCAGTTATTAGCAAAAATGTACAGCTGCTATATTTCTTGTTGCCGAAGATCAGGCATATAGTAACGGAGCATGCACACATGTTCGCTTTGACCCTTGGCTCGAATGGTTTCATCATACAGGTTGTCCGAACCACCATGGGTTCATCTGCTATTCTAAGGTGAGTTGACAATTTTCTGTTTATAACTCAGCGAATAGTAAACGGGCATACATATTTCTTACATCAATTACCAGTTCGTCCGCCTCTGTGATGTAGTGGTTAGCGTGATTAGCTGCAAACCCCGGAGGTCCGGGTTCGATTCCCGGCTCTGCCACGAAATTTGAAAAGTAGTACGAGGGCTGGAACGGGGTCCACTCAGCTTCAGGAGGTCATCTGAGTAGAGGTGGGTTCGATTCCCACCTCGGCCATCCTAGAAGTGGTTTTCCGTGGTTTCCCACTTCTCCTCCAGGCAAATGCCGGGATGGTGCCTAACTTAAAGCCACGGCCACCTCCTTCCCTCTTCCTTGCCTATCCCTTCCGATCTTCCCATCCCCCGACAAGGCCCCTGTTCAGCATAGCAGGTGAAGCCGGGTGGGCGAGGTACTGGTCATCCTCCCCAGTTGTATCCCCAGACCCAAAGTCTCACGCTCCAGGACACTGTCCTTGAGGCGGTAGAGGTCGGATCCCTCGCTGAGTCCGAGGGAAAAACAAACCCTGGAGGGTAAAAAGATTAAGAAAGAAAGAAAGAAAGAAAGAAGAATTGATATTTGAACCCAGGCCGTTTAATTTGTTATTTCATTTACAAAAATATTCATTTGGAAAGAAGTTTGACCTTTTAGCGTCACCACATTGGCTGGAACTCGGCTTCTCAACGTAAATGTCAAGCATGGCGTTAGTTCAGAGCCTCATTGTAATCCCCTGGCTCTATTATTCTTGCCGCTAAAGAATGCACTCACAACACTTCCTATATGCGTCATTTATTCCTCCATATCTTCTTCTTATTCTTCTTCTTAATCTGTATATCCTCCATGGTCGGTTTTTCCCTCGGACTCAGCGAGGGATCCCACCTCGGCCGCCTCAAGGGCAGTGTCCTGGAGCTTCAGACTTTGGGTCGGAGGATACAACAGAGGAGAATGACCAGTACCTCGCCCAGGCGGCCTCACCTGCTGTGCTGAACAGGGGCCTTGTGGAGGGATGGGAATATTGGATGGGACAGGCAAGGAAGAGGGAAGGAAGCAGCCGTGGCCTTAAGTTAGGTACCATCCCGGCATTTGCCTGGAGGAGAAGTCGGAAACCACGGAAAACCCCTTCCAAGATGGCTGAGGTGGGAATCGAACTCACCTCTACTCAGTTGACCTCCCGAGGCTGAGTGGACCCCGTTCCAGCCCTCGTATCACTTTTCAAATTTCGTGGCAGAGCCGGGAATCCAACCCGGACCTCCGGGGGTGGTAGCTAATCACACTAAAGTCTACACCACAGAGGCGGACTCCTCCATATCACAGAGTTTAAAATTACCTACCTTCTCACATGATGCATCTGTATGCGATACTTACTATACTATAGTTTCCGGCATGTCCTGCATTATCTCTAGGTTCCTTATCTGCCTCTCTGGATCAGTGGTAGAGTGTCGGCCTCCGGATCCCAAGATAGCCTGTTCAAACGCAGCAGAGGCAGTCGGATTTTTGAAGGGCGGAAAAAAGTCCATTCCACACTCCATGTCGTACGATGTCCGCATGTAACAGAACTCTGGTGACACATTTGGTGTTTACCCGACAAAATTAATTAAATCTCAGCCATAGACGCCCGAGATAGATCTGGTTTACTCTGTCTGCCATCTAGTAGGCCTAGAGTAAAACAGAACGTCAAAATTGACGAGCTGACAGCCAGATGGCGTCAAATTGAAATGTCTGCATACGGAAGCTGAGGCCATATATTATTATTATTATTATTATTATTATTATTATTATTATTACTAATTACTATTATCACCAAACGAGTTGGCCCTGCAGTTAGGAGCGCGCAGCTGTAAGCTTGCATTCGGGAGATAGTGGGTTCGAACCCACTGTTGGCAGCCCTGAAGATGGTTTTCCGTAGTTTCCCATTTTCACGCCAGGCAAATGCTGGGGCTGTTCCTTAATTAAGGCCACGGTCGCTTCCTTCCCACTCCTAGCCCTGCCCTATCCCATCGTCGCTATAAGACCTATCTCTGTCGGTGCGACGTAAAGCAAATAGTGAAAAATTATTATTATTATTATTATTATTATTATTATTATTATTATTATTATTATTATTATTATTATTATTACGCATAAACCGGCTTCGGTGGTGGGTCATGTGAGGCGAATGGAGGAGGATAGGTTACCTAGGAGAATAATGGACTCTGTTATGGAGGATAAGAGAAGTAGAGGGAGACCAAGACGACGATGGTTAGACTCGGTTTCTAACGATTTAAAGATAAGAGGTATGGAACTAAATGAGGCCACAACACTAGTTGCAAATCGAGGATTGTGGCGACGTTTAGTAAATTCTCAGAGGCTTGCAGACTGAACGCTGAAAGGCATAACAGTCTATAATGATAATGTATGTATGTTAGTATTATTATTATTATTATTATTATTATTATTATTATTATTATTATTATTATTATTATTATTATTATTATTATCGTCTTACAACAGTGGCGTTCAGAGATCATGGTAGGTGTTGATAGTTTTTCTAAAGAAAGAGCAGTGTTTTGTCGTTCATAATCCATTGTGATCTGTTTTCCTCATCCTTAAGGTGCATGGGAGTAAAGGAAGTGTACCCTCGGCGGGAGGCGAGCCTGCTGGCTGAATTGGATGCCAAGGCCGGGCGGACGATTAAAATAGTAAGTGGTAGCTCAGCTAGTGTTTGACTGAGAGCCCGAGCCAGCCAGCAGTCCGCCGTGCCACAGAGGAGTGTCCGGGACCCTATGGGTCATGAAGCGATGAAGCCGTACGCCTATATCACCCTCAGCAAGGACTATGGGTGAGTACGCCTCACTTGCTTCAGGAGTTTATTGTGTGTTCCAAGTGAGTTCCTTCAAACAACAGTGCTTCATAAAAAAGTTCAAAATTCATTTTGCTGAAGACTGTGATAGAGACTTGCGATTGGACTCGGCTTTGAACTTCCTTACACTCGATGTTGTAGATATAAAACAGTCATTTCGTGAGATTCTACTAATAACGTTTCACTGATAGTGATACACTTCTCTGAGAGCGTCTTCCAGTTTTCTGGTGGGTTCTGAAGACGTGTGGTGAAAGAAATGGTTCCTAAATTAAAATGCCGACTATTAAATCGAGAATTAGTTTAATATACAATAGAAGACGCCATAGAGCTGTGACATCGCTGTTATATTTTTCGCCAAGGCGAATGTACATCGATACCCAGTTGATGCACATGAAATTTTCAAAAGAGAAAACCATATCCCTGTTACGGTGTAGGTCTCGTAGTTTCCGACGAAAATATTTGAAGTGACACTGAGTATTTGTTTTGCCTTTTTATTTTCTTACAAATCTCGCTACTTTCTCAATGTCTTCATTACACGTTAGGACATACAGTGACGTCCCTGGGTCATCCACGTTCTCATTTCACTGGATTATTGTCTAGTTGAAGTCAACTGTATTTCATCGTGTGTATGTATCCAGCACAGTTTTCTTTTTCTTCTTCTACCGCTTCACCACGTCTGTGGAGTCGTGTGTGCGAACTGCATGAATTTTGCCCTGTTTTACGGCCGGATGTCCTTCCCGACGTCAACCCTATATGGAGAGATGTAATTGCTATTGCGTATTTCTGTGGTGGTGGTAGTGTAGTATATTGTCTGAATATGAAGAGGAGAATGTTGGGACAGACACAAACACCCAGTCCTCGAGCCAGAAGAATTAATCAGAAGCGATTAATATCCCCACCCGGGTGGTAATCAAACCCGGACCCTCCGAACCGAAGGGGAGCATGCTGACCATTCAGTCAACGAGTCGGGTTTGGTTATGTTTATTATATTGACAATACTAACATAATAGAATTTATCTGAAAATGAAAACCTACAACCTGTTTTCCAGTCATTGACCGAGTCAGGGATGTAATGAATGAAGCAGATATAAGCTGTTAGTACGATGGGGTCGCCACTCCCAAAGTGATTTATTAATGAATGATAAATGCTGTGAAATGAGAATGGAGAGTGTTGCTGGAATGAAAGATGACAGGGAAAACCGGAGTACCCGAAGAAAAACCTGTCCCGCCTCCGCTTTGTCCAGTACAAGCCTCACATGGAGTGACCGGGATTTGAACCACGGTTTCCAGCGGTGAGAGGCCGACGCGTTGCCGTCTGAGCCACGGAGGCCTTCATAGTTTATCTGTATCAATAAAATTACAATTTTGGCTGAACAATTCAAATGCTTATCTAATTTTTATCTGCGTTTTGTCGAAAGTAGGTTCAGCTCAAAGTTGTGGCCTCTTCTTGTGTATGCGTGTGTGTTTGTTTGTTTGTTTGTTTGTTTGTTTGTTTGTTTGTTTGTTTGTTTGTTTGTTTGTTTGTTTGTTTGTTTGTTACGACATCATGGGAAACTAACAAACAGAGTTTCTGGAATCTCAGTGTTTAAGTTCACAGGCAGATAGGTTGTGCACTAAGTTGTATATCATTTGATTAACATAAACTTGGCGTAGTAATATTAAGGGAGCAAAACAATAAATGTCATATTTCTCAGTTAATATTAGTTGTACCGAAAAACTGTTCATAATAAATGTCCTACATTTTGTGTTTCATGCATTCCTAGCCTGCGAGGAATTATAACGTAGACATTCGCAACTAGCCTCCGTGGCTCAGGCGGCAGCGCGCCGGCCTCTCTCACTGCTGGGTTCCGTGGTTCAAATCCCGGTCACTCCATGTGAGATTTGTGCTGAACAAAACGGAGGCGGGACAGGTTTTTCTCTGGGTACTCCGGTTTTCCCTGTCATATTCCATTCCAGCAACAGTCTCCACTATCATTTCATTTCATTATTGCCCCAGAGGAGTGCGACAGGCTTCGACAGCCGGCACAATTCATATCCTCGCCGCTGGATGGGCGCTTCATTCATTCCATCCCTGACCCGGTCGAATGACTGGAAAGAGGCTTTGGATTTTCATTTTCATATTCGCAACTGTTACATTTTTCTACAAAGTCTCCTGTTGACCATGTGGTTAAGAGAAGTTCAATAACCCGTCAGCGAGGAGCAGTACAGCTGAACTAAGAGTGAGGCGAAATCTCAACTAAAGTAAATATTATTTAAAATGTGGCCAATAATGACACAACCTCCTTGTCCTCAGAATTGTAGTGCTCTTGGCACATCGTTATACAGGTACTTACAGTGGTGTCGTAAACTGTGTTCTTGTGGGGGTTTGTTTATTACTGTTTAGAGGAATTATTGGAGAGGAGGACTGAAAAAATGTATCCAAGGATTCGAGACAAAACAACTTCCCACCATTTGACTGGAGCGAAGTGAATCTACTTTGGACATTTTTATACGCCTAATGTGAGATCAAAACGAATATGAGGCAAACATTTGAAATGTACAGACAAAATTACGGTTTTATTTATAGAGATAGATTATATCAGTACTGTCTGGGACTTACAAGAAGGCCACCAAAAATCGCCTTGGTCCAGTATCCAACTACTCAATTCGGTACTGAAGGTTGCTCGTTCATCGTGAACATAAATGAGCATCCACAACCACGGCTATGAACTATGCAACTAATCACACATCATCGTTTCCAACTAATGGAAGGAAGCCAACTACGAGTTACGGCACGTAACAACAAGTAACTGTGCATGATTTTCACTTCAAACTATGCTCCACGACGAAGTATCACTCGCCAAATGAGGGTTGTATGTGTGCTTTGTGCGGGAAGCAGTGTGATCGTTATCATACTCTATCTAACGTGTGCAGGAAGGAAAATTCCTCTAATTAGGTTCTACATTGAATGATTTTGTTTATTCTTTGTATATGGCAATTAGCTGCAATAAAAATACTATTAACTAATCACACATTTTATTATATTAAGTGGGCATGATGCCTTTCTGGCGAGATGTAGTGTTTACAATGCACTATGTCTCCTGGTATGGACTATATCAAATTTGATACGTTCATTGACCTGTCTCAGTCTCATCCTTGGCTTTGACAATATGAAAGTGACTGAGGTATGAGTGATGCTAGTAATGCCATTGCTTATGCAGCCAGTCCCTGCTATGAATGGTGTGAAAATATCGCTCATAGGGTCAGTTGGTGCATGCATTTCAGTGGGCTTGGCAGACTGATATGCAATATTAACGGCTGGCTCGGTGAGGAAAGCAACGGGAAACTACCTCACTCCTCGTTTCCCTAGTACGCCTCTTCAGTGACACCTAGGCTATTTATGACAGCTGTTGGTGGAGCTGCAGAGGATCCAACCATCCTTCGGGCTGAATACCCAACATACACATACAAATGGGAATGAAATTCATCGAGTTTCAACATATTATCAAATACATAAAATGTAAACATCAGTTATCGGTTTGTGGACTGTTTTTTTACTCCTCACACGACCAACAACACATAACTGATGTGAACGCGCGATTTACTTATAAACGGTTGGTAGCTTTCTATTTTGAGATACAGTACAATACCTCCACGGAGACATATGCGCATGTGTGACATCTAGGGAGAGTTGAAATAATAATATAGTCTAACGAAATGAGCTTTTTAACCTCGAAGTGATGAATTGCTAGTTTGAAGTAGAGCGAAGACATCAACATGGCGGAGCAAGTTTTGACTCCCCAGTTTATCTTTTCGCCATGAGTCACTCACAAAAGGAATTATCAATGACCTCTGGACACCCCGGCTTATATTCCCAGTTAGGAAAATTGACCTGTTTCTTACTGCAGCACTAGCTTCACGAAAGAGAAGTGGTGGTAAACAGCTTCCTATAGTATCTTGTTATTAGTAACGGAGGTGAGGAATTAATTTATGCTTCATTCTCAATAACATTTGAAGACCACATGAGAGAGCAATACAGTTCAAAACGCTCTCAAATCAAACAGTATTATCCAATCTGTTGCCTATATTGATGTCATGGTAAATTATATCGAAGTATTGAAATTATTTTCTTGTGGTCGGGTCGCAACATGAACCACATCTTCGTTTTTTTTCTGTTGGAAAACGTCTTGAACTTAATTTCTTTTATGATATTAGATCCTTACCAACATTTTATAATTGGTACAGACAAACATAATATAATCATGCAAACACTGTTTTAAAGTTAATAATAATGTTATTTGCTTTACGTCCCACTAACTACTTTTATAGTTTTCGGAGACGCCGAGGTGCCGGAATGTAGTCCCGCAGGAGTTCTTTTACGTGCCAGTAAATCTACCGACACGAGGCTGACGTATTTGAGCACCTTCAAGTACAACATGAGACTGAGCCAGGATGGAACCTGCCAAGTTGGGGTCAGAAAGCCACGGCCTCAACCGTCTGAGCCACTCAGCCCGGCGTTTTAAAGTTAGGAACATTCCCTATTGTACTAATTATTTCCTCAGCTCAATTACATCAACCTATGGCATAATATTAAAATTGTCAAAATTGGACTTTTCCTGCTCAGCCTGTCAGTTGTTGTATCGTCCGGTTCCTTGGCTGAATGGTCAGCGTAGTGCTCTTAGGTTCAGAGGACCCCGGGTTCGAGTGCCGGCCGGGTCAGAGATTTTAACCATGGCTTGGGGACTGGCTATTTGTGCTGCCCCAACATCCCTGCAACTCACACACCACGCACAACAATAGCCTACACCACAACAACTCCAGTTTCCCATAAACGGCAGATGCCACCCTTCTTCGTCGGAGGGTCTGCCTTACGAGGGCTGCATCAAGCTAGTAATATCCGCATAAAATTATTATTATTATTATTATTATTATTATTATTATTATTATTATTATTATTATTATTATTATTATTATTATTATTCTTTCTTAATCCGTTTAGCATCCTGGGTTAGTTTTTCCCTCGGATTTGCGAGGGATTCCACTTCTACCGCCTCAAGGGCAGTGTCCTGGAGCGTGCGACTGTGGGTCGGAGGATACAACTGAGGAGGAGGACCAGTACCTCTCTAGGCTGGCCTCACCTGCTATGCTGAACAGCGGCCTCGTGAAGGGATGGAAAGATTGGAAGGGACAGACAAGGAGGCGGCCGTTGCCTTAAGTTAGGTAACATACCGGCATTCGCCTGGAGGAGAAGTGAGAAACCACGGAAAACTACTTCGAGAATGGCCGAGAAGGGAATCGAACAACCCTCTACTCAGCTGACCTCCCGAGGCTGAGTGGACCCCGTTTCAGCCCTCGTACCACTTTTCAAATTTCGTGGCAGAGCCGGGAATCGAACCCGGGCCTCCGGGGATGGCAGCTAATCACACTAAACACTACACCACACAGGCGGGCATTATTATTATTATTATTATTATTATTATTATTATTATTATTATTATTATTATTATTATTATTATTATTTGCTTTTTGTCGTCGAAAGAAAACTGCAAAATTTTAAAAACAGTTTTTGAAAATAGCGAGAGTGATTGCTGATATAAACAGGTGTGAACATAGGCAGTAGATTATTCGAAATGAAGAAGTAAACTCGATGGATGAAGCTTTACGCATAACCTGGCTTCGGTGGAGAGTCATACATACAAGGCGAACGGAGGACTATAGTTTAGCTAGGACAATAATGGGCTTGGACATGGAGGCTAAGAGAAGCAGTGGGAGATAAGGCGGCGATGGTTAGAGTAAGTTTCTAATAAGAGGTATAGAACTAAACGTAACCACACACCTAGTTGCAAGCAGAGGATTGTAGAGGCGCTTAGGTAATTCACAGAGGCTTGCAGACTGCACGGTGAAAGTCACAAGAGTCTACAACGAAGATATACGTACGTATGGAAGTTCGTGCATAGCCCTGGTGTGAAAACAAGAAACCACGCTCTCGAATTTCATGCAATTTCACAGCTACACAAGTCGATTGTGATTTTCTCTATATGCTGCAGGTCATATTATTATTATTATTATTATTATTATTATTATTATTATTATTATTATTATTATTATTATTATTACAACTTCCCCATGCGGAGGCTGCCACAAGGACAAAGTATGTTGACTACACAGTATTTTGTCATCTAAGTTACTGTTGACTTTGCTAGTGTGCCAGGTAGAAGATTCACCAAAAGGCTCAGGAATAGATTTGCAATACGGTTCTTCAGATGTTATATAGATGATTGCGGAGTATGGTCACTGAGCCTCGTATTGCGGCGATAGCGATGTCGTGAAGTCGTGTCCGGCTGAGACCGAGAGAACCCCATAGCTGTACAAGAAATTTAGGGATTATGCCTCGAGCTCCGATCATGAGTCCATGGATGGAAATATTGTCTAGGTGATATTTATCTTTATAGTAGTTTACAGTTGGCTGGTAATTTGACTTCTTTTCGGCGTCCACCTCTTCGGCCTGGCCAACGTGCGACTCGAAGCGTATTGTGGGATCTAAGATTAGTCCTTGCTTGCTAGGTGGTTGAAAGGCTATCATGTCAATACGCCTGTTACTCCCGTCGGAAGCTAGGCCAGAGACCTCTTCGTGCACCGTGAAACCCAAGGTTCTTAAACACTACTAAAGGTTGGGCCCAACGCGAGACGAGCTGCTATTGGTTAACGAAATGACGTCACAGTAGGAGCAAAGCAGCCGAGCCCAGAGCGCGCAGATCAGTAGGAATCTCGTAATACCAGCAAACATTACAGTTTTTCAGAACTAACTGAAGACCAGACAAAGTTTACTGCTGTAATAAGATTGAAAGAGAGTACAGCATAGTAAGTTTTCATTATTTCTATTACGAATAAGGCGTAAATGTAACGAGACGGCACACTGACCAACGCTTGAAATTTATTAACAAATCCAAGTTCCTCTATTTAGTTTGAGGAGGGTTCTCTCAAATCTGTCAACATAAATATTTAGAGATATGAAATGCTTGTAATATTAAATGTTCGTAGCAGAACTTCCGTAATTGAACTACCGTATGTTAACATACGATATACTGACTCATTTCCGCAGGTATCGAGTTTAAAGCTTAACACATATTATAACAGCAGCAGAAGTAAGTTCATATTCGAAACCATGCATAGATATTCCTACTCTTTAAAATTAAAGAATAAGAAAGAACAGGAAAAACACTTAATTAGAACACAGTCCTACCTGTGAGATCAGATGTCATGAAGTGGTTGCTTTTGAAGATAAAATCCACTGCCGTGCCTTTCGCCGATGAGCTGCTATGGATCTTTCAGTCCTTGCCAGAATGTTCATTTGTCGTATACGTATAAATGTTCTCGTTCTAACATACATTTTTAATATTTCTGGTGGTACAGCGGGGAAGATACTGCTAATTATTTGACACACTTTGCGTATAATATTAGGTATGCGTGACAGTTCAGCACGTCCGTGAGTGTCCGTGGTCTGTTCTTCTCCATTTTTTGCTCCGAACACTGTGGAACTGACGAATTTCTCAGGAATAATTGTGCACTTACTGGGCTACTACTGTAAATGCTACCGAGAAGGTTCTCTGTAGGTACTGCATCTTTTTTCAAGATTTTCTTGGAGGTAAATGCAGTAATTCTGCTGTTAAATCGGGAACATAACTGGCGTCAGTAAAATGCCACGAGCACATAGTAGAAGTAGCTACATTGAAAAAATCCTTCCTTTTATATTTTTGTATCAAAATTTTTGCATGTCTGAAGCTTTAGGAAATGAATGATACACGATATATGTTAGTTTCGTCTTTCTGCTGTATGACAGACAGCCAGTTACTGCACATCCAGCCATTGTTGTCAGTTATTTCGAATAGACATCATCTGCTTTAGCCTAACAAATTTAAGAAATTTTATTCACACTCACAATTTCGCAAAATGACACGCAAGTGGCACGAGGGCTGGAACGGGGTCAACTCAGCATCGGGAGATCAACTGAGTAGAGGTGGGTTCGATTCCCACCTCAGCCATCCCGGAAGTGGTTTTCTGTGGTTTCCCCACTTCTCCTCCAGGAAAATGCTGAGATGGTACCTAACTTAAGGCCACGGCCGCTTCCTTCCCTCTTCCTTGTCTATCCCTTCCGCTCTTCCCATCCGTCCACACGACTTTTTGTTCAGCATAGCAGGTGAGGCCGCCTGGGTGAGGTACTGGTCATCCTGCCCAGTTGTATCCCCCGACCCAGAGTCTGAAGCTCCAGGACACTGCCCTTGAGGCGGTGGAGGCGGGATCCCTCGCTGAGTCCAGAGAAAAACCAACCCTGGAGGGTAACCAGATTAAGAAAGAAATATATTCACTGCAATGATGCTGTGAACACAGAAATATAATTCCAGCTGCTATTACACACGTCACGCAACTAACGAAAAGAAAATAAGTGTACCACCTCACTGCACGAAACACTGCAACTTAACAGAGATCTCACAGAAACGA
Source organism: Anabrus simplex (assembly GCF_040414725.1). NCBI lineage: Eukaryota > Metazoa > Arthropoda > Insecta > Orthoptera > Tettigoniidae > Anabrus > Anabrus simplex. The sequence goes on along the minus strand of NC_090265.1, from coordinate 1,772,519,379 downwards.
ACTACGACACACACACACACACTACGCAAAATACAGTAGGCCACTATATAAACCAATAGCAATATACGGAAAGAAACTACGTATAGATATTACGTTGAAATCCTTTATTTATAAGACAGACAGCGATAAACAACGAAATAAGATGCACGTGCGGTTGTATCGTTGTATGGTACACAGTCACGGTGCTCCTGTGATGACGTCACGAGCTGGACGAGAGAAAACCAACATCTACTGCGCAGCCAATCTGGGCCACCCGTGGTGAAACCGTGATCCCTCAGCGAGGTCGCAATCATGTGTCGTATTGTATGATGGCGAGAATTTCTCAATACCTCCCCGTGAGGACAGGCTCCCAGGACATGGGCAAGAGTTTCGTGCTCTCTGTGGCAACGCCGACAGAGGGTGTTGTCCTGGGACCTTCCTGGCACGGAGCGAACGGCGCACACATTCGCTGTCATCTTGACGGCCTCTCTCCATTCCGCACAGGATAAGCTTCGGTGATCTCTTATCCATTTGTTCCCTGGCGTGTATTCCTGGAAGAGTCCAACGCCCTTTCCTTTGTGCGGCAACTTCGTACATGACTGAATTTCTCTGTCTCGTAGTATCTGTCGGACCTTCCTTACGTTGGGAAGATGGCTATTTTTGGACATAACACGATCATTCATTTCTATGCCTAGATCTTGCAAACAAATTGTACGTTCTTGTTCCAAGTTTCTAGTTGCATTAATGTAGCCGTTATTTGCAAGCGATAATTTATTACAGATGTTAATATGCTGTAGTTTGGCTTCCCAAGTGGCGCGAAACAAACCGAGACCTTTGTACTTCCTTTCGGTGTATACCATGTGATCCGGAACGTCTGCTGGTAGTTGTAATAATTCTTTAGTTCCACTCTTTAATATTTTATCCGCATCTGATAGAAAAGATTGAGGTATCTTGTTTAGGGGAGTAACTTGGAGTGGATAAATAAGAGTAGGTGATATTGAACTGTTTAAAATTGAAAAATTCTGGTCAGATTGCAGCAGTGGTGAGCTAACAAGGGTGTCAATCTTGTTTCGCGTCTTTTCAAGTACGGCTTGTGGATCCAGTTTAATTTCATTGATGAAATTCACACCTAAGTAACGAATCGCACTTCCGTTGCACTGTGATTTAATTTCACAGTCGTCATTAATGACGATATTCTCCTCCGTTAGCCGACCTTTCTTGATAGAAAGACAAACTGATTTTGAAGCGCTGATGTCCAGGCCGAGTTCCTTAAATCTTTCTATGGTGATCCTGGCTAGTTCGGCAGCAGATTCAGTGTTTTTCCCAAATATTACCGTATCGTCGGCGAAACACATTATAGTGAGGTTAGGCTCCTCGTTTGCAATCGAGTAACCGTAATTCCTTGCTAAAGAATCTTCAGAAAGTTCTTCCACAATATTATTATTATTATTATTATTATTATTATTATTATTATTATTATTATTATTATTATTATTATTATTATATACCGAGCGAGTTGGCGGTCGCACAAGTGTGAGCTTACATTTGGAAGATAGTGGATTCAAACCCCACTATCGGTAGCCCTGAAGTTGGTTTCCATGGTTTCCCATTTTCACACAAGGCAAATGCTGGGACTGTACCTTAATTAAGGCCACGGTCGCTACCTTCCCACCCCTACCCCTTTCCTGTCCCATCGTCGCCATAAAACCTATCTGTGTCGGTGCGACGTAAAGCAAATTGAATGAAAGAAGTATTATTATTATTATTATTATTATTATTATTATTATTATTATTATTATTATTATTATTATTATTATTATTATTATTATTATTAAGTATTTTCAGCAGTAAGTGAAGTGTAGGTGATGTGGTCATAGGGAAGGATGTATAATGAGAGCCTGGAAGTGAAGTAAGACCGGGTGACAGCGATGGGCATGCAGATTGCGAATTAATTGAGTATGTAAATAATATGGTATGTGGAAAGGTAGAGGCCTTACCGATTGCAAGATTGCAAGTCAGTATGCGATGGTTGTCATTTAGGTATGCTTTAGATCCAGGTTAAGTATGTGAAGGAACAAGGATTGCGAAGTAAGCAACTGTGTATACAAGGACTGAAGTGGAATCTGCTGTAGCGTAAGGTCAGCGGTTTCTTTTTCCTTTTTCAGAACTATCTGTTGTGACGCTCATGTGGTGAAGGCAAGGTCAGGGTAGGACTAGATTGGTTGTTTTGTAAGTAGATTCTTGTTTAATATTATTATTATATTTACTATTATTATTAGGGGCTGACTGGCCGAGGCGGTAAAGGCATGCTCGGTTCGCCCGGAAGGACGTGGGTTCGAATCCCTGTCAGGAAGTCGTAAAATTTAAGAAACGAGACTTCCACTTCCGGGGGTGCGTATGGCCCTGAGGTTCACTCAGCCTACACCAAAAATGAGTACCAGGTTAATTCCTGGGGGCAAAGGCGGCCGGGCGTAGAGATAACCACTCTACCCCATCACGTGCCGAGGTTAACAATGGTGGAAGCCTTTACCTTCCATTCCTCCAAGGGCCTTCATGGCCTGTACGGAGGTGACTTTGCTTTTGCTATTATTATTATTATTATTATTATTATTATTATTATTATTATTATTATTATTATTATTATTGCTTTGTGAACATGTATCTGGGCTGGAAGCCTATTTTGTTCATTAATAAATACTATTATTATTATTATTATTATTATTATTATTATTATTATTATTATTATTATTATTATTATTATTATTATTATTATTATAAAGTGGTAGGATTATTCATTACACCTAGTCGCAGGGTTCACTTGGAAAAACTGCTTACCATTTCATCCAGTCAATTGTTTGTAGTTGGGCTTCAGTAACATTATATTATAATTACGATAGAAATGCTATGCAGTTCCATGTGAGAATGTTTCTTTCTTCCATTCATCTACGTCACGTCAGGAACCGTTTGATTCGAACATCAAAATCTGGTTTTTTTATTGTTTAAATTTGTACTGCACAGTATATTGCGCATGTTTCAAGATGCAATATATTAATGAATCAGTTGTTGTAGGTTATTTGAAGTACTGCTGTCTCAAATGACATCTGTCTGTTAGCTTATCAGCCCAGAGGATGGTAGGATCCTCAAATTGCTCCACCAGATGTTACGTGGTTATGCTTATTGCTTGTTGTTTTAAGGGGCCTAACATCGAGGTCATCGGCCCCTAATGGTACGAAATGAAAGAACAAAAATGTCAAATTCATCCACTGACCAAAAAAATAATAATGACATGAAGAATGAATGGATGGACATGAACCTCACAAAAAAACAAAAAAAAAGAGGAAACAAACAAACAAAATACAGTGGATCAGACTCAAACATAAATCATACATAATTGATGACTGACCAAGGGACCACTCATAAAGCACAATGATGCTTGATGTCTAAAGGGGTGCAAACTCCATACCTAAGGCCCCACAGAATGGTACATGTCGCGAGTAAAGTAGAACCATGGTACTTGTCATGTTGCGGTACTAATCAAAAGTAGCGAAACTCACGGTGTTCCACACAAGACGGTACTACTCACAAGTAATGTGCTTCGTACAGGTAACGCAGACCTATGGTGTTTCGCACACAATGGCGCCACTCATAGCCAACGCAAACCAATGAGTTTCCTCACCTAGGTGTACTAAGCACGGATGCCGGTCCCACGGGCCCCGTGGTGTTCCTCACATAGTGGATACTAATCAAAGGCAACGCAGACCCACGTGTCGCTCATATAGTGGTACAACTCACAGGCTACGCCCAGACCCGCGGTGTTGCTCACATGGGTATGACGCACGGGTACTGGAAAACCCACAGGGGAACCAATTCTCTGCGGCTACTAATCACAAACCCATTTCGTACCGGATATAGTGGTACAACTCGTAAGTACAGGCAACCCATGGTGGTCCCCGCGTGATGGCACGAATCAAAAGCAGTTTCATGGTTCCAATTTAATCATCCCTTGTCGCCCCTTTTAGTCGCCTCTCACGACAGCCAGGGGATACCGTGGGTGTATTCTTCATCTGCGTCCCCCACCTACAGGGGGTAGTGTGTTTGGTCCGCGAGAGGTATTTTATTTCCCTCAAGTCCGCCGGCAAGCCGGTGAGGACCCCCCTATCCGCCACCTGGGGCGCGCCACGTGGGAGTATCACCTCTCCCCCTGCTACGCCAACGTAGCAGGTTCGTGGACGTGGTTATGGGAAACCGCAAGAACCGAAGGCGGCGCTAAAATGAGGCGTACTAGGTAAGATGAGGAGTGAGAGCGTTTGCCTTTTCTTTCCTCACTGGGTCAGTATGAGTGTGACTAACCCTATGAGTAATACCTTTCATAACACTCAGGCGCACAGGTCGTGTTCCGAATCCACCCGTATGTCAGCAGCTCCCGAACTGTCACGGCCAGAAATGAGACTGCTAAGGGACAGATGCAAAAATACTGCATCCATCAAGAAATGCTAACAGACAGTCCCATAACATCACTAACCCCAATAGTGTCTGTGGTCATAATATCCGCGAAATTAGGTTATTTCATGAGATTCTAACATATACTACATTTAATTTGTGTTCGAAGAACCCTATGTGGCATGGTCAACGGAATGGGCTGTAGTTGGAACTTTTATCTTCTGGTCCTTAGTAATGTTTGATAACGTCGTTGATTTTCTCCACTACCCTGTCCAAAAGTGTTGTAAACCATTGTGTTCCTATGTTCAAACAAGTAGTTACTGTACCATATTTTGGACAGAATATTATGTGGGCTTGTTCATCCTCTTACAGATATCAGAAAGGACTTCACGAACTATAAAAACAGGAACTGGAGCAATCATAACATCGGCCAAAAACCTACAAGTTGCTGTGAATGTGAAAATTCTTCATATAGTCTCCAGTTACTGCATCCAGGCTATTATGTTTTTTGGAATGCTGTAACGGCAAGCAAGTTTCATTTTTAGTGTACAGTAGATGGCATATCCTAAATCTGATGTGACACGCTGACGTGTTTTGACTAACCAACGGATCTTTTTTGCGTCATCAGATATTTCCAGCTGATAATAACACGCAGACTTTGAAGTGACTACTTCTCTCTTCACCGCTCTCTTAAGTTCTTTGTAGCGCTTGTAGTTGTCAACACTTCTTGCCTTCATCTAGAATGTGTAGACATCTTTGCCTTCACTGCCTCTTTAACACTCTCAAAATTATTTGCCTTTACATTTATTTGACTATAAAATTGCTGTTCTACTTTGTAATAATAATAATAATAATAATGGCTGTGCTTGTGCCGGTAACATAATGGGCTGACTCGGCCTAAGCAAGGAATCGCCCTCTTGATTTGGAAACTATACAGATATCTACAAATATTTACAACAGAAATAATTACAACATATATATACAATAAATGTGCACAGATTATGTCCCTAAACAAGTTTTTTTTAATATCCCCGTTTTGGGAATATGTCCTTCAGTATCACCAGAACTGCTGGAACTCCATGCTGTTTGGTGAAACTCAGAGGAAACGTCGTTCCTAGAAACTTTCTCACAAAGAGGCAGATGCTCAGGAGAGTGGCTTTATACAGTTCAGCGTAGGTGTAATGATGCAGGTTTAATGCGGCCAGAAAGCTGTGCAAGCTTTTCGGAATAACACCAGTACATGATGTTACTACTAGAACTGTGATGACCGAGCTCGATAGCTGCAGTCGCTTAACTGCGGCCAGTATCCAGTATTCGGAAGATAGTAGGTTCGAACCCCACTGTCGGTAGCCCTGAAAATGGTTTTCCGTGGTTTCCCATTTTCATACCAGGCAAATGCTGGGGCTGTACCGTAATTAAGGCCACGGTCGCTTCCTTCCTACTCCTAGCCCTTCCCTGTCCCATCGTCACCATAAGACCTATCTGGGTCGGTGCGACGTAAAGCAACTAGCAAAAAAGAACTGTGATGACTGCTTGTAATTTCCACAGGCGTTGTATTTCTATTGCCAGTTCCATGTATTTTGATATTTATGTGGCTATTGTTGTTTGCAGATTGGAGGTGTTTGGACAAGCAGTTTCTATAAGGGATGCGGGTCGTTTTGATTTATCGATTAGAATAATATCTGGCCTATTGTTGCTGAGCGTGACATCGGTTATGACTTCTCCATCCCGTAGTAGCTTGTATGAAGAGTTTTGGAGAACGGGTGGAGGTGTTGTTATTATTATTATTATTATTATTATTATTATTATTATTATTATTATTATTATTATTATTATTATTATTATTATTACGGGATTACCCGTGGAGCAGAAAGAGGTTAAAGAAGGTGCTGGGGTAAATGGGTCTATCTACAATGTCGAAATTAATTTAAAACTTGAACTGAAGGTTATATTTTTTCAGAAAATAACTTAAACAAACTTAACAAATAACAACATGTCAGGTACAAAGGTAATCTTGAAACAAGACTACCGAGCTCGATAGCTGCAGTCGCTTAAGTGCGGCCGGAATCCAGTATTCGGGAGAAAGTAGGTTCGAACCCCGCTGTCGGCAGCCCTGAAAATGGTTTTCCGTGGTTTCCCATTTTCACACCAGGCAAATGCCACTTCTAGCCCTTTCCTGTCCCATCGTCGCCATAAGACCTATCTGTGTCGGTGCGACGTAAAACAAATCGCAAAAAAAAAAAAAAAACAAGACTAGTAAAGTCCAAGATTAGTGAGTTTTACAAATTCTGGGCTCCAAGCCCCTAGTTTTGCAATTTTACCAATGGAAGAAGTATTATTTAGTTAAGGGCAGAAATCCCCTAATTCAAGAGCACTTGCTCCCTAAATCACAATATCTAGCCTCCTAGAGGCACACTTTGCAGTTACAAAACTTTGAAAAAGAGCTAACAAGCTCTCAGTTTTCCAAGCCTACTCAAGGCAACATCGACTTACAATATCTGGCCTCTCAAGGCACACTTACAAATTGAAAATATCTTTACACAGGGGTATCTCGTACCCAACCTACCGGGCCTTTGTGAAAAGAACAGGTTAAATAAACGGCCCAAAACACAAACTGAAAGGAGGCGTACACTGCGCTCCAAGATAGTGAAAACTTAAAAACCTAAAGGGCTCTAGGCCGATGAAACAAGGGATATTCCCAAACTACTGAGGTGACCCGTATAGAAATTATTTTAACACATTACAGAAGGAAAACAGTTACTAAACGTAGTCACCTCAAAACCTAAATGAAGGGGAGATCGAAAGGGTAACTCACTCTCTATCCCCGATTTATAATTAAAGATTTTATGGAGTTTTTACATTAGCCGAAAGAAAGTTACATTTTAGAAAAATATGGTTGCAAAATTAAATAGTCGGACCTTTCCCTCGGATTAAACTGCGGAGGTAGCAAGAAAGAATGAAATTATGTGGTCATTACCTTGTACATGTTCTAGCTGCCGACGAAAGAGGCCGCCCGCCTCCTGCTTGAACACACACACTCAGAAAGACGACGATCAATTGGCTAAGAAACGTGAAAAGCCGCAGTTTATAAACCCTCAGGAAAGGTTCGAGATCATTCAAGATTAATCAGGACACACCCTCTTAAATTTTATTGGGTAAACACAAAGTGAACAAGTAATGTAGGATTGGTTGAAAATTAATTAAAAAAATAGTGATTGGATAGATTCAAAACTGGCGGAAAGAAAAGGAAGTATTGCCAAACCAAAAATAAATGAACATAGATCAGTTATGGATAACCAAGAAACACAAAACTTCTTTAAATTATAAGTTCTTACACCTTGCACCAGGGTGCATGATCATAGTTTTTTGGTAGTGTCATCTGTGGAAGAATGTCCAAACTTCTTGATGAATGGCAAACAAAACATGGATAAATTCAGTCAGTTTAGTAAACTTCACAACAAAACAATTACTTAATTTTTCAGTAGTAACATCTTCTGATTAAAGTTCTGTCTTCTCTTCGGTTGCTCGTCTCGGTTTAGCCCGTTCGTCAATATTTTCTTGCAGAAGAGATCTCTGTTAAGGGCGTCTTCAGCTGAGATATGTAGCATTTGCAGGTCTTCTTTGGTATTTCTACACCAGGAAATTGTGGTTTTGGTGTTTGAATAAAAAAAGTGAAAGATTTCTTTAGTTAACTTTCTTCCGTCCATTCTTTTCAGATGACCGTAAAATCGTGCCCGTCTTTTTCTGATTGTGTCGGTAATTTTCTCTATTTTGCTGTAGACTTCCTCGTTGGATCTCTTTTGATGGATTCCATTTCTGTACTTTGATCCCAAGATACCTCTCACAATTTTGCGTTTTCTTTTCTCCAGTTCTTCGAGGAGTCCTTTGTTGGCATTTAGAGACAGGGTTTCGGCTTCATATAGAACTACTGGCTTCAGAACTGTTTCATAGTGACGTATCTTGGTGTTTTGGGGAAAGACATTTTTTGTTGTAGATTGTGCGAGATGTTTGGTAGGCTATTTCTAGTTTGCGTACTCGCTCCTGAAGTGCTTCTTTGTCCAGTCAATTTTTCATGATAATCTCACCCAGGTATTTGAATTTGTCTACTCGGGTGATGTCCCCGTATTTTGTATGGAGTTTTGGTGGAGCCTCTTTGATGTTAGTCATTACTTCTGTTTTCTCAAACGATATCTGCAGACCAGTTTGTTCGGCAATTTCCTTTAAAATTTCAACTTGAGCTCTAGCGGTTTCTATGTCGTTTGAGAGAACAGCAATATCATTGGCAAATGCTAAGCCGTCTGTTGCGATCCCCTTGGATTTGGTTCCTTTTCTTAATGGATTGTAGTTGGTTTCCTGTAATCTCACCCGCCAGGTTGTGATGATTTTTACAAGACCACAGTTGAAGAGTATCGGGGATAGCCCATCACCTTGTCGGACTCCTGTTTTGATGTCAAAGGAATGCGAGAGACGTCCGTGGAACTTCACCTTGGATTTTGTATCGGTCAGGGTGACTCTAATTAATGCCAGCAGTTTCAAATCAATTCCAAATTCATTTAAGATGTTTAGCAGGACTTCCTGGTCAATGGAGTCGTACGCTTTCTTGAAGTCCACAAAGACGGACACATACTGCTTGGACCTTAGTGTACAATATCTGATGATCGTTTTAAGATTTTGGATCTGTTCGGCTGTTGAGCGACCTTTTCTGAACCCTCCTTGGTATTCACCTATTTGATGTTCGACTTGTGCTTCCAAACGCTCCAGGATGGCAAGTGATAGAATTTTGTAGGTCACGGGTAGCAAAGATATTCCTCTGTAGTTGTTGATGTTCTTCATGCTTCCTTTTTTGTGTAACGGATGAATCAAAGCTATCTTCCAATCTTCGGGTAGGGTTTCCTTGTTCCAAATTTCTTCTATTTGCTTTTGCAAGATATCAAGCAATTCCTCTGGGGCATATTTCCATAGTTCTGCTACTACTGAGTCTTCCCCCGGTGCTTTGTTATTTTTGAGACGGGCAATGTGGCACTTGATTTCATCTCTGTCGGGTGGTCTGGAATCTGGGTACCTGAGTAAGGGTCCCTTGGTCTCTATTATTATTATTATTATTATTATTATTATTATTATTATTATTATTATTATTATTATTATTATTAGTCGGTCAACAAATGAGTCCATTTTAGCATAGTTTGTCATTTCCTACCACCTGAGCATTTTTAAGCAAATCTTTTCACATAAATATGTTTTCAGCGGTTCCTTTCTCATCATTGTTGGTGTTCTGCACGGTACTAGGCGTGAGAGAGGTCTGCCTAGTGGCATCGTCCATACATACAGTATATCCTCGATTATTCTCGAATCAGATTAGACCAGTAACATCTTTTTTCAGTGTCATTGCTCCTTACGCAGTCTTCTTGTTTGAAACAAACGGAACCGTGGTGAAATGAAAAGTTTAAATAGAGCTAAAACAATCCCAGCCTCAGTTGGAGCCCCGTGATCGCTATGTATGTGTCTCGTTATGAGCCATTGAGGCATAAACATATTTGTTCTATAAGCACTTTTCTGTCAGTTAGTTACCGTGTATTTCCAGTGGATTTCCTTTGACTGTCAATTACTCACCGTCTACATACAGACGTCTCCCTCACTGAATGAAATAATATTATGGTATATTGCGTCGCATGTGTCTCCACAGGCATGAACGTAGCGAGAATGATTGCTAGCACAAACAAGTGGGAACAATCAAAGAAGGATGCTCGGATTGACGAGATAAAGGCTAAATTAGGAATGAACTCGATGGATGAAGCTGTGTCTGTAAATGGCGCCGGCAGCGGGGTTATGTGTAGCGAATAGACGAAGATAGGTTACCTAGGAAAATGAAGGACTCGACCACGGAGGACAAGAGAAATGAAGGGAGAGCAAAACGTTGTATGTATGTACGTGTATTCTATTTTAGAGGCAGGTTATAACATTGTTGTTACCGATACAGGATTGGTTACAAGATGCAAACATAATTTAAATCAATCACGATTTATAATAGTAATGTTTACAAATGATACAGAATTCGATAAATTACCAGACGTAACTGTTTTGCCACAATACTGCTTTGACAGATGAGCGGATTTAAGCCTAAAAAAAACTTGCTGCAAAGTTAATTTAAATATATTAATTACATTTGTATAGATCACTAGTTGAAGAAATCGAGGAGGTACATATCGAACAACACAGAAACATAAAGGTTACTAAACGGCTCGGTGAAAAATTGCCTTATCCTAACCATGACATCAAGTTTTCATAGGACATGTTAAGAGCTATCTGTCCTGCATCATGGTTGAATGCCTGCAACGAACGTGAGTAGGCGTAGTATTGAGTAAACTGATCGTATTGACATCACTGTACGAACCCAAGAAATTCTTTCCTCGCTCACTAATTACGACTAAGTTCCTGAATTCGTTCGAAGACCGGACTCGTCTAGCTTTTATTATTGCTTCACGGAAAATGTGCGTCTATTTCCTCTTTGAAAATACCTCAGTTGTTTTCATTTATCTATAGTGGTGTCAACCAATCATGCGAGTCCTTTTGCCTGGGGTTATGCGAAGCGAGTTCACTCCCATCGTGTCAATCGGTCATGCGAGTCCAGTTGCCTGGGGTTATACAAAGCGAGTTCACTCGGATCGTGTCCAACATTTTACATGACTTAAAAATTTGAAGGTGGTGCAAGGAAGCTGGTGGTGTGCAGAACAGGCAGTTAACTTTGTGCAACTGTAAATAGTGGAAGAAGTTTGGGCACGTGAGGCTTTCTATTTACAAGAATAAAGATACCAGGAATTCAGCATTACTAAATATTGCGGGAAAATTAATATACCTGGCGTGGACGTTGATGAAATCAGTAAGAAATCAAGAACATTTGCAGTGCGTACAGACAAAGTTTGAAAATTAAAATGTTTCAGAAGTCAGGCACACAACTTCAAGAAATGCTTTCACCGACAGTTCAGTGATTTGACATCACTGACTGATTGTTGAGTGAAGTAATGATCGAAGGGATACCTGCGAGTTCTAGGTGACTTTTTAAATGTGCTTTGATTCTCATCAACATCATGTCGAAAATTTGCTGAAACTCCTACTGCATTGCACCTTAAAGTCCACCCCTACGTACACATTCTTCCTCCCAAAAATCATTTTCATTCACTACTGATCTGCATTTAGGGCAGTCGCCCAGGTGGCAGATTCCCTATCTGTTGTTTTCCTAGCCTTTTCTTAAATTATTGCAAAGAAATTGGAAAATGTATTGAACATCTCCCTTGGTAAGTTTCCTTCTTCCTATCATTACATTACTAACTTAACCTACAAACATATCAGTAATAGCTGATGTCCCTTCACGCGCAAGGTCCGCAATTTTCATCTGGTGCCAGTGCAGCGTCATGTCAACACTCATGACTTGCGAGTCTGCCCGATCACTCTAACAGACAAGAGATATAATTATATTTTTCAATAATAATAATAATAATAATAATAATAATAATAATAATAATAATAATAATAATAATAATAATAATAATAATAATAATAATAATAATAATAGTAATAGTAATAATAATAATAATAGTAATAATACTAATAATAATAATAATAATAATAATAATAATAATAATAATAATAATAATGGAATGTGGATTAAGAGGAAAACAGCGGACCTCTACTCCTTCACCGACAGGTTTACTGATGCTGTACGGAAAAGGCGCCTTAGTTTCTATGGCCATATCTACAGAATGAACAGCGACAGACTAACTAAAAGATTATTCAAAGTAATCAACTCAAAGAAGGTCAAAATAAAATGGCTAGAAGAAACTAAGGCGGACCTCCAAGAAATAAATATTACAGACGACATCATGGAAAATCGTGGAGCTTTTAGAACCAAAGTAGCTAATCATAAATTTAGGGAGAAACCAAAAAAGACAACTGGTAGGAAGTGGTCGACAGAACGCAAGATGCAACACAGTGCATTCATGAAGAGATTTTGGGAGGATAAGAAGGCACAAACCATCAAACCAACTATCAAGTTCAAACGCGCTCTATGAATGGGCATAACGAAGGAAGAAGAATAATACCGTGAAGTTATAATAAGTTACGTGTTAAACATGTTACATTGACATCTTGAAAAATACTGATATTTACTTATATTTCTATCTTGATTTCAACTGCAATCAGATATTTTTATGTTTAATTCGCTTATTTACGCGATCTACCGCCATTATTTTGTCGTGATGGCAAAACAGTGTACCCGAAGGCCTTGCTTTCCACCAATGTTCAGGCATACAAGTTAGCGATCTTGGAAGTAGTAAAAATCTGTGGATTTAACGTTCACAATCATTTGCCTTGTCATGTTCCCACTCAAGTATGTTTAACTAGAAAATAATTCCATTTTAGTTTACATCTGATGGCTGCATAAGTATCCGGAATCTGTATCATTATGTACCAACCTACTTTCTTTTTAAAATGTGTTATTCCGGCATGCGTAATCCACATTCTGTGAGAACGCCAACTTAGTTTTGGCATTCTTCCATAGTCGTATCGTATTCAGCACTGTCTCTAACCTCTTTGACACTCAGACAAACAACAATTCTCAACTTATTTACTCTATCACATTAATCCTTTTTATCAGGCACTTCATTGTTAAAAACTTTAATGTACGAATAGTAAGTATTTATAATGTGAGATACTATCTCAAATCCTGGGAGAATTAGAATATAGACTTCAGGATGCCCAAAAAAATCAAAAGAGGTGTTGGTAAAGAATATGATCACCCCCACCAGTGGAATCAAAGAATGATGTACACTGACTGACAGAGCAAATGCAACACCAAGGAGGAGTGGTTCGAAAGGGATGAAAGTTGGGGAAAAAACAGAGACGGCACGGACGAATAATTGATGTTTATTTCAAACCGATATACAGGTTACACAATGCGCACGGCATCGACTCAGTAGGATGTAGGACCACCGCGAGCCGCGATGCACGCAGAAACACGTCGAGGTACAGAGTCAATACGAGTGCGGATGGTGTCCTGAGGGATGGTTCTCCATTCTCTGTCAACCATTTGCCACAGTTGGTCGTCCGTACGAGGCTGGGGCAGAGTTTGCAAACGGCGTCCAATGAGATCCCACACGTGTTCGATTGGTGAGAGATCCGGAGAGTACGCTGGCCACGGAAGCATCTGTACACCTCGTAGAACCTGTTGGGAGATGCGAGCAGTGTGTGGGCGGGCATTATCCTGCTGAAACAGAGCATTGGGCAGCCCCTGAAGGTACGGGAGTGCCACTGGCCGCAGCACATGCTGCACGTAGCGGTGGGCATTTAACGTGCCTTGAATACGCACTAGAGGTGACGTGGAATCATACGCAATAGCGCCCCAAACCATGATGCCGCGTTGTCTAGCGGTAGGGCGCTCCACAGTTACTGCCGGATTTGACCTTTCTCCACGCCGACGCCACACTCGTCTGCGGTGACTATCACTGACAGAACAGAAGCGTGACTCATCGGAGAACACGACGTTCCGCCATTCCCTCATCCAAGTCGCTCTAGCCCGGCACCATGGCAGGCGTGCACGTCTATGCTGTGGAGTCAATGGTAGTCTTCTGAGCGGACGCCTGGAGTGCAGGCCTCCTTCAACCAATCGACGGGAAATTGTTCTGGTCGATATTGGAACAGCCAGGGTGTCTTGCACATGCTGAAGAATGGCGGTTGACGTGGCGTGCGGGGCTGCCACCGCTTGGCGGCGGATGCGCCGATCCTCGCGTGCTGACGTCACTCGGGCTGCGCCTGGACCCCTCGCACGTGCCACATGTCCCTGCGCCAACCATCTTCACCACAGGCGCTGCACCGTGGACACATCCCTATGGGTATCGGCTGCGATTTGACGAAGCGACCAACCTGCCCTTCTCAGCCCGATCACCATACCCCTCGTAAAGTCGTCTGTCTGCTGGAAATGCCTCCGTTGACGGCGGCCTGGCATTCTTAGCTATACACGTGTCCTGTGGCACACGACAACACGTTCTACAATGACTGTCGGCTGAGAAATCACGGTACGAAGTGGGCCATTCGCCAACGCCGTGTCCCATTTATCGTTCGCTACGTGCGCAGCACAGCGGCGCATTTTACATCAGGAGCATACCTCAGTGACGTCAGTCTATCCTGCAATTGGCATAAAGTTCTGGCCACTCCTTCTTGGTGTTGCATTTGCTCTGTCAGTCAGTGTATTTAAGTTTCGGTCAGTGAGTAATATAGTAATAGCACCCGCTAATACAGGTAAAGAGATAAGGAGGAGGAGAGGAGAAATAGCTACAGCCCATACAAACAAAGGTGTTTGGTCTAGTGATATTCCAGGGGCTCGTATATTAATAGTTGTGGTAATAAAGTTAACGGCTCCTAGAATTGATGATACTCCTGCTAAATGAAGGGAGAAGATTGCTAAATCTACAGAGGCTCCAGCGTGAGCAATTCCTGAAGAAAGAGGAGGGTAAACTGTTCAACCAGTACCTGCACCGCTTTCCACTAAACTACTTCTAAGTAACAGGACAAGTGAAGGGGGGAGTAA